>NC_142877.1:111523333-111835625 GCF_051225735.1 Oryctolagus cuniculus | reverse complement strand
TGTGCACTGGCTGCAAAGGGCTTTCAGTGCCTCTTGTGGGTGGTCCTCAAATGCCAGCCAGGCTGAGCACGGGCCGTGCAGAATCACCCAAACCTGGTTAGAAAATACTACTACTACTACTTACTTCTAGGCCCTAATGTAAACCAACTGAAACAGAACCTCCAGGCTTGGGTTCAAGGATCTTTCCTTTGTAACACACTCTTCAGAGGCTCCTGATGCATGTGAGGAGGTAGGAACCCTTGAGTGCTTGTCAACCCGAATCCGTGCAAATCCTAAAACGACCAAGCTGGCAGGTGCTTGCAGAGAATTTAGTCCAGCCCCCCCCCCCTTTTTTTTTTACAAAAGAGAAAACTGAGTCTCGGCAGATGTGAACGCCCAAACACCAGGCCCGGGGACCAGTCACCTGTGTGGTCCGTTTAACCTACAGTGACGGCCCCAGAGCCGATTTCAGGATCCAGCTGTATCACAGAGATTCACTTGAATATTAACCATTTCGAATGCCTAAAAAGCAGAGCCAGGTTTCTCCATTGCATCCTTCTAGCCAATAAAGCGCCCCTCTAAGCTATAAGAACGGGTATCCTCACCCCCACAGGCCTTCGTGAAGAGATTTTCATCTGGAACAGGAAGGGAGTACAGGAATGCACCCTAAGAACACTCTGCTTCGGCACTGGTCTTTGAGCAGGGGACCGAGCAGAAGCAGTCCTGGCCTCAAGTCTCAGGACCCAGGGATAGCTCCTCTCTCATCTCTCGTCACCCCCGCTCTGCTGCACGGCTGGGGCCAGCCAGGGTCTTTCGGGCGATCTCCTTAGAGCCCACCAGCCACTCACCAGCAACAAGCACGTGGGGTTTGCCAGCAGAGGTGTTATCTTAAACACACACACACTCCCCCCCCCAACACACACACACACCCGGGCTCCCAGCCCCAGCCCAGGAAGCAGCATCACGGAGAGGAGAGTGAACATGCCAGTTAGGAGGGCAGCCCCAGCTGTTCCTACCTGGCAGTGCCTGGCGAGGTCTCCCCCCTCGAAGGGTTTGTCCCAGCAGTCTTAGCTCAAGCTGCAGAGCCCTGGCCCGTTTCTCCTGCCGCCGGCAAGCTGGGTGCTTGCCCAGACATATGTCTCCGTGCACAGACCAGCATCTCCTGGGAGCCCTGAGCCCAGCATGGTGGCTGGCAATGACTGGGTCACTCCGCAAAATATTTGCTGAACCTTTGAACTGAACTTACCCTTTAGGAGAGCCATATGTTTCTTGGGCAGCCTCCAACATAACAGCTGATGCCAAAGTGAATTTGATTGCGTTTCTCCCAACAAGCACTGAAGGCTTCTTCGGCTGCAGCTGTGTTAAGATCAGTGCCTCACAGGCCGTCCTCGCCCAGAGGCTGCTGTCCAGGGGGAAATGCACTCACACTCTTGTCTTCCCTTGTAGGCAGAACTCAAAGAGGTAGAGAGAGGCAGACAGCACAGTGGGGAGATTCCGGCCTGACTTTGTCCTTTATCTTGTAAGCCTTCTCCTAGCTCCTGCAAGTTGCTTATGATCCACTCCCCACTCCCCAGAGAGTGAACTCCTCGATGGTGGGGATCTCTGTTTCTGCTCACTGCTCTCATCAAGCACACCAAGTGGTCCCTGATGTGTAGGAGGTGACTCACAAGGATTTCTGAATGATTTGGGGTTCGGGAGGTCTGGATTGCATTGCCTGTTAGCTATGTGACCTAGAACACTTTATTTGTTGTCCTTTTATTATTATTTTTGCCTCCAATTTCCTCCTCAATGGATCAGACACAAGATGGTGGTTGTAAGTGTTCATATTTATAAAACAATTGTTTCTCATCGGATGGTACTCATCTTCTGGTGATCATTATAAGATCTCTGTGTTAATATTTGTAACAGCCACAGTGTTTTGAGGAGAAAAGGCTATTAATTCTAACTGGCCTACTGATTCCATCTTTCAAGGATCCATTAGGTTGCTTTCAGCCACGAATCACAGGAAAATCCATTCCTAGTGCCTTAAACCATGGGGATTTATCTTTTCACACATAAACAGGAAATCTCCACAATGTCAGGGCTGGTGTCTCTGCACTTCTCTGAATCAGAGGTTGGCAAGTTATGGCCCACAGCTATTTACCAAATAAAGTTTTATTAGAACATAGCCATGCACATTTAGGTACATGTTGTCTGTGGCTGCTTTTATACTACAGCAGGGGTGAGTAGTGACAACCAAACCATGTGACACAAAAAGCCTAAATCATTTGCTCAAATACTTACTATTTTCCCTTCACAGTAAAAGTTTTCCAAGGGCATGCATTTGGCCCAGCAGCTTAGGTCACTGCTTAAGACACCTGCACAGGATAGGCCCAGCCCCAGAGTGGCAGACATTTGGGGAATGAACCAGTGAATGGAAAATCTGTCTCTGTCTCTGCTTCTCTCTCTCTCTCTCTCTTTCAAATTGGATGAAAATAAATAAATAGATAAAAACTTTTTAAAAGTCAATGGAAGGGGGCCAGGTCCTGGCTGCTAAACTTCTAATCCAGCTCTCAGCTATGGCCTGGGAAAGCAGTAGAAGATGGCCCAAGTCCCTGGGCCCCTGCACCCATGTGGGAGACCTGGAAGAAGCTCCTGGCTCCTGGCTTTGGATCTGCTCAGTTCTGGCCATTGCAGTCATTTGGGGAGTGAACCAGCGGATGGAAGACCTTTCTCTCTCTCTGGCTCTACCTCTCGCTGTAACTCTGTCTTTCAAATAAATAAATCTCAACAAAAAAAAGTCAATGGAAGACAAGTGGATCAGAGGAATATCTGAAAGACAGAAGATAAGTAAGACCAGGCTGATGGAGGAAGACACGGCCTAACACACCTCCTGCGTCTCCCAGGTCCGGGATGCGCCAAGATTAGAGGTAGCGCGTGCAGGAAGCAGCAAAGGGCTCCAGAGCAAACCCAAGGTGAGCGTTTGGGGAAATCATGTTGCAAGCAACCAGGCATTTCATTCAAGCCCTCTCTATCGTCCTACGCCAGGCAGGCACTGTGTGTGGCGTTTTCTATCCCTCGGCTCAGCCAGGGAGCATTAGGAGTGTGGCTGTTTCGCCTAATGAACCAACACCAAGAAACCACAAAGGAAGAGCAGTGAGTCCCCACATATTGAAGGAAAAAAGTCAGCAAAAGGCCCTCTTAGAGTCACGTTCGTAGTTTGCCTGCAGCCGTTAGGGACTACCGAGAAGGGACACACGGAAGTCACTGGCAGGCAAAAAGACCTTCAAATACAGGCCTGCCTCCTCTCATTGCACTTCACAGCTAGTGTGGGGTTTTGCTTTGTTTTATACATGGGAGGTTTTTGGCAACCCTGCATGGAACAAGTTCTCTGGGTGACGTTTTTCCAACAGCAAGTGCCCCTTTTATGTCTCGGTGCCTCGTCCTGATAATTCTCCTTATATTTCAAATCTTTCATTATATTTTTCATGGTGATAAGTGATCAGCAATCTTTGATGTTTCTGTTGTCATCACTTTGAAGTGCCGTGAACCACGCCCACGTGACGGTGAACTTGGTCAGTAAATGTTGTGTGTTCTGACTGCTCCGCCAGCCTGAGGTCCTCTACCTCGTTCCTGGGGTCCCTCTATACCCTGAAACAGCACAAAATTGAAATTAGGTCAGCTTCCAGCCATTACAGCCACTTGGGGAGTGAACCAGCAGACAGAAGATCTTTCTCTTTGTCTGCCTCTCCTTCACCATGACTCTTTCAAATAAATAAATAAATCTTCAAAAAAGAAAGAAAGAAATTAGGCCAGCTAATGACCCTAAAAAGGCCTCCAAATGCTCAAGTGAAACAAAGAGCCCCACACTCTTACTTTAAATCAAAAGCCTGAAATGATTACGCTTGCTAGGGAAGTCATGTCAAAAGCCGAGACAATCGCAAAGCCAGCCCTCAGCTTGTGAATGCAAAAGGAAAGTTCTTGAGAAAAATTGAAAGTGCTACTCTAGCTAACACATGACTGATAAGAAAGCAAAACAGCCTTACTGGTGGTATAAAGCTGTAATGTGGTAGGCGATCAAACCAGGCACAGCATTCCGTTAGGGCAGCAAAGCCTCATTCATCATTCAGGTCAAGGCTCTATCTCTCTGCAACTCCTTGAAGGCTGACGGAAGTGAGGAAGCTGCAGAAGAAAAGTCTGAAGCTAGCAGAGGCTGGTGCATGGGTTTCAAGGAGAGAAGTCATCTCTGTAACATTAAAGTGCAAGGGGAAGCCACACCCAGGTACCCAGAAAATGGAGCTAAGATAAATGGGGGGGGGGTGCTGCACTAAAACGACAGATTTTCAAAGTGGACAAAATAGCCGTGTGTTGAAAAGACATGCCATCTAGAATCTCATAGGGGAGACTTCAATGTCTGGCTTCAAAGCTTCCCAGGATAGTAGAACGACTCTTTGTTGGGCACAATGCGACTGGTGACTTCCAGTTGAAGCTGGTGTTCATTGACCATCCTGGCAATCCTAGGGTCCTTGAGAATTAAACTAAATCCACTCTGGTTATTCTTTGAATGATTTAACAAAGCCTGGATAACAGCATATGTGTTTACCACATGATTTGCTAAATGTTTTAAGGCCAGGCCACGGGCAAAAAAAAAAAAAAAAAAAAAAGATTCCTTTCAAATTGTTACTGCTTACGGACAATGCACCTGGTCACTCAGGAGCACTGTTAGACATTCGTTTTATTTTCATGCCCACCAACACGGCATCCACTTTTTGGCCCAAGGTTCAAGAGTGATTTTGACTTTCAAGTCAAATCACATAAGAAATGCATTTTGGGGCCGGCGCCGTGGCTCACTAGGCTAATCCTCCGCCTAGCGGCGCCGGCACACCGGGTTCTAGTCCCGGTCGGGGCGCCGGATTCTGTCCCGGTTGCCCCTCTTCCAGGCCAGCCCTTTGCTGTGGCCAGGGAGTGCAGTGGAGGATGGCCCAAATCCTTGGGCCCTGCACCCCATGGGAGACCAGGATAAGTACCTGGCTCCTGCCATCGGATCAGCGCGGTGCGCTGGCCGCAGCACGCCGGCCGCGGCAGCCATGGGAGGGTGAACCAACGGCAAAGGAAGACCTTTCTCTCTGTCTCTCTCTCTCACTGTCCACTCTGCCTGTCAAAAAAAAAAAAATGCATTTTGTCAGGTCATAGCTGCCATAGATAGTGATTCCTCTGACGGATCTTGGGAAGGTAAATTCAAATCCTTTTGGAAAGGATTCTTCATTTGTGATTTGGAAGTCCAAATTAAACATTCATAGAAGCCTGGAAGTTGACTCCACCCCTCATGGATGACTTTGAGGCATTCAAGGCTTCAGTGGAGGAAGTAAGTGGAGATGTGGGGCAAAGAGCAAGAAAAATGGAAGTGGAGCCTGAAGATGTGACTGAGCTGCTGCAATCTCATGATGAAGCTTGAGTGGATGAGGAGTTGGTTCTTAGGGTTGAGCAGAGGAAGTGGTGTCTGCGATGGAATCTAATCCTGGTGAAGATGCTGTGAACGCGAGGTCCTGGCAGTAAGAGGCGATTCGGACACAGGCAACACTCTCCCCCATGAGAGAACAGGCCACAGGGAGGAGGAAGGAGAGGTCAGAGCAACGCAGCTCCCAGTTAAGGAATGCCAGAGATCACCAGCAGTGCCCAGAATGTGGGCAGAGGTGAGAGAGTATTCTTCCTACAATTGCATCCAACGGAACAAAATACTAAGGAATAAACATAACCAAGGATCTCAACAACTTACATATTGAAAGCTCCAAAACACTGCTGAAAGATTTTAAAACAGACACAGATAAGTGGACAGACATCTCATGCTCATGGATTAAAAGCTGATATAGGCAGGGCTGGCATTGTGGTGTAGTCGGTATGCCACTGCCTGCGATGCTGGCATCCCATATGGCCGCCAATCCGAGACCCGGCTGCTCCACTTCTCATCCAGCTTCCTGCTAGTGCACCTGGGAAGACAGTGGAAGATGACCTAAGTGCTTGGACTCCTGCACTTGCATGGGAGACCTGGAAGAAACTGCTGGTTCCTGGCTTTGGCCTGGCCCGGCCCTGGCCATTATGGCCATTTGGGGAGTGAACCAGCAGATGAAAGATTTCTCTCTCTCTCTCTCTCTCTTTTTCTCCCTCCCTCTCTCTTTCTCTGTGAGTTTGGCTTTCAAATAAATAAAAAATAAGTCCTTATTTTAAAAAGAAGATGATATGATTTAAGTGTGAAAGATTCATGTACTGGGAGCTGAAGCCTGAGTGTGGCAGTGCTGGAATGGTAGAACCTACAGGAGGTGGAACTCAGAGAAACATAATTAGGTCGGGGGAGCTCCACCCACTTGTGCAGACTGATGCTGTTTCACAGAATGGGTTGGATGGGAAGGGTCTCATAGGAGAGAATTAACTCGGGGAAGAATCGCTGTTATAAAAACAGGGAGCCAGGCCTCCCCCTGGGTTCTCCGTTCCCGCCGCACTGCGAGCTGTCTGCCCTCATCTGTGCTCCTGCTGTCATGTCATCTGCCATGCTGTGTTGCAGCCAGAAGGCCATCCCTGCCGCTGAGCAGGTGCTGGCACCATGCTCTTGGATCTCCAGGACTGTGAGATAAACAAGCCTCTTTTTATTTTCCAAATCACCCAACTTCAGGTATTTTGGTACAGTGACACAAAATGAACTAATATAGAAGACTTAATATTGTTAAAATGTCCTTACAACCCAAAACAATACATAGGCAATTCCATTCCTTTCAATAGTTGCATTTTTGACAAAAAAAAAAAATTCTAAAATTCATATAGAGCCAAAAGGACCCTAAATAGTTAAAACCATCTTTGGGAAGACAAAATTGAAGAACTATACTTCCTGACTTCAAAATATACTACAATGAGCTGGTGCTGTGTCGTAACGGGTTAAGTCACTGTCTGCAATGCTGGCATCACATATAGACACTGGTTTGAGTCTCAGCTGCTCCACTCCCAATCCAGCTCCCTGCGAATGTGCTTGGAAAAGCAACAGAAGATGGTCCAAATCCTTGGGCCCCCACACATGTGGGAGACCCAAATGAAGCTCCTGGCTCCTGGCTTTGGCCTGGCCCAGCTCTGGTCATTGCAGCCATTAGGAGAGTGAACCAGCAGATGGAAGATCTCTGTCTCTCTCCCTCTCTGTGTTACTGTCTTTTAAATAAGTAAAATAAATCTTTAAAAAATATATATCACAAAACTACAGTAATCAAAACAGTATGTATCATACTGGCACAAAGCCAGATATAGGTATAGACTAATAGAAAATAGAGAGCCAAAAATACAATCACAAACATGTGGCTCAATTACCTTCCACAAGAGTGCTAAGACTACATAATAGGAAAAGCATAATGTATTTAACAAATGATGGCAGAAGTGAATATCCACATGTGCAATGAATGAAAATATGTACACACACATATAGTCTTATCTCACACTATATACAGAATCAATTCAAAATGTTTTAGACTGAAACATAAGACCTGAAAGTATAAGACTCTTAGAGTAAAACATAAAAACAATCTTTTTTAACTTTTTTTAATAAATATAAATTTCCAAAGCACAGCTATGAATTACAATGGCTTTTTCCCTCTCATAACTTCCCTCCCACCTGCAACTCTCCCATCTCACGCTCCCTTTCCCATTCCATTCACATCAAGATTCATTTTCAATTCTCTTTATATACAGAAGATCGATTTAGTATATATTAAGTAAAGCTTTCAACAGTTTGCACCCAGACAGAAATACAAAGTGTAAAATACTGTTTCAGTACTATTTATAGCATTAATTCACATTGAACAACACATTAAGGACAGAGATCCTACATGAGGAGTAAGTGCACAGTGACTCCTGTTTTTGACTTAACAAATTGACACTCTTGTTTATGGCATCAGTAATATCCCTAGGCTCTTGTCATGAGTTGCCAAGGCTATGGAAGCCTTTTGAGTTCGCCGACTTTGATCTTATTTAGACAAGGTCATAGTCAAAGTGGAAGTTCTCTCCTCCCTTCAGAGAAAGGTACCTCCTTCTTTGATGGCCCATTCTTTCCACTGGGATCTCACTTGCAGAGATTTTTTTTTTTTTTTCCAGAGTGTCTTGGCTTTCCATGCCTAAAATACTCTCTCTCTCTCCTTTTTTTTTTTTTTTTTTTTTTTTTTTTTTGACAGGCAGAGTGGACAGTGAGGGAGAGACAGAGAGAAAGGTCTTCCTTAGCCGTTGGTTCACCCTCCAATGGCTGCCACGGCCGGCGCGCTGCAGCCGGCACACTGCGCTGATCCGATGGCAGGAGCCCGGTACTTATCCTGGTCTCCCATGGGGTGCAGGGCCCAAGGACTTGGGCCATCCTCCACTGCACTCCCTGGCCATAGCAGAGAGCTGGCCTGGAAGAGGGGCAACCAGGACAGAATCTGGCGCCCCGACCGGGACTAGAACCCGGTGTGCTGGTGCTGCAAGGCGGAGGATTAGCCTAGTGAGCCGTAGCGCCGGCCTAAAATACTCTCATGGGCTCCTCAGCCAGATCCGAATGCCTTAAGGGCTGATTCTGAGGCCAGAGTGCTGTTTAGGACATCTACCATTCTATGGGTCTGCTGTGTATCTCACTTCCCATGTTGGATCGTTCTCTCCCTTTTTTATTCTATCAGATAGTATTAGCAGACACTATTCTTGTTTATGTGATCCCTTTGGTTCTTAGTCCTATCATTATGATCAATTGTGAACAGAAATTGATCACTGGGACTAGTGAGATGGCATTGGTACATGCCACCTTGATGGGATTGAATTGGAATCTCCTGACAGGTTTCTAACTCTACCATTTGGGGCAAGTCCAATTGAGCATGTCCCAAATTGTACATCTCCTCCCTCTCTTATTCCCACTCTTATATTTAACAGGGATCACTTTTGAGTTAAGTTTCAACACTGAAGAATAATTGTGTGTTAATTACAGAGTTCAACCAGTAGTATTAAGTAGAACAAAAAAAATACTAAAAGGGATAAAGTATTAAGTTGTACATCAACAGTCAGGACAAGGGCTGATCAAGTCACTGTTTCTTATAGTGTCCATTTCACAATCTTGAGAACATCAGTCTTGGCAATGATATGTGTAGATATTACACCCAAAGCAGGCTACTAAGGTAAAAGTAGACAACTACGACAACACCAAACCAAAAAACTTTTGCTCAATAAAGGAAATAATCAACTGGCTTAACAGATGATGAATAAAATTGGAGAAAATAGTTGCAAACCATATATCTGGTAAGAGTTTAAGATCCAAAATTTACAAAGAACTCCTACTTCAAAAACTAGAAAAAGATGATGATGAAGAGGAAGACCTAGACTTTAAAGTGGACAAAAGATTTAAACAGATCTTTCTCCAAAGAAGACATACAAATGGTCAACACGTTTACACAAAGATGCTCAACATCACTAATCATGACGAAATGCAAATCAAAAACACAATGAGATAACTCATCACTTCTATCACGACGACCATCGTCAAAAACAAAACAAGACAACGTGCACATTTTAGTCTTTTAAGAGTAGGAGCTCCTGTTGCAGGCCACAACATGGAAGAAACTTGAGATTATCATGCTACGTGTCATCAGCCGTCCACACAAGGACAAATATTACAGGATTCCATTTAGACATGTGAGATATCTAAAGTAGTCAAACTGTCTAGAAACAAAATGTGCAGTGGTGATTTTCAGGGGCTGGGGAGAAGGGGTTACGGGGAGTTACTTCCAATGGGTGGCCTCAGCTTTGCAAAATCAATCCCTTCTAGAGCTCTGCTGTACTGGAATATCGTACTGTACACATACAAGTTGGGAAGAAGGTAGATTTTGTGTCATATGGTTTTTAATACAATAGAAAAAGAAAACGGGTGCTTCTGCTGTGCCTTAAGGGAGAGCAAAAACCCTGCTGACGTCTTGAGTTTGGACATCTGGACTCCAGGACTGAGAGAGAATGCGTTCCTGTTATTTTAAGCCACATGTTTTGTGGTCATTTGTTACAACCTCCCTAGAAAACCAACTGAAGAGGGAAACACCAAGCTCGACAGAGGGAAGAACTTTTCCCCTGGAATATAGAAGTTAAAACAGAAAAAAAGAAAGTGAAAAGACTTCAAAAGAACGAAAAGTAAATGTTCCACAGGTTCAAGGGAAGATATTGACAAAGTAAGAACAGGCTCTAAGGAAATAAGATCTGGGGCCCAGAGTAGTGGCACAGCCCCAGCCGAACCCCAGCCGAACCCCAGCCCAGCCCCAGCCCAACCCCAGCCCAAACGCAGCCCACCCCCAGCCCAACCCCAGCCCAAACGCAGCCCAACCCCAGCTGAACCCCAGCGGTTGTGGCCATTAGGGCGTGAACCAGCAGATGGAAGGTGTCTTTCTCCCTCTATCTCTCCCTGTCTCCCTGTAACTCTGCCTTTCAAATAAATGAACAAATCTTAAAAATAAATAGATACATTAGCAAAATAGACAACTGAATCCTAAATTCAAAACAACGGATAGTTCGAACAGCAAGATGGATCTTGCCCACATGGAGAACAATGTAAGAAATTGATGGAGGGAGCCTAGAAATTTTCCCAAAATGCTTTTCAAAGTGTAAGAGGATAGAAAGTAAGAAGGATCCATATAAAGAAATAACTGGAAAGGCCAAAGCATCTTTCTTTCCTTCTTTTTTTTTTTTTTTTCATTTGAAAGACAAAGTTGCAGAGAGGCAGAGAGAGAAAGGTCTTCCATTCACTGGTTCATTCCCCATATGCCTGCAATGGCCAAAGCTGGGCCAATACAAAGCCAGGAGCCAGGTGCTTCCTCCAGGTCTCCCACATGGGTGAAGGAGCCCAAGCACTTCGGCCATCCTCCACCACTTTCCCAGGCTATAGCAGAGAGCTGGATCAGAAGTGGAGCAGCCAGGACTTAAACCAACACCCATATGGGATGCCAGCACTGCAGGCCATGGCTTTACCCACTATGCCAAAGTGTCAACCCCACCAAATCATCTTAAAATCAGAATTCTAGAAGAGAGAATGGAGAAAATACAAGGCAAATAATAATAAACCGAATGTAGAGACCTTTCCTAGAACTAAAGACACAAGACTTCATCTTTAAAGGGCTTAAGAATGACTAAGCCAGACAGCATTTTGACCCTCTGAATTTGGGCTCCTAGCAAGTGAAGTACTCAGAGGTAATTGGGCTCCTAACCTCACCCCTAACACGGATGCTACACCCATTACCGTGGATCTAGCGTCTTGTCTCTTTTGTCTTTGATGGAACTTATCTGTTATCTGAATTCAATAAAATAATCAGTTTAAATTCATCTTTGATTCTGGGCCAGTATTTGTGGTGTATGGAATTGGAAATGCCCATTTCAGAGGAGGCCTGTGGTGCAATTAGAGTTTATTAGCCTCAACAGTGTGTGTTCATTAGAAGTCCATCCACTTTGACACAGTCTTGGCCTGCGACAGGCTGAAGCTTTAATTCCTGCCAAATTAGAAGGGAAATCAAGATAAGGAACCATCTTGAGATTTTTTTTAATTGCATATAAAACATGAAAAATGCTAAAAAACTCATGTAGCAATCTGTTTAGATAACATTATTGGAGATATTGGCATTTAAGAAGAAAATTATTATTCATAAAGTCAAGTGAAATGAGGATTTTAAGAATCTCTGACCAGATAACACAAATAAAGAGCCACATAAAGTGGTCCGTTTATTAAATTAAAACAACATTAATCTGAGATAGGAGATATCAATTTGCAAGCATGGTTTAAGGCTGGCAACATCTCTTGAGGAGTGAATAGTTCACAGGATTATTTTGTTAATCAACTCTTAGGAGAGGGATTTGGACAAAGCATTTTACTTAGCGAATGAAACATTTAATTTGGTATCTCACTCCATGTCAGTTTGTCATTACAAGAATTCATATCAAGTCTTATAACAACAGCTTTCCATCAATAATTGTTTGACAGTTACTATGCTACCAGGTACACCTTTCAATTTTATAATTAGGAGGACTTGGCAGATGGGACTGTCGATCAATAACATAGTCAATTTTCTATTATGAAAATAAATTGATATTTCTACTGTAAAAACATTTCCTTCAGTAACTCAGAACAACACTGTTTATTTCCAGCAAGAAGGTAACTAAGAGGAGGTGTAAACGTTAGGCACATTATAGTAGGTGCTTACCAAGTCTTTCATCAATATTCCATGTTTAGCATTCCCCTAGGAGATGTCAGTCTTCCTGGGAGATGTCACAGGACATTCATTCTCAGGTTTCTCCACTGGTTCAGGAGAGCTGGATCCAATTCTTCTTATACTGTTCATCCAACCAGGTTCGACATTATTGCAGAGAAGGTTGGCATTAAAGGGAGGTGTTCCCCAGTGGAATGGGCATAGACTTAGGAAGCAGATCTGAACATACATCTTAGCCTTGAACTAGAAGACATTGCTAACTGTCTGAACTTTAGTTTCTTCACCTATAAATTGGAGCCAACTAGATCTAGATTCTAGTCCTTGCCCTCTCCCTACTTGCGAGGTGAACTTTAAAGGTTGTTAGACATTCACTGGCTTTGCTTTCATCAATGGACTTTAGTGAGAGTGAAATGAAATGACACGTATAAATCACTTCATCAAGGAGGATGTGCCTAATAAACTATGGCTTCTTTTCTCTTCCTCTTCCTTATGATGACACCATATGGACAAGGAATAAGCAACACACCAGGGTATAGAACTTTGAGCTCTGTTGATACAAACTGTTCAGTCTTTTTAGATGTTGTTTCTTTTAAGACAATGATTTTATACATAAATATGAAGTTATCTTAACACACTAGCTTTGTTAGTAAATTCTTTATAGTCCCTATGTGATCAAGTCAGTCTCATTTATAGAAAGAATTTGCAAGGCCTCAGAGTGGATGATAGGGTGACTATGATATGACCTCCAAACACCAGAAGCTTAAATCAAGTTGGGAGTCCATATTCAATCCAAGAATAAACTTAATACCTTAAATAAAAGGTTTCTAGGTTAAAAAAATTGTACTATAATTAAAAAAAAATAAACCAGGTCATGACATATGCAACTCACGTTTCCTGTGTTACAGGGAGCACAGGCCAAAGGGTTCTCAGGAATTCTCCCCAGTATGTCAGAGAGAACATGGTGTCGGAGTCTTGTGGTTCCTGGGATTTCCCTATAGCACTAGGAAGCTAACCTGCCAGAAGAGGAAGGACTGTCTTGGTCTTGCTTTAATTATTGATAACCCTATCATCTCCACAATCCACCGCAAGCTGAAAAATTATCCACACCCTCCCCCCATCACTACTATTTGATCTTAGAGAATGACCAGAATAACATTTGGCTACTCTCATGAGGCGTGGGGCTTGGAATCCATCTGGAGATGGTCAGGAAGGAGAATGGTACCCTTTACAAGGACGAGATTTCCTCTTGTGGGAAGGATGGGAAGAGGGGGAAGCAAGTGTTCTATTTAGGTCATTTTACGTGTGTACTCCACGCTGGTGTGAAGATGTCCAGTAGAACTGGAGATACACGGTCAGGAGCCCAACGGAGATGTCCCAAATGATGAACTGATATTATAAATCAGAGAGTCAGTATTACATGAAGGTAAGTGGGCTAGTGGAATTACTGTAGCTTGCCAGAGAGTAAGTATAGAGACAGCAAATAAAGCTGAGGGCATCCCAGGAGGGATGGCAGAGAAGGAGCAACAAGATTTGGGAGATGGAGAGAGAGGAACCCCCCCAGGTGGATTCAGCATAGGAATATTGACCCTGTAAAGTCAACCTTGATGTCTGGTTTCAGCTAGAGGAATTCCTAGCAAGCTGGATTTTCAAACAGTTGCCCCACGAGGCCCAGTGTTCCCAAGAACTTTCGGGGGCTACCACTTGGATTTTCCTCTCCAAAGCAAGATCAGCTGTGTGGATCTCTAATCACCCACCTCTGCTTCAACCATAACTATTCCTTTTTGTTTCTGTTATTGTTTTCATGTAAAGTTTTCAATAAAGAGAACACTTCATTGACTTTTAAAGAATTTGTTTTAGTGACAAGATCACAGGCCCTCAACTCCCAAGAAACATCTCATAACCAGAATCTGACACTTAGGTCTGTGTGACCTAGTTCAAGTTTGCCCTGATGGAAAGGGAGGCTACTAACACTTCCAACTTTGTCAATGTGTTGAGAGAATTAAATAAGAAAATGTGGGAAAGTAAGTAGTAGAGCATCCGACACCTAGTAGTTTTGTTCCTGTGTGGAAGGCATGCTTACCTGGGAAGGTTCAGTCCAGGCAAAGGGTCTTCTAGGATTCTCCTTTGCTGCTTTCCTGATTCCTGTACCTTTCATTTCTCTGGGGGTTTCTCCTCCCCTACTCCCAGCCTCCGCAACACATACCCTCCCCCACCACACACACACACACACACACACACACGCACACACACTCACAACACTCACACACATACACACACACACACACACACACTCAGGCTTCTGTAAACAATTTTACTTTCTTCCAGCTGACAACAATGTTAAGCCTTCACTCTATTTCAGCCTCAGGATCCTTCCCACTGCCACAAATTTCCGCATCCTATCTGTGCTGGGTCAAGGCTCCCGCCAGGGTCCTATGGGCTTGCTGGGGGCTCTGCAGAGCCACCTGGTCCTCCCTGGGAACCTGCTGCAGGAAGGAATGTGTCTCTCTTAGAAGCCAGGCTTAAATGGGAGGTTTTGGGAGTTTATGAGCTCACTTCTCTCCTCTGGGAGCCAGAACTGAAGATGCCTAAAGAGAGAGCTAGGCACCTTGAGACTAGAAATACATGTTTTTAAGGTTTACTGGAAAAGCAAGGAATTGCAGATTGTATTTTTCAAATATGCTGGCACCAACATCTCCCATCCCACATGCTCTTCTCTTGCCTGACACTCTTCCCTCTAGAAGTAGGAGCTGATTCCTCTCCCTTGAATCCCAGGGGATCTCCAGACTTACTTGTGCAATAGAATGACGCAGAAATGACTCTGGCTTCTAAGACTAGATCCAAGCAGGCCAGGCAGGCCCCACCTAGTTTGCATGGACCCTTTCAGAAGTGAGCCACCTGCTGTGGCAAGGCCATGCCACCCAGAAAGGCCACCCATGCTTAGATGCCCTGTGAGGGAAGAAGCCTCCAGATGTCCCAGCCCCCAAGGTGTCTGAGCCACCATCAGCAATCTGAGTGCCTCCAGACATGCCCTACATGCTTTAGAGCAGAGACAAGCCCGTCCCTTTGTTCCCTGCCTGAATTCCTGGCCCACGTATAATCTGTGAGGTTAACAAAGGGGTCCTTGTTTATATCACTCAGTACCAGGTGGGTACTGTGGAGGATTAGTGACTGGGACACTCCCCAGGTAGCTGGTGTTCTCCCCCGCCCTTATCCCCTGCCTGTGGAGGGGAGCGGGGAACACGTTAAGAGGAAAGATCAGGCACATATCCTCAATACCCCCGTTCCTCCCTGCATCAGGTGATGGGGAGGTGAGACTGTTCTCCCGCCCAGCTCTGACATTCCACAGTGACTCCCTCTCAGGGAAAGCCTGGAGTCCTTCTTTGCTCTGGGGTACATCCGTCACTGACAACCTCAGGACCAGGTGCACTTTAGACAGCATCCAAGCCGAAAGGAAGAGGACTAAAGCTTTGAGGGTGGTTGGTTTTTTCCTAGGGGAGACATGCTCATAATTAGTCTTAAAATGAGTAAGGCTGTGTATACCATGATTACATAAGTGAATTACAATACACGAAATGGTTGTGCTTGTCACATGGAGCGTTACCATGTCAGAGGTTCACCTTCACCCGAGTCTTGACCTGGTTAGTCCTCACAGCAAGCACTCCCCCTGCTCTGTGAGTGGTACCTGCCCTGGCACCTCCCGGGGACCTGAATATAACCCCAAAATTCTACTCTGAAGTTGATTTCCAGACCTTGTTGCCGAGAAGCGCTTTGTATCTCCGAGTGGAGGTGTTCTCCCAATCAACTGCATAACGCTAATTTCTAGTGTGCAGGGGGAAACATGTTAACACAGAGGATTTTCCATTTGCCTCCCATAATCTTGACTTAAAACTTTGGACATCCATTACCTTTTGCTGGGTAAGAAAATCAGTTCTGGCTCAAAGAGGAGGCAGATATGGGAGCATTTATGAGCAAGCACTATGGAGATACCCACCTGGATTCAAAAAATGAACAAAATGAGACTGTCACTTACTGCTCTGTGACTCTGGACAAGTCACTTAGCTGCCGTCGCCTGTGATGTGGGGGTTACCATCCTCATGGGATTGCGTTAGGACTAAAGGCGACTCGGTGCCTAACACACTTAAATGGTTAATAAAAGCTTGCTACAATTACAAATCATCATTCCCATGGCCTTCTAAGCAAATCCAAGACAGAAGGCAATTTTCAAGGCCTGTCTTAGGAATTCTTGAAACAAAGAAGTCAGGTGTGTGTGTGCATGAATATCTGAGCTTTGCAAATGAAGTCACTTCTTATCATTGTATTTCCAGATTAGCTGTTTGACTTTCTGTGTTTCTTTTCTGAAATAGAAATATCCGAGAGGAAAGTAACACACTGAGCAGGGAAAGCCCAGCTTTTGAGGCAGAATAGAAACGAATTGTAATCCTGGGCAAGTTATTTATCTTCTCCATGGTGCAGACACTTATAAAGCGCTCAATAAACATTTGTGGAACAAAATTCTACACGTTATTAGACTAATATTAATCTTTTTCTTTCTAGGATTAAATGAGATATAAAATAAAAGTACCTAGCTCATGTTACTAGTTGGCAAATGTTAGGTTTTTTTTATACACACACATTTTTAAAAGAACCTGGCCTTTTTTTTTTTTCATTAAGAAACTTGAAATTTGATCAGTTCTTTTCATTCTGATGAATTGTAATGCCTCTGTTTATCCTATGGATAACAGAGGGTTAGCTCCTGAGCTGGTCTTACTAAATATCCTCTTCTGTTTTAAAGATTCTTTAACAATGACATGCTGTGTGAATGGAGCCATGGTGCTTTTCACAGGAGCTCAACACGATGCATAGAATTTAATCCCCAGCTCTGTGAAGAAAGCAGGAAACACATGACCATTCATTAACTTAAGAGGTAGCTGAGTTTGCTCCTACTGCACACATGCGTGCATATGTGTATACGTGCATATGTGTATACACACACAGCTTGCATACCGGGTCTCCTTATAGCCATGAAGACTGAGATGGTCATGAACTCCACAGATTCCCCTTCCCTGGAGAGAAACCTAGATGCGCGTGACTTCCTGAAAGAAAATCATTCGTTTCATCTTTAAAATCAAGGAGTGAGCAGGGGGAGGGGAGTTCCAGTAGCTCTTTGCAATGCTCAGCAACTTCTACTCTCCCACTTAGAAGCAGCTAAATTCACATCACATGACTCGGCTTCCTGCCCTGACTCCGGTGATCAATCTGAGCCCCAGTCTGCCAGCCATTTCCTAGGTAACCAGACCTGAGTGACCTTAATGGACAGCCTGCAACAGACAGAAACCAGCAGGAGAAAAGAAAAACCTGTCATTTTGTACTTTTTTTCCTCAATATGTTTAAATAATTAAAAACACCATCAAGAAGCTAATCCATAGATAAAATGATATATAAAATATGATTGCACAGTGCTTTTCTCTCCTCATTGATTCTATTCCAGAGGAGAAACACCCATTTACTCACAGCTTTACTTGTCCAAAAGGAAATTCTTCCAGCTCTTGACCTGCAGTTACAGTTATCAACCCAGACCTTGTTGAGTGAGTGACAGAGAGGCGTGAGCTGAATATTTGCATTGGTGAAAATCCTAGGTTTCCTTTTAATCTGGAAATATCGTGAATGATGGTTTTCTAGATCAAATGTAGTAATTCCAAAAAGTCTAGAAGTTAAAACACCCATTTGGGAGGCAGTTCTTGGGTGGAATCCTGGGCCCAACACTTCAATGGCACGACTTTTGGAAAGGATCCATAAATTTCTGCATCCCTATGTATTCATCTGGAAAGTGGAGATAATTACAAGATAATTTCATAAGATTGTTGGAGAGATAAATCAGGTAATGCAGATAAAGCGTACTTAGCACCATGAGGCTCACATACCGAGCACTTAACAAAGCTTAGAAATCAATAGACAAAATAATAATCGCACTGCTATACGTAAGGACGTATTGAGCATCGGACATTAGACTAAGGCACCTACTCATGGAAACTCTAGGGATTCTTCAACATGTTTGAAGCAAAAGGAAATTGGAAGGTAGGTTTAGGTTGGCACAAAACTTGAAATCCATGTATACTTTGTTCATACTCTGCATTTTCATGACCTTTTTTGAATGCCCCTCATACTGAAGCAATGCAGAATTAAGTGGCTCCTGAACTGAGGAAACAGAAGACTACTTACTCGGGGATATCACCAGCAGCATCATAAACAGCAAACACATTGAGCCCCTCTGTGTGCAGAGCAGTGTGGTGGACAGAGAGAGCATGAGCTTTAAACGGAGAAAGCTGCTCAAATCCCCCGTGTGGCCATGGGAAAACAACGTACTCTCTCGTCTCCACGACAGGTGAGTCCAGCAAGGCTCATGGCTGCAATCCACATGTACAGGCTGGGCAATCCTAATGCAGGAAAGCATGCTAAGTACTGGGGTACTCACAAAGTCCCTGAGAGACTGGAGGAAGACTGGTTTGGGGAAGTCATACAGGCTGGGGAAGACGCCAGTGTGCCAGGCAGAGAAAACCACAGGAAGACCACACAGCAGCAATAATCTGGTGAGAGGCCATCCATGCTGCTGGCGCGAATACAGCCTCCAACTTATCACTTGCTGGGCCTCTTGGTTGTCGCATGAAGCTCTGCGTTGTGACTGATAGGTCACTTGTCACTCACACGCTATGCCAGCTCTTTCAGAATACAGGAAGCCTCTTCAATCTCGATCACTGGGTGCAGATATTACCTCCACTGTGACGGTGCACACAGACCTGTTCCGGGAAAGGACAAGTGGGCAAACACAGCAAATGTTCATTCCGATAGGAAGAGTGACACAAAATACAGCAACGTTGTTGTGAGAATGAAGGAATTAAGTCTTTGAAAATATATTGCAATGCCTAGAACATAGTTGGCACTTAGAAACTAGAAGGCATTATTATTAGATGTTCAAAGTATAAGCCCTGGAAGACAAAAACCTCTGATTGATCATCTACCGTTTGCCTGCTTTTATGACAGGCTGAGCACACACTAGTGATAACACAGGTTAATACAGTATCAGCCCGCAGTGAGATGGAAGCGTAAGGAAAAGCAGAGAAGTGAGGAATCATCGTCTTAATCTGAAATAGCTGTGCTGAGAACGTTATCCCTGGGTAGGAGTAAAGTGCTCTGGACTTCGAGAGGAGGGATATACTCATTTTGTCTCATGTGGGTGAGGAAGTGGCAAGGAAAAGGGATTCTCAGATATGGCAGCATTTTAATCTGGAGACATCCTCTCCATCCACCCAGGCTCTGCACATCACTCAAGGTGTGGCTTTTAATGAAACAGCTTTGTTTTTTAATCCAAATGTAGATTTCAGGATTTGAATGGCGAAAAATTCTGGAAAGTCCTCCAGGTGAGCAAGAGGTTGCAAATCAAAAGAATTCTCTAAATTTTTCTCCATTATTTTCCAATGTCACCCCTACATCATGCCCAAGGGGACACTTTTTCGCCACAATTAGTAGTCTGGCTCCAAAGAAAAGTTCTTCTCTCATTTACTCATTCATTATTTCAATAGAGGGTCAACCTTTATCAAGGAGATCCCAATATAGTTTTTATCTTTGTCCTAACCCTCCAAGCAACCTGGGCAACCCACTGGGGCAGCTTAGCCATGTATAAACCAGGAATGAATATGGTAAACACAGCCACAGAGCTGTGCAACATCACACATACACACCTTTGCAGGATGATAGGTATTCATTAAATGTCAGCTATGCTATTATATAAGTGGCATGTGGGGGAAAGTGCTTTCCATTAGCACAGAGAAGACACTGGAATTTTCAAAAGCTGCTGTTAAATCCTAGCACAGAGCAGAAGAAAATAAAGAAAATTCAAGAAATACAACATAATTTGCCATAATCAAGGGTGTGTTTTAGACTCTTCTGTAGTTAGCTGGTTCCATTCCATGTAGGAATGTAGGGCCTACGGCAGTACCTGACCTCAAGAAGGTGTTTTACAACTATTTTGTGTGGGGCTGGCACTGTGGTTCAGCAGGGGAAAGCCCCGGCCTGCGGCACTGAAACCTCACGGGGCGCCAGTTCAAGTCCACTTCCGATCCCCCTCCCTGCTAATGGCCTGGGAAAGCAGTAGAAGATGGCCCAAGTGCTTGGGCCCTGCACCCATGTGGGAGACCTAAAAGAAGCTCCTGGCTCCTGGCTTCAGATCCGCTCAGCTTCGGCAGTTGTGGCCAATTGGGGAGTGAACCAGAGGATGCAAGGCCTCTCTCTCTTTCTGCCTCTCCTTCTTGTGTATAGAGAGAGAGAGAGAGAGAGAGAGAGAATCTTCCATCAGTGGTTCACTCCCTAAATAGCCACAATGGTGGAGCTGGGCCAGTGCGAAGCTGGGAGCCAGGAGCTTCTTCCCTGTCTCCCATGTGGGTACGGGGCCCAAGCACTTGGGCAATTCTCCGCTGCTTTCCCAGGTGCTTTAGCAAGAAGCTGGATAGGAAGTGGAGGAGCTGAGACTCGAACCGGTGACCATATGAGATGCTGGCATTGCAGGTGATGGCTTTACCTGCTATGCCAGCCCCTCAGAAAATTCTTTGGAAATGCATATCATGAAAAAACTGTGCTTAGATTTTAAAACATTTTCCACCAAAATTATCTTTTAATTCCATTTTCTATGAACTTTTTAAAATGCCCTCCTACATGACACACATCCTGTTTTGGGGAAGTGGCTTTCAAACTTAGCTGAACTTTAGAATCACCTGGAACATTTCAAAAATTATAGTGCCTACAACTTGCCCCTGGTGATTCTGATTAAAGTGGTATGGGGTGTAGTGTGGGCATCAGGAATTTAGAAAATTCCCAGAAGATTATAAAATGCAGCAGTATAAGAACCAGTGCTCCAAGGAGCCATCGTGTTTTTTGTGAGTTCTGAGCCTTGGATTGTGCAATGGGGTTGTCCATACAACTCAGCTTCCATGTTCTCTAAGATATGTGATGGCTGGGGAATATCGGATGACCTATCAGGTGGTCACAGAATAGAGGGCAGAGTTTAGACAGAGCAAATGACAGCATATGGATCAAATCCAGTTGGCTACCTGTTTTTGTAAATAAAGTTTTATTAAGACACAAGTCATTCTTCTTCCTTTAGGTCTTTGCCAGTGGCTATAATCAGAATTGAGAGGTTACAGCAGAAAAAAATATGGTTCATAAAACCTAAAACATCTACTATCTGGCCCTTTTATAATAAAAGTTTGTTGGCCCTTGTTCTGATCACCAATTAAGAACCTTTCTAGTGATGTTTATGATAATGAGGGTCTATTGTTATGCACGACCCTCCTTGCCCACATCAAGAGTTTAAATCTTGTGAGGCTGGATCACTTTGTGTAGTTTTTCTCTAATAATACATTTTACATTCAATTCCTGCTTCCAAAGAACTTTGATGTGTGAGCTATCATTTCCCACAGAGTCTAGTATAGTGTTGAACAAACAGAAGGCACTCAAAAAATATTTGACTGATTGATTGCATTTCTCTGATTTATTTCAAGCTCTAAGCAATTGGGCCAATGGTTATTTTTGTCGCTGACGTGAAGGGTCACGAAGGGCATCACAAATCCCTGTATCAAATGGGGATGGAATATTTCAAACCATTGTACAAAATGGCTTTTTTCTATCACTTCTGGTTGTCACTACTTTCTACCCAAGCCCTTTATAACCATTATGTGCTTTTTTTCCCACAAGAGACTGCTGTTCCTATAAAAAAGAACAATGTTTAGAATCAGACTTGAGTTGAAATCCCAGCTTGGCCGTTTCCGAGTTTTGAGGCTGTGGCCATCTGGCTCGTGCTTAAGCAGCATTTAGAACCCGGATGAGGTAGAAGCAGTCCTTCCTCTCACGCACACGTCTACGTCTCCCATTTCTACCCTTCAGCTCCACAGAAACTATGGCTTAGGGTTAACAGTCCCTGGAAAACTGTATGGTGAGAATCGCTTTTTACAGTTGTAGGCGAAGGTGCGGAGTAATCTAAAGTCAGGTAAATCTGCTAAGAAAACAATGATTCCCATCTGGGAGGCTCTGGAGTGATGTGACTTCCTGTCTTTGGTTAGACCTACTTGTATGCGATAAATGGCAGGGAACTCAATCCTGTTAAATAGGCTATTTCTGCACACTGTATGGTTAGTTTTAATGATGCTTTCTAGTTATTTTGTGCTCGTTATCAAATGAGCCAGGAGACCTTTTTTGCTTAATAATTGAGTTTTCCAGGGACACTTCATCACGAGCCCAAGCTGAACGTGCTCTGACTACTTAACCAACGTTGTGGTTGGAGGTAAACTGATGTTGAGATTTTAAACAGGAGATGTCTGCGTTCAGTCTGATTTAATTCTGTCTCCATTCCAGGTATTGGTGCTTCTTTGTTGGAATCTTGTATTCATTTTGTGCTTATGTCTTGTTAAGAATATGGATAGTTTATTAAAAAAAAAGAAAGAGCCCTGACAGGGATTATGTAGCTGGAAAACAAGCGCAGGTGCGGAATTAAAGAAAGGGAGTTGGAAGAACTAGTTTTCAATTATATAAGAAGATGATGTCATCATCAGCAGTTCTGCACATTACTGCAGGTCAGCAAAGGCATGAATTATCTTCCTTACAATCGTATATTCTGTAGCAAACAATGGATTTTATATTTGTGAGTATGTAAGATCTCATATCAGGGAAATCTACTTCAAATGGAATAATGAACCATAAAAACTTAACTCTGGGTATTCTTCAGAATCTTAACCATGATAAGGCAGGCTAATAGATAATAGTAATTTCTCCATGGACCTTCTTATCTCATTGTTCATCGCAATGATATGATAAGATGGGCATGGCAGAATGTTTATATTTTATTGAGAAAGAAGCTAAGCTTCAAGGAAAGCAAGCAGTTTTCCCATGTATGCGACTGGGTTTTAAACCTGTATTTGACTTCATGTCCTTTGGGACTTCAATGGTTTATCTTTAGTCATTGTCATATTTGCTCCCAGAAGAAAGACCAGAATGAGATTCCAGTATTCTTCCTATGTTCTCTGTTCCTACCCCATTAAAAATCTACTCAACTTCCACTTTTTCTTTCTTTTTTTTAAATATCCCATCTGTAATCTGCGCCCTTCCCTTGGGAACTGTTACAGAGTTTAACTTCATACTTTATGACCAGATTTGGGGCTCCGGGTTGGATCAGGGTAATTACTCAGCCCTACCAAACTCTGCTCCTAGACCTGAATCTATTTCTCTCTGGCCTTGTCAGGCAGTGCCTGCTCTAATGATGTATTTTTGTCTGGCAAATCACCTGTGAGTTTTATTTACTCTGGTTGCTTCTGTTTAGCAACTAGTGGCAGAGAACTGAATTCGTGCAGGGAACTGGAGACAGAAGAAGCAGTAAAGATTTGGGAAGCAATGTTTTCTATCTGACTGACCGTGTAATCTGGCTTTGGTCCTTTGACTAGAAGACTAGAGGAACAAGACAGATTTTTTTTTTTCCCATGGGAAATGCCATGAAATTGAGCAAAATCAAAACTGCTTTGGGGCCTAAACATTTAATGAGCAATGACTGTGTGCCAGACACCATTAATTGTCACTGAGCTGTATATGGAAATGAAACAAAAAAATCCCTGCCCTCAAAGACCTTACAGTTGAGTGGGAGATATAGACAGCAAGCATATACAGAAAAATACAAAAGTTTGAGTGTTTTCATCCTGTGGTATATGTTTCTATGTATTTATTTTATCTCTCTTAGCAGTGTTTTATAATTTTTAGTGTGTGTATATTGACTTTTGTTAAATTTAGCTTTTTTATATTTTAAAGATTTATATATTTATTTAAGAGGTAGAACTACAGAGAAAGAAAGAGAGAGAGAGAGAGAGAGAGAGAGAGAGGTCTTCCATCTGCTAGTTCACTCCCTAAATGGCCACAATAGCCAGAGCTAGACTGATCTGAAGCCAGGAGTCAGGAGCCTCCTCCGGGTCTCCCATGGGGTGCAGGGGCCCAAGCACTTGGGCCATCCTCCACTGCCTTCCCAGGCCATAGCAGAGAGCTGGATCGGAAGAGGAGCAGCTGGGACATGAATCGGTGCCCATATGGGATGCCGGCGCTACAGGCGGAGGCTTAGCCCACTACACCACAGTGCCGGTCCCCAAATTTAGTTTTGAGAGTTTTGTTTCTTAAAGCTGTTGGAAATAGAATTTTTAAATTTCATCTTCCAATAGCTTACTGCTAATGAAAGAAGTTGGATTTTTTTTATTAACTTTACCATAAAACCTGTTAAATTCACTTACTAGTTAAAATAGTCATTTGGTGGGTTTCTTGGGATTTCTGCGTAAATAATTATATCTACAAATACAATTTTACTTCTTCCTTTCTGATCTTTATGCCTTTAATTTCTTTATCTTGCCTTATTACAAAGGTTAAGACATCAGTACAATATTAAATAGAGTGGTGACAGTGGGTATCCTTGTCTTTTTCCTGATCTTTGGAGAAAATACTCAATATTTTACTATTAATTGTGGTGTATATGTAAGTTCTTTATAGATATTCTTTAGCAGGTTGAGGAAGTGTCATTCTGTTACCAGTTTGCTGAGAGATTTTACCATGATGAGGCACTGAATTTTGCCAAATGTATTTTTGCATCTATGGAAATCATCATACGGTAGCTTAGTCCTTTTGTGCCAGTACAACTCAGCATTACAGAGTGAGTAATTTATAAACAAAAGGAAAACCTTACTCACAGCTCTGGAGGCTGGCAGGTCCAAGATCAAGGTCCTGGCTGGACCGGGGTTGGGTGAGGGTTGCTTTCTGTGTTTCAGATGGTGCTTCACGGCCAGCGCTGTGGCTCACAAGGCTAATCCTCCGCCTAGCAGCGCCGGCACACCGGGTTCTAGTCCTGGTCGGGGCACCGGATTCTGTCCCGGTTGCCCCTCTTCCAGGCCAGCTCTCTGCTGTGGCCAGGGAGTGCAGTGGAGGATGGCCCAGGTGCTTGGGTCCTGCACCCCATGGGAGACCAGGAGAAGCACCTGGCTCCTGGCTTCGGATCAGTGCAGTGCGCCGGCCGTGGCGTCCATTGGAGGGTGACCCAACGGCAAAGGAAGACCTTTCTCTCTGTCTTTCTCTCTCACTGTCCACTCTGCCTGTCAAAAATATAAATAAATAAATAAATAAACAGATGGTGCTTCACTGCGGCATCCTCTGGATGTGCAGAATGCTGTTCCGCACCTGGTGGATGGGGTGGGGAGGCAGCAGGCCGTGGCTTTCAACCCTGAGCCTCTTATCAGAGTGTTAATCCTCACAGGGCCCCCACGACTCAACCACCACTCAGAGACCTCATCTCTTCCTACTGTTGCCTTTGAAGTTTCAACATGCACTTTGCAGAAGATACAATCATTCACAGCATAGCATGTGACTTTTCTTCTTTAGTCTCTTAATATTAGGAATTACAATGACTATTTAAGCACAGTTATAAAGAAGTTGTAGAATAAATGCTATAAATGAAGACAAGTTATAGGGGGAAAAATAATGGGGTGTGCTATTTTTTTTTTTTTTTTTTTGACCGGCAGAGTGGACAGTGAGAGAGAGAGACAGAGAGAAAGGTCTTCCTTTTTGCCGTTGGTTCACCCTCCAATGGCTGCCACGGCTGGCGCGCTGCGGCCGGCGCACCGCGCTGATCCGATGGCAGGAACCAGGTACTTATCCTGGTCTCCGATGGGGTGCAGGACCCAAGCACTTGGGCCATCCTCCACTGCACTCCCTGGCCACAGCAGAGAGCTGGCCTGGAAGAGGGGCAACTGGGACAGAATCCGGCACCCAGACCGGGACTAGAACCTGCTGTGCCGGTGCCGCAAGGCAGAGGATTAGCCTAGTGAGCCGCGGCGCCGGCGGGTATGCTATTTTCAAAAAGAGTGGACAAGGAAGGTGTCTCTGGAGAGAAAACATTTGAGTAGAGACAGAAATGAATCATGAAAGCAGGCTATGCTAGAACATAAAGGAAATAGCACTCCAGATATCATAGAGTAGCAGGTGGGTTTGAAGAGATAACCAGAGACTGACCACATGAGGCCCAAGGTAAGGAGTTGGGGATTTCATTTTATGCATCTGAAATCATTAGTAGATTTTAAGCAAAAGAGTACCATCAACCAATTAATAATTTTTATTTTTATTTATTTATTTTTACTTATTTTTTATTTTTTGACAGGCAGAGTGGATAGTGAGAGAGAGAGACAGAGAGAAAGGTCTTCCTTTTGCCGTTGGTTCACCCTCCAATGGCTGCCACTGCCAGCGCGCTGTGGCCGGTGCACTGCATTAATCTGAAGGCAGGAGCCAGGTGCTTCTCCTGGTCTCCCATGGGGTGCAGGGCCCAAGCACTTGGGCCATTCTCCACTGCACTCCCTGGCCACAGCAGAGAGCTGGCCTGGAAGAGGGGCAACCGGGACAGAATCCGGCGCCCCGACCGGGACTAGAATCCGGTGTGCCGGCACCGCTAGGTGGAGGATTAGCCTATTGAGCCGCGGCGCCGGCCCAATTAATAATTTTTAAAAGGTCATCCCAGCTGTTGTCTGGAGAATTAAACTTAGGTGGCAAAGGTGGAATGGAGACGTGAATCGAGATTCTTTTATTATTCCACAAGAGATTACAGAGTCCTGGATCCGAATGGAAATGGATGAAGTCGTAAAAGTTACCTATTTGGGGGTCAATAGAACCCGCTATTGTGTTTCATTTGGTGTTAAGGATAACGAATCTATGAGGGTAGATGGTGGTACCATTTACTGATGAGAAAGAAGTAGATTGGGAGAGAGCACCAAAGGATCTGCTTTTGAAATTTAGACATTCACCTCTAGGATAAATCACAATAGATATCAAAAACAGATGGCTGGATATACGATTCTGGAGCTCAGGGGTAAGGTGAGAGAGGAGAAAAAAACTGGAGTCATGACTTTAATTCCATGGGGCGAGGTGAGTACACAGAGGGAATATTAATAAATATAACAATATACTCGGAAATCCCAATGTACGTAGAGTCCGGTAGAGAGGGAAAGAACAGTTAAAGATGTTGAGGGCCGGCGCTGTGGCTCAATAGGCTAATCCTCCACCTAGCGGCGCCGGCACACCGGGTTCTAGTCCTGGTCGGGGCGCCGGATTCTGTCCTGGTTGCCCCTCTTCCAGGCCAGCTCTCTGCTGTGGCCAGGGAGTGCAGTGGAGGATGGCCCAAGTCCTTGGGCCTTGCACCCCATGGGAGATCAGGATAAGTGCCTGGCTCCTGCCATCTGATCAGCGTGGTGTGCCGGCCACGGCGGCCATTGGAGGGTGAACCAACAGCAAAGGAAGACCTTTCTCTCTGTCTCTCTCTCTCACTGTCCACTCTGCCTGTCAAAAAAAAAAAAAAAAAAAAAAAAAAAAAAAAAAAAAAAGATGTTGAGAAGGAACAATCATCAGATCAAGAAGAGAATACCTAGAAGAGTGGCCCGAGAGCCAGGGGAAGAAAGTATTTGGAATAGAGTGTTGTCCCCTGTGTTCAGTATTCCTGAGCGGCTAAGTGAGACAAATGTCAAAAATTGGCCATGACGTTCAGCTGGAAGTCATTGGTAACCTTGAAAAGAGCAATTCCAGCGCAGACACTAGTTAGTGGGGATGCGGGAGGGGGATGCTCAGTGGCTAAGTTGAGAAAGAGATTTAGAGCTGCTGGATTGAGTAGACTGCAAACAACCAATACAAAAAGAATTCTTTACGATTTTTAGTTTAAAGAGGAACAGACATTACTCAGACCTGAAAAGGAAAAGCAAGTCTAAGGATAGTTCGTTTAATTTTGTATAAATATGCAGATGTTTCTCACCTGTGTTTATATCAGTGGAAATGAGTCAGTAGAAAAGGAGACATGGATCATGCAAGAAATTGATGCTTGAAAAGCAAAGGAGCTGCAAAATCTGAAATTTGAGGTGCAGGATGAGATCCATTGCACACCAGGGATGGACTGGCCTGACCCACAGTCTCAGCAGTGTAGGGAAAGAGATGGAAGTGGGGAGTGAGGAGGTAGATTAGGAAGAGAGAGATTGAGGTAATTGTATTTCTCTTCTGGTTGATACCACTCTCTCAGTGAAGAAAGACATGAGGTCATCCGCTGGAGCAGTGTTGGAAGTGTGAGGAGAGAAGAGTCATGAAACAGTTGTTTTAAGAGTAGGAGGGTGTTAGGGCTGGCATCGTGGAGCACTAGGTTAATCTTCCGCCTGTGGTGCCGGCATCCCATATGGGCACCGGTTCTAGTCCCTGTTGCTCCTCTTCCAGTCCAGCTCTCTGCTGTGGCCCAGGAGGGTGGTGGAGGATGGCCCAAGTGCTTGGGCCCCTGCACCCACATGGGAGACCAGGAGGAAGCACCTGGCTCCTGGTTTCGGATCGGTGCAGCACCGGCTGTAGCGGCCATTTGGGGAGTGAACTAATGGAAGGAAGACCTTTCTCTCTGTCTCTCTCTTACTGTCTGTAACTCTACCTGTCCAAAAAAAAAAAAAAAAAAAAAGGGTAGGAGAGTGGGTGGTTGAGGGAATCCAATAGGGATTCTAAGCAGTACTAAAGTCTATCTATGGGTGTTGTTTTTTTTTTTTTTTAAAGATTTATTTATTTATTTGAAAGTCATAGTTACGCAGAGAGAGAGAGAGTCTTCCATCTGATGGTTCACTCCCTAACTGACCGCAATGGCCGGAGCTGCACTGATCCAAAGCCAGGAGCCAGGAGCCTCTTCCTGGTCTCCCACGCAGGTGCAGGGGCCCAAGGACTTGGGCCATCCTCCACTGCTTTCCCAGGCCACAGCAGAGAGCTGGATGGGAAGTGGAGCAGCCGGAACTAAAACTGGCACCCATGTGGGATGCCGGCGCTTCAGGACAGGGCATTAACCCACTGCACTACAGCACTGGGACCTACTATGGGTTTTTATTATAATTTAAAGTGAGGTCGTCAGCCAGGGTGTGTGATCCGCTACTTAGGTTTAGAATCAGAATATGTGGCAAACAAAGTACACGGGGGCCTAGTATACTTTTTCTGGTGGAGAAGAACTAAGAAGTAAAGAAAACAAGGTTCTATTTTCCCCTGGTATCTGCAGGAATTGATTCCAGGACCTTCCCCATAATGTATATACCACAACTCATAGGTGTTCAACTCTGTTATATACAACAGCATAGTGTTTGAATATAACCATGCACATCCTCCCCTACACTTAAAATCACCTGATTACTTTTTTTTAAAAATTATTTATTTATTTGAAAGTCAGAGTTACACAAAGAGAGAGACAGAGACAAAGAGAGAGAGAGAGAGGTCTTCCATTCGATGTTTCACTCCCCAATTAGCTGCAATGGCTAGAGCTGTGCTGATCCAAAACCAGGAACCAGGGGCTTCTTCCGGGTCTCCCACGAAGGTGCAGGGGCCCAAGGACTTGGACCATCCTCCACTGCTTTCCCAGGCCAAAGCAGAGAGCTGGACTGGAAGTGGAGCATCCGGATCTCGAACTGGCGCCCATATGAGATGCCGGTGCTTCAAGCCAGGGCGTTAACCTGGTGTGCCACGGTGCCGGCCCCTAGATTACTTATAATACCTAGTACAAGGGAGATGCTATATAAATAGTTGATATGCTGTCTTATTAGGGAATAATGACAAGAAAAACTCTATATATGTTCACAACAAGCACAATTTGATTTTTGTCATAGTTGGTTGAATCCAAGAATGTGGAACCCATGGATACAGAAGGACAACTGTTCATGAAAAGATGCAAGAAATTGTCTAAGCCTAGCAAAGAGGGAAAGGAATAAATAGTAAAACAGTGTTAGGGTCGGTGGAGACTTCCATGATGTGGAAGAAGTGTTTTGTTGGGTTGGGGGTTGTCATTAAGTAAATGAACTGGAAAAACGGAGAGTGGGGATCAAAGCGAGTTGGATACTTCCATTAGGAACTTAGAGTTAGCGCAGCTATTACTGATGACAAAGTCTAGGACAGAGCTGTGCGAAAAGACGCTTGGTGCTCAGGAAGGAATGTGATCATTTGGATGTGACGCTGTTGCTCCCAGACTCTGTGCATTGCTGTCCTCTGATGTCTGCACACCTCACACCCTATCAGACTGGATTTCTCTTAGGATTCCATCATTGCTGTCTACCTGCCCCATTCACTCAGTCACACACATCTTTCTCTATTTTGTTTTTCTTTTTTTAAAATATTTATTTATGTATTTGAAAGGCAGAGTTACAGAGAGGCAGAGGCTGAGGCTGAGAGAGAGAGAGAGAAAGAGAGAATAGAACAAATGGGTATAAAATTGGGTCAAGTCTGGATGTACTAAGCCATCTAGGGATGCGTCCAGGTGTGCAGGCATGGTCAGAGGGGTCTGAGACACAGGTATTGAGGCTGGAAGGCATAATGGGATTGGCACCAGGTGTCTTGCAGAAGGTGAGTTTGCAGTTTACACCATGGACTCCTTTTAGGAATTGGCCTAGTGGGTAGCTTGTTGTGAGAAGGCAGATGGTGATGATCTCACCAAGAGTTCATAGATTTTTGGGGCCTCCTTGAGTATTATGGTGGGTTATGTTATGGGCTGCCTCTCCATACCTCTGCACAGAACCCCCACAGCCAAGAACTGGCAATTTGGAAAGAGTTGAGTCACTGTGCCCCTGCACAGATCTGGGCCTCCTACGATGTCACAGCTGATGGCCACAGGGCTCCTTCCAGTAGGCTACAGAGTGGCTAACAGATGGCAGAAGAAGCAGAGGGAAGAGAACCCACCTTAAGGATCCCTAAAAGTGGCCTCCATGAGGAGATACAGGTGCAGAGCCTCTGAGTCACAAATTTGGACCTAGGCATGAAGTCGCCTCACTGCATCATCACAGATGGAGGAGGGCAGAGGGCACGAAACTCACAGGCCATGGCTCTGATAACCAACTGTTCATAAAAATATTCTCTTCTCTTGGACAATAAATAAAATACTAATTATGTGATTTGTCTCTTTTAAAAGCTGCTCTAGAGCAGAGGTGGTTCTTAAATGGTGAGATTTCAAAGGATATCTCAGTTTGCAGAGTTTAACCAGAGTTCAGAGGTCAACTCGACAAGCTCTGAAGGGGAGGGCCTTGGGCTTTCACACGTAGCTGTGAGTTGTTCTGCAGCAAAGCAAGGGACGTCTTACTCTAATGCAAACAAAGATACCTCGAGGGCAGCTGCAGTCCGGAGTAAATACACTTGAAAGCAAAATCAGAGTAGGAGTTCAAGAGGCACCACAGTACTTCCTCTTCATCCACAAAAGAACAGAGGACCTGAGTCCCACTCATGGGAAGAGAGATTCAGATGGAAAGTGGGGAACCAGTCCCAGTTATCCGAATGTCCTGAGAGCACCTTCTTCAGGAAGTCTTCCCACAGAAGACATCTCATGCTGTTTTGTCTTCAGTTCTAGTGGGGTGGAGTGGAGGATCTCCCTGGGGATCTTCCAGCCTGAGTCGTGTGTCTGCTCTCACGTTTCCCTCCCCACTCTGAGGGGTAGGCCCACAGTCTTAGTCATCTTTCTATTCCAGGGCTTAGCAAGGGCGGACACTCAGAACATACTTGTTGACCAACGCTGTCCAAAATGCCACACGGAACAATGTGAAGTTTGAGTTCTCAGATAATTCTGAACTTGGAATTTTAATACAGCAGCACCAGAATAGATACTAAGCATAAGCAACCTTTATTGAGAGTTCTATTCACGGGTACTTCAGAGAGGGTGTAGAATGTGGAATTCAAAGGTGAGCTTATGTGAGTGACAAAAATGTTGAAAGGTGTGGATATGAGGGGCGTCTAAAATACCTCATGGACAATGTCTATTATGAAAAAAAACTATGTATGTATTTTACAGAAATTTTTTTAAAAATTAACTGTCTTGGCCAGTGCCGTGGCTCAGTAGGCTAATCCTCTGCCTTGCAGTACCAGCACACCGGGTTTTAGTCCCAATCGGAGCGCTGGATTCTGTCCCGGTTGCCCCTCTTCCAGGCCAGCTCTCTGCTATGGCCCGGGAGTACAGTGGAGGATGGCCCAAGTGCTTGGGCCCTGCACCTGCATGGGAGACCAGGAAAAGCATCTAGCTCCCAGCTTTGGAACAGCACGTGTGCTGGCCGCAGCGTGCCGGCCACAGCGGCCATTGGAGGGTGAACCAACGGTAAAGGAAGACCTTTCTCTCTGTCTCTCTCTCTTTCTCACTGTCCACTCTGCCTGTCAAAAAAAAAAAAAAAAAAAAAAAAAAAAAAGAAGAAAATAAACTGTCTTTGAATTATGTAATTTTCACAATATATTCTGTAAGATAGATACTGCTATTATCCCCTTTTACAAATAACAATTAATATATGTACATAATGCTTAATACATGCCAGTCACTTTTCTTTTACTTATATTAACTACATTTACCCTCCTAATCACCCTTTGAGGTAGCTACTGTTATTATCCCCATGAAACCAATAGTAAAACTGAGTTGTTAAAGGATACTCCAAAAATCATGGAAAATGGAATTAGAAGATAACTTGCCAAAAAAAAAGAAAGAAAGAAATCCATGCATACTCCCAAGAAACACGTTGTGTAAGGAGCAGAGCTTATAACCTTTATGACCCCAGCTTCCATGTGGTTAACCAGTAACTTCTGCTGCTTCCCCAAGTTCTTTGGAAAAAATAATCAATATACCAAGATCTTCCAAATAATCTGTATTAAATGTATCCAAAACCCAAAATTATGCTGAACTCTGTGTTCTTTTTTTTTTAACTTTTATTTAATGAATATAAATTTCCAAAGTACGGCTTATGGATTACAATGGCTTCCCCCCCATATCGTCTCTCCCACCCGCATCCCTCCCCTTTCCCACTCCCTCTCCCCTTCCATTCACATGAGGATTCATTTTCAATTTTCTTTATATACAGAAGATCAGTTTAGCATACATTAAGTAAAGATTTCAACAGTTTGCTCCCACACAAACATAAAGTGAAAAATAATAGATGATTTTTTAAATGATGATGAAATCAGATCAGACCTATTGTCATGTTTAATCCCAGTGAGAGTCAAGTTGGGAATTGATAATTTCTTCTTTTTTTTTTTTTTTTTTTACAGAAGATCAGTTTAGTATACATTAAGTAAAGATTTCAACAGTTTGCACCCCCATAGATGAACTCTGTGTTCTTAGGAGTGAGAGAGTAAGAACCAAGAGAGGGAATCTATGAATGTGTTCAACTCCATTGAGGGAGTGAAAACAGCTCCAAGAGTTTAGAAATGTTATTTCAAAGCCTTCAATGAACCGTGTGCCACCCTCCTGGTAGGTGGCTCAAGTATAGATTTCCCGTTTGGTCATTAACACCCATTATCTCACTCCCCCTACAGACTTGCCAAATTTACTTTTAACTGCTCGCAGCACTGAGACAGGAGGGGGCAGGATAATGAGTCTCCACAATGTATAATTATTATAAATGAGCAGAGATAAACTACACCTGTCAAAATAAATGATCAGCATCCCAAATCGCTGGTTTCTCCATTTACTGTTTTGTAAACTTGAGTTATTCACCCTTGCTAATTTCTCCCACTGCTGTTCCAGAGATTTTATTTTCCTGATCTGAGCTCCTAGAGTTATCTCAGAAGGTGCTTGTCACCTCTAAATTCTTCTGAGGATGAGAGAAAAGCTAGAAGCAAATTGCTCCCGCAGGAAATGAATTACTAAATAATCAGCATTCCCTGAAAGATGTCAGACAGGGGCTGGCTCATTGTGGCCCAGTCCATCAGCATTCAGTCTTTCAATAACACCCCGTCTTGTTCTTTTCCTAGGGTTCTGCCAAGTGACAAAGAGACAATGGCAGCACAGCATAGAAGTCAAGCTAATTTTCAGTGTGACTGTATTTAAGGCATAATCAGACGACAGTATTTTGGATGCAGGAATACTCATTTCCACAGTTTCTGAAGTTGAAATCCAATGAACAAAACTATTGACTGGTTCTATGTCTCTATGTCCGCACCAGAATAAAATAACTGTGTGTGCACGTGTGTGTGAGTGTGTGCGTGTGTGTGAGTGTGTGTGAGTGTGTGTGTGTGAGGGTGTGTGTGAGTGTGTGTGTGATTGTATGTGTGTGTGCGTGTGTGAGGGTGAGTGTGTGTGTGAACGTGAGTGAGTGTATGTGAGTGTGTGTGAGTGTATGTGAGTGTGTGTGAGTGTGTATGAGTGTGTGGGTGTGTGCGAGTGTGTGTGAGTGTATGTGTGTGAGTGTGTGGGTGTATGTGTATGTGTGAGTGTGTGGGTGTGTGCGAGTGTATGTGTGCGTGTGTGTGAGTGAGTGTGTGTGAGTGTATGTGTGTGTGAGTGTGTATGAGTGTGTGGGTGTGTGCGAGTGTGTGGTTTTTAATGACAGCATCCTTGATGTCTTCTTCCTGCAAACTTATCCTCTTACTATCTGGATGCACATCAGAATTCTAAGGGTGTAAGCAGCAAGAACAAGGGGAAGGGGCTTTATTAGGGGGACAATGAGGTCACTCATCAAGTCACAGAAGGAGCCAAATAATCAGACAGAAACCAGGGCAACTCTGAGCACGTCAGAAATAGGGACATCATACTTCCTGGGGGGCCCAGTAGGATGCAATTTTGCGTCCCACATTCCTCTTAGAGAAAACCTGGTTGACCTCGAGAGAGTCACGTGTCCATCTGCAAGGGTGGATGAGCAGGACACTGTGAAAAGTGAGTCTAGAGCCAGACAGAAGGAAAATAAAGACAAAAACGCAGCCACCATCCCCTGTTGGTTTGGTTAGTCCCTACAAGCTCAGCCTTCCAGAATTGAGTGCCTGCTTCAACACTCTTTGGCCCAAGACACAAATGTGCTTCTTCGGGTTCCCAGGTGACAAGCAGCTCTGAGAAAAGGGCGAGGAGTCATGGGTGCTTGAGGCTGTTCAGTGATGTGTTCCTTACTGCGCTGGTCTGCATTCAGTGTAGGGAAAAGGAAACTGGCAGCCATTTACCCAGCATCCTCATAAGCCTTCCAACATAACATTTTCTTGCACACACCCTCAAACCATTGGTGATCCTGTGGTTAGTTTTAACTTAGAGATGAATGTACACATATTTGATATTAAAAAGCTTTAACAGGGGGTCAGCATTGTGACGTAGTGGGTAAAGCTGCTGCCTGCAACCCTGGCACCTGATATGGGCACTGGTTCATGTCCCTGTTGCTCCACTTCCAATCCAGCTCCCTGTTAATGTGCCTGGAAAGGCAGCAGAAGAAGACCCAAGTACTTGAGCCCTTGCTACGCACATGGGAGACCTGAAAGAATCTCCTGGCTCCTGGCTTCAGCCTGGCCCAGTCCTGGCTGTTGCAGCCACTGGGTGGGTAAGCCACTGCATGGATGGTCTCTCGCGCGCGCTCTCACTCTCGCTCTCCCTTTCTCTCTCTGTAACTCTGACTTTGAAAGAAATAAACAAAAATCTTATAAAAAAAAAAAAAAAACACAAAACTTTAACAACCTGCCTGGTACAGCCTCCCCTTCCCTGCAGAACAGCTCCAGCCCCATACATCTGTGCCAGAAATCACCACTCCTGTGTTTGCGGGCTCATAGAGCAGTCCAAGGGCTCCAGCGGAGAAGCTGGGGTGGTCAGGATACTGCCACAGGCACACAGGGGTCTCAGCCCAGCAGCTCTGTACCAACCAGTACGGACACTTTAAGACTGAAACTGTATAGCTGACTGGTGTGTTTCTGAATATTAGCCCCTGGGAGACTTAAGCCTGTGGATCTTTGAGCTCTTTAAAAAGATAAAACTCTGTCTAAGAGCAGTCTTAGTGATTGGAAGCTTTGACTGAGGAGAGAGAATTAGATGGACATTAGAGAGAGAGAGAGAGAGAGAGAGAGAGAGAGAAATGTGAAAGAGGGAGAGGCAGATAGATCCCTGCACAAACCAGGGGCTTTGGGGCTCAGAACCGTCTCATGGCTGCAGCCTCTTGGTAGTGCGTTTCCAGGAGTGTGCTGGGGCTGCAGACGGGAGGTTGGCATTGAGCCCATTTGCTGCACGTCTGACTTGATGGATGGCATGGGTTGTATGACTGGGCTTCAGCCCTCTTCCAGAGCTTTATTCCCTACCAATTGACCTGCTATAGAGACACTAAGGCCACCCTTTGTCCCCCGTGACTGCCTTTTGTTCCAATAATCTGCCTACTATCTCCTTCCCAGCCTTTCACAGGACGTAGCCTGCACTGCATTTTTTTCCCTGCCAACCATCACGGTCCAATCACAAACATCCTCTGGGGATCCCAAAACGAATGGAAATACAAGCCTGCCCTTGAGCCCCACCTTGTGCCTGGGGCTGACTGTCTGCCAGGGACCTTGCTGAAAGCAGTAGTCTGCTTGGCTATCTAGCCATGGCCGTGTGTGGAACTCTGGAGGCTGGCCTCCACCCACCTGTTGCGAATCCTGAGTACTAGCGTGGTCACTGGAAACCAGAACACTGGAGATTAGGAGTTGTCCTTCCTCCCAGATGGGATTACTTTAGCCCTTTCACCTCTCTCGCATCTCGCCTGGTCCTACTAAGTGACACCATGCATTCAGCCATAGCGCCATCAGCAGCTCCTTCTGAGTTCCTGATCCACCATGATCATGGGAACTCCTGGGATTTTCTGTTCCTTGAGAATTTCAAAACCATGAACTATATTATTCTGTATTAAATGTGGGTGTTTAGGTTGACCCAAAGTCTCTGCTTTAATATAAAACATATAATATGAACTTAGAGAGGTCACCATAAAAAATCATCACCAAAAGTAGGTTATTAATTTGGAAGATCTCTGATTTTGAGATGTCCTACTTTGTTACCCTAAATTTCAACTTTGTAATATCCATTTTGGCTATTACATAGCTGTCCTAGTGTTTACAGAATGTAGCAGATTTAAAGAAATCTGTTTTAGGGTACATCAGAAATAAATGACCCCCCACAAAGGCAAAATGTCACCTGCAAGTATCAGACACAGTTTTGTTGTATTCTCAGGCAACCAGGACTCATGGCTAGTGATAACTGAGCTGGCACAAGGTTATCTTCCTCTGTTGGTTTTGAAGTCAATCAAAGTTTGCCAAGGTGAGTGGGCCAGGTGTTGTGGACTGCATAAAAGTGCCCTGCCAATGCCTCAGGATGTGAAAAGGAAACATTTCTGAGTGCAAAAAGCCATATAGCTCTGCAAAAACCCATCTGTCATTCATCAACCTAGACCTTGAATATCACCTGTCACCTGTCTGGTCCCTTCTCCCAGGCCCACTACTCACCATGCTGCATCCCAGCTAGGTCACAGTTCCCCAGGCCTCGAAGCCCATGACTTCTTTTCCAGTTAATGACCTTGATCCATGTGGAAGGCCCAAGAATGCTCAGCCCCTCTCTGCACCCGTGATTCTTCCTGGTGTTCAGAAGCCCTCTCTGGCCACTCTGCCTCTGGACGCTTGGGATAAATGCGTTCCCCAGTTCTCCTTTGAGACAGGCCACTAGCCAGGCACCTCCATTTTTAAAAGGGCAATGCAAAATTATTCTTAAGAATCATCTAACATTTCTTTCCCATCAAGATAAGCAATGCCTGCCCTACAAAATAAGCTGTGATCTCCTACCTTTATCTCCATCTAGAATTTTATGAAGTTTTGTGTAAAACCACGATCTGCCAAATGGTAAATTTGGAATTCATGTACATATTGTGGCTTGCATTTGAGCAGTTCTTCTTGTCCATTGAAGCCATATCTACAAAGGATACTTATCACTTCTGGCTATTTGGTACACTGCTATAATTAGATGGCAGTTTATATGATAGATAACAGTTTTCACAAAGATTTTTTTCCTGCCCTCTAGTCCAAAATTCAAAGCTTAATGAGTATTTCAGAGCATCCTTGGGAGAGTTAGGGGTGGGGTGGAAACAGAGCGAAATTGAAGTCTGTGCGATAAATTTTCTGAGGACATTCCATCATGCGCCTGCTTGGTGGGCAATGGAGTTGTTTGGAGAAGGGTGTTTGAAAAGGGAAGTGACTCCTAGTCTCAATGTATTCCTAAATTTAGCTGTTTATAAAAGTGAGGAAGCAAAAGCATAGCTTTTGTTTCTCTTTAGAACATGTAAAAAATATACAACACAGTGTTACTCTGTGAAGTTACTCTGTTACTCTGTGAAGCTCTGTTAAGCTTTGCTTCATAAGCAAGAACTCTGCACTCTGGATTCTAGATCAGAATGTGTCTCCAGTACAGTGTGTGAGAGAGAGCACAAAACTTTATTCGTTCATTCCTAAATGTTTACTGAGTACCTCTTACGTGTCAGAGACTAGAATTGGCACCAAGAATACTTAAGTAGGTAGCATTCGTACTGTTTACGAGGTCTTGTAAAATGAGAATTGGATTCACCAAGATGGAGGATAGCAAGAGCCATTTCTCATGAAGTAGTAGCATCAGAAGATTTGCTGGAGTGGTTTGAGGAGTGACGGGGGGAGAAAACTTGGAAATAGAGCCAACAAATATTTCTCAATGTCTTAAGATGGCAAACACATCTGAAGTGCCCACTCTTAGCAAAGAGATTTGATTTCCTGCCTAAGTAGTAAATGGATGCGTAAGTCAAGTCCTCCTTCCTAGGTAGACTACATGGATAATGCCCAAATTAATGGGAGATTTCTCTCAATGGAGTTTTGTTTTTCTTTTAAGATTCATTAATTGTATTTGAAAGTCAGTGTTGGAGAAAGAGAAAGAGATAGAGAAAGAAAGAGAGAAAAAGAGAGAGAGAGAGGCAGAGAGAGAGAGAGAGAGAGAGAGAGAGAGAGAATCACCTGCTGGTTCACTCCCCAAATAGCTACAATGGCCAGAGCTGGGCCAGACTCAAGCTAGAAGCCAGGGGCCTCCTCTGGGTCTCCCATGTGGGTGCAGGGGCCCAAAAACTTGTGCCATCTTTTGCTGCCATCCTCTGTTGTCTTCCCAGGCACATCAGCAGGGAGTTGAATTGGAAGTAGAGCAGCCACGACTCAAACTGGCACTGCAGGTAGCAGCTAACCTGTATTGCCACAGCGCTGGCCCCTCAGTGGACTTTAAATTCAGAATTATTTGTATTTTGTTCTGCTCAGAATGACTGTCATCTTGTGTCCTAGTCTGTTTTTTATCACTATTAAAAAAACTGGTTAATGCATAAAGAAAAGAGGGTTATTTAGCTCTTGGTTTTGGGGACTGGAAGTCCAAGTTTGGCAGCCACATCAGGTGATCCCTGGTGAGGGCCCCTTGACTGGGTGACAACATGATGGATGGCATCTTGGTGACAGCAGGTGACAGAGGATGAGCAGCATGTATGGAAGAGAGAGAGAGAGAGGCCCATGGAAAGCAAGAGGGCAGAGAGACCAAGCTCACCCTTTTTGTAACAACCTGCTCTCACAGAAACCAACTCATTCTGCAAGATCAGTGCTAATCCCTTCTCAGGGTGGGGCCTCCATGACCTAACCACTTTCCACAAAACCCCGCCTCTTAAAGGCTCCACTACCACAATACCACTACAGTGAGGACCAAGCTTCCAGAACGCAAACCTCTTGAGAACACACTCAACTCAAGTCCAAACCACAGCCTCTTTGCTAGGCTTAACCAAGGAAGATTGTTCTCTGTGTCTACACATTTGCCCTCAGATACTAATGGTTTTCTGCTATAGCTTTTGACAATCATAAATGAGTTTAGACTAAGGGCTGGGCTTTTAGAACACAATTTTGCTTGGAGTACACAATCTGAGAACTGACAACTGATGTATCCTTACACTTTGCGGTTGTTGGGCTGATAGTAAGATATGAGTCGAGGGGCTGGCATTGTGGCATAGCAGGTAAAGCTGCCACCTGCAGTGTCAGCACCCCATATGGGTGCCGGTTCAACTCCCGGCTGCTCTGCTTCTGATCCAGCTTTCTGCTATGGCCTGGGAAAGCAGTAGAAGATGGCCCAAGACCTTGGGCCCCTCTGCGTGGCAGACCCAGAAGAAGCTCCTGCCTCCTGGCTTCACATCAACTCAGCTCTGGCCGTTGTGGCCAACTGGGGAGTGAACCAGCAGATGGAAGATCTCTCTCCCTCTGCCTCTCCTCTGTGTAACTCTGATTTTCAAATAAATAAATCTTTTTTAAAAAAAGTATATTAAAAAAAGATATGAGTCCCATTGATAAAAAAAAAAAAACCCTTCCTTGATCTTGACCTACCGTTGTGTTTATCTCTGAAGAGCAAAACTTCTCAAAACACATGATGCAAAGCACCTAGAATCATACTTGGAGCTCAGCAAACACATCTAAGTGTTCGTTACTGTTACTATTGTTACTATTATTATTGCTAGGAATGAATCCCCCTGTATCTCCTGTTAAGACCTTGATGATAGTGTTTCTGGTATTACCAGAAATGCTTGAGAGCTGGGCTGGTGATCACAGAGAGCTACCAAGAAAGAACTCTTTCATACATGCTTCAAAGAGTAGAATATGAAAAAACCACGAAATTGATCGCTACAACCCAAATATCAGGGAATTGGGAAGCTGGATGAATGGCTCTTGAGAAACACATGTTTGGATGCATTCAGCTACAGGTTAACAGAAAACACTGACTCACCTAATCCACACAGTTCAATGTTAAAATTCAAGTTCAATGTTAGAATTTCAAGTTGTCAGCATTACGAAGCCAGGTGGCATCCTGATTCATTCAGGATCCAGTAACATCATCGAGGACCCACATTTCTTCTGATCTGCCATTACACTATAGCACTAGCTTCGTAGGCTTTGCTCTTGGTGAAACCATCATCACAGGACAGCCGCTGCCATTCCGAACATTGCATGCACACATCACAATGTCCAAGGGAGGGAAAGGGCTACCTATTGCACTGTTGTGGTTTTTTTTTTTTTGTCACTATTGAAATATTGAAATCTATTCCTCAAGGCTTCAGCATCTTTCTCATATCTCATCAGCCAGAACTACATGAAGTGATATTTCTAACCTGAATCCTGGCAAGGGGGACATGCCCTAATGATAGACTTAGACTCCTTAGAATTCCCCCATGGAGCTGGAGACTTTGGCAGCTAGGATGAAGGGCGAGGGCTTTGGCAGTAGGCAATGCACACCGTGTATATGCTGGGATTACTGCACAGCCAGTAGTTTTGCAGACTGGTTGCTTCGTTTTGGAGAGTAGAGAATAACCAGGCTCCTGGGATTTCTTTCAGTGCAAGGGTATGCAGAGGTTAGGATTGTTTTATTAAAATCCATGTGCATGTATGTGTATTTAACAGAGACCTGGTGTTCTGGACCACAGGTGATAAGAGAAAGGTTTTCGGGAACATTGCCTCAGGCTACTTCCTGTTGAATGTGCATTTATGGCAACTGAGCAAAATTCCATGGACTGAGGGCACTCCACATTTCCCCGTAAGACCTCCCTGGCTGTGTTGAGGTGGATTTCTTCTGAGAGGATTCGTTCTGAGAGGAGGAGCGTGGTGGGGTCAAGGCGGAGTCACCACACAGACCCTGGGAGTCGGGTGAAAGCAGGCCTGAGGCAAGCAGCCGGCAGACTCATTTATTTCAGTTGCTACAGCTGCTTATATAGCCAAGGCAGCCAATCCAGTCAAGGGGTGTTCTATGCCCTAACCAATCACAGCCTGTTGCCAGGCAGTTCCCAAAGCCATCCAATCACAGCCTGTTTGCCAGTCAGGCTCTTGTTGCCAGGCAGTTTCTGAAACCATCCAATCACGGCCTGCTGTCAGTCGGCCTGTTGTCATGTGGTTTCCTCTGTTGTCATGTGGTTTCCAAAGCCATCCAATAACGGCCTGTTGCCAGGCAGTTTCTGTTGTCAGCAGCCATCTTGTCATGACCTTTTCACCTCAGTGGCCATCTTGGCCTGACCTTTTCACCTCCTCATTCCACCACATGACTGGAGGAGTCAGTTGTGCTGCAAATGTAGTAAGGATGGGCGGTAAGACATTTGTCCTGCGTGAAAATGAACCCAAATGAACCCAAACAACCAAAACAGCCACGACAAGGAGACCCTGCCTTCCTTCTCTCTAACTGATACCTTGGGGAGACTAAAGAGGAGGGGGTTACAGGGACAAGGAGGGGGAGAGATAGAAAGGGTCTTCAAGAAATCTGTGGAAAGTGTGTATTTTTTTTTTGACAGGCAGAGTGGACAGTGAGAGAGACAGAGAGGAAGGTCTTCCTTTGCCGTTGGGTCACCCTCCAATGGCTGCCACAGCCGGCGCACCGCGCTGATCTGAAAGCAGGAGCCAGGTGCTTCTCCTGGTCTCCTATGGGGTGCAGGGCCCAAGCACTTGGGCCATCCTCCACTGCACTCCCGGGCCACAGCAGAGAGCTGGCCTGGAAGAGGGGCAACCGGGATAGAATCCGGCGCCCGACCGGGACTAGAACCCGGTGTGCTGGTGCCACAAGGCGGAGGATTAGCCTAGTGAGCCACGGCGCCAGCAGAAAGTGTATATTATGAAGCAACTATGCATGGATTTTTTAAAAAAATGTGCACCAAAATAAACGTCTTTTAAATCCATTTTTCCACAAACATTTTAAAGTGCTACTGTAGTCAAGGCATTCTTGAGATGCAGGGAGAGACTGAAGAGTTTTCAAGAGGAACACAACTGAAAATGTGCACCTTGTGCTTAAACTCCCAGGGAAGAAAGTGTTCTCAGAACACTGTCCATGGTGGGATTGCTCTCCTGCAAGACCAACCATGAGTAGGACCATCGTCTCAGTTTCCACAGACACAGTGCAGACTCAGTGACACCTAACTCAAATCGTTTCTTCCTCTGTCACCGCAAAATCCCAACAAGTCATCATTGTGGAAGGAGAGATGAGCTACAAACTGGAAGGAATAAATGTACTTGGAGCTGAAGCATAGCACGGATGCGATTTATTTGGGCCAGTTTTTGGTGGGTATGTTTGTATGGATGCCTCTTATTCAACCAGCCAAGGTTATCAATTAGAGCTGCTCACGAGTGTTTGAGTAAATGCACCGAATTCGGTAGGTGTACTCGCATCGAAATTATCTTGTGACCGATCCTTTCCCATTAAGTCTTGAGTTTGTAATTGGACTCCCAGCTCAGACATGCTGGGATGTAAGTCTATTTATAGGTATGGAGCTCATAAATAGAAGTCACTTCTTCTTCAAAGAAGTGAAGGGAATCGCCTTCCAACAAGAGAAAAACATCCCCAGCAAACATGTGGAGGAAGGCCGCTTCATGTAACTGTCAGTGGGACAATGACAAAGGGTTGGGAGTTCCCAGTGCTCTAAATCCCTTGTATGTCCTCATTCCAACTCTGGAGGGCCCACGCTCTTCCCCTGAGTAACCTAGTTTATACAAAAGACATTTAGCGATGCTATAAATTCAACAGGAATTGCTTTGACAATCCACAGGATCAAATCTTGCTTTTGGTTTTCCACTGTAATAGATAACAGATGATTTGACTATAGTCACTGACAGCCCCTGGTTTCTGAGTTTGGGGCCAACATTTTAGAGATTTGAAGATGTCATTCTGTTTAAGTTTTCACCCTCAGTCCTTGAATTCTGCATGTTCTTCTTATAAAATAAGACATGTTCTGACAATTGTTAACATTTTCTTTCTGCCCTTCTCTTTTCCATATTGTTAAGTTTTAAGCCACACAGCCTGTTCTTCTTCATTGCTGATGGTTGGGATTCACTACGTAGCTGGACGTTGCAGCCCCTTCTAAAATGCGACAAAAGATATCTCAAAAAAATTATACAGAAATAAATGTTTACTCTTTCCCTTCAGCTGTAGGAAAGCAGTTGTGATTTTATGTGATGATGCTTCATGGGCACATATATTTTCTTAACAAGAGTCCTACACAACACTCAGATTTGAGATGTTTCAGTGGCCTGAAAAAGTTACCTTTAGCCACGAAGAAAGATGAAATTTTCTGTGCTATTTTAAGTGCTTGCTGCCTGAATGTCAAACTGTGTATAGAGTGGTGTCCTTGCCTTTATTTATTTTATTTTAAATATTTTATTTATTTGAGAGGTAGAGTTACAGACAGTGAGAGGGAGAGACAGAGAGAGAGAGGTCTTCCATCAGTTGGTTCACTCCCCAAATGGCCACAACGGCCAGAGATGTGCCAGTCTGAAGCCAGGAGCCAGGAGCTTCTTCCTGGTCTCCCATGTGGGTGCAGGGGCCCAAGGACTTGGGCCATCTTCTACTGCTTTACCAGGCCATAGCAGAGAGCTGGATTGGAAGAGGAGCAGCCGGGACTAGAACCAGCGCCCACAGCGCCGGCCCCAATGTCCTTGCCTTTATTAAGGCTACAAACACTTGTGAAGTTGCTTTGATAAACCATGAGGCTTTTATTGGTAGTCCTCTCTTTATCATACATATGTTGAAGTAATAAATAAATAATACAATTTTGACTGCTGGGTTTTTCATTCAAATCAAATCTTGCACTATTTCAATCATGCCTTTCAGCCTGTTCTATCGCAGTGAATAATCACCGCGCCTAAAATGAGCGCTGCATTCATGGTGATCAAACACATTGATTTAATTAACTATATGACTACTTCATACTTTAGTCTGCCAATTCTCACAGTCCTGAATAGGCCAGAAACAATTACAGGTTGTTCCTTTTTACCCTCAGAGTCTACCATTGCCTGCAACTTACTCACCAGTACCAATTTCTGTACCAATGAATGTTCTTGATTGCAAACATCAGACAGAAAATTGTTTTATCAGAAGGTTATTGCATTGCTCATGGAATATAACAAAAAGATAAAAAAAAAATCAGGCTCAAGACAAACGTGGAAATGAAAGGAAGCTAAGAAGAGACTGGCTAGCATGCCACCACGGTTACTGACATCCTTGCAAAGTCACTGCTGCTGACCCAGATTCTTAATGGCACCGTGGCCACCAGAAACAATTTCTAATTGACCTTGTATGCTTGCTTTGCCCCCTCAAATGTCCAGGTCCTTGATGGAGATACTTGATAAGGTCAGCCTGGGTTGCACGCTCACGCTTCGGCTGCCCGAGTGTGCAAAGATGGGATAGCTGCCCTGGAAGAGGTGCTAGGTTATTCGTCAAGTTTTCTGGATGCTTTGCGCCTTTTGAACACATTGTAGTGTCCAGATAATCCAGTTCCTTTCCAAAAACAGAGATCTGAAGCTGTATTTCTCCAGCTTCCTTTGCAGCCTTGGCCCAGGCAGGCTCTGTGTAAAGTACCTATTTTGTGAAGTTTCTAGGCAAGGTCACGTTTCTCATGTAGCAGAGGCAACTGCACCATGACTACAGGTCAAGTTCCTAAGAGGGGTGCAAGTCCAGGCTCCAGGACCCTATCACAGCACAGCAATCTGTCGAGCCCGTGCCCCAGCGTGGTTCTGCACGTGGCCCCCGATCTCTCTGTCTTCAGCCCTCTCTCAAGGATTCTGTGCACGGCTCTCTTCTGCCAGCTCACCCAGAGTAAGTCTGTGTTGATCACAGTTAGTAGCCCTGGCTGATAATGTACATTGTACTTCACTTTGCACGTCAGAAGTCAGGGCCCTGCCTTCCACTAGAACCAAAATAATGAGAAGTTCCCCCTAAACAGGAGTGGTGTTCAGACTCTGGGTGGCCAAATAATACTAATACGTCACTACTGCAGCAGCATGTTAACATACTCACACATTGTCTCTAACACTCGCAATGACTCCTAAACTTGCTCTGCCCATTGTAAAAGCAAATAAATAAAGGCTCAGAGAGATAAAGCAACTTTGTGAAACCACACACGCACGCAGCAGAGCTGCAGCTGAAACCCTCAATTTCTGATTGCCAGCAAGCACTGCAGAACAGACCTAATTCTGCTTTTGTTGCCTTCCGCTGTGGCACACCTTTTCATGAACTGGAAAGAGAAACACAACACAAAACGAAAAACACAACAATAGCAACAACAAACCCTTTATTCCAAGAAAGCACATGACTCTCTGTGGTAAAATGTGAGAGCATTTTTCTGAAAAGAGGAATTAGAACATTTTGCAGGGTGACAGACAATGCCTTCACCAAGAGTTTCACAACGAACCGAGGTGAGATTCATTTCGCTGGTTGGTGGGGCAGCAGAGCAACGTACTGAAGAACACAGGGTCTGAAGCTTCTGCCACTCAAGCTGTGGGGTCCAGGGCAGTCCCTTAACCTCTCTGGGTTTCAGCTCATCCGAACAGCGAGGATAATAATAGAACCATCTCCTTTGTCATGTGGGTTGAAAGATGAAATGCATATAAAGCACTTAGGGAGCACAGTGTCTGAAATATATTAAATGTTCAAGGAAGGTTGGCTATTATTATCCTTGAGTGACCTTTGAAAAAAGGCAAAGGCATTCCATAGAGGAGCAAGTCAGCTGTGGGCTCCGAGGGAGACTTGCAGTGCTGTGGCCGAAGCCTCGTGCTGCTCTAACTTGATCTGAAACTCCCACCTGAGTATATCAAGGCTGAGTTTCATTTTATTTTTTCCCCAGGGAGAAAATAACATCTACCCTCCCTAATGCACAGAGTCATTAAGTGGACAAAATAAGATAATGTATGTGTAAAATAAAGCACTTGGGAAAGACGTTCAGTGCCATAATGTTGCAAGGTATTGTTGTCCTTGCGGCCGTTATTGTTTTTGGAAAGCTCTTACCCTGATAAATAATAAGAGTTGCCCTTGAAAACTCTTTAAGTATATAAGGTCTAAATATGTGACCTAAAGAAAATAAAGGTGCAAGGTATTTAAATGAGTTTGGCAAAAGGAAGGCTGCACAGGATGATTTAATTATTTTTTGTAACTGGAATATTGCCTTGATAGAGAGGATTGTGAACAAATTGTCTGTTTTCTACCAAGGTCTGAACAATAGGAAATTAGTTCCAAGTGCAGCTGGAAGAGATTAGGTTAACCCTAAAATACACCTCCACATCCTCTGTTGGAAGGATTAATGATGTCACATGTAGATGCTGCCGTGTTGACAGTTGGAGCCTTCCGGAATGGGGAGTCCAGGTGGATGCTTTGGATAGAAAAAGGCTAGCGGCTTATAAAACAGAATCATGGTTTTTATTCTGAAAGCAAACTAGGATGGGCCATGTGTTTTCCAGAATTGAAGCTCAGAGCCAGGCAGCTGATTGGAGTGGTCCCAGCAGCAAGTCCACAATTATTGAAAGGACATCACATTCCCACCAGGAAGGAGATGGAAGGGGATGGTATTAAGAATAGCATGAACCAACTTAATTTGGAGTCAAAGAAGCACTGGAAGTTTTCAAATAGCCCTGCTGTTTAGAACAGGGTGTTCCCAGAATATGGTTTAAGGTCAGGCCGCAGGAAGAGGTTAAGTAGGTCGCTCAGCGAGGATTAGAGAAATGCAGGGGTAAGAGTACCTTACAGGTCATTGTAAAAGGTTAAGCTGAGTTTCTTGTCTCTTAACCAAGGCAGAACTGAAAGACGGAGTGATAGACTATCGCTGGAAAGAGTCCCAGAACTGTGCTGTCTTGGCTCAGTATTAATTTGTGCGAAGTTCAATGGGACCACACTGCTACTTGGCAATCCATTTATTCATCTCTTGTTGATTCCCCTAAATACCCTCAACAGATGTTCACGTCCTATTCTCTTCAAGACTTTCCCTCCTACTCACTAAGCTCCAGCTACACTGGTCTTCATTTAGTTGCTTAGTCATGCCAAGTCCCACTGCCTCATTGCTTTGCACATGCTGTTCCTTCCAGCTGGAACACACTTGGTTCTCACAAATTGCCTGAATAACTCCTACTTGATGGTTCAGCCTCAACGTCCCTTCTTTAGAATACTGAACATTACCTTTGCTGCTTTACTGTAGTGCTTCCATCATTGGCCTTGTAGCATTTGGTCCTAGGAAACAACTAAGGATGTATTTGTGTTTCTTTTCTTAATGTTTCTCTTTCCTACTAGAGAATATTTTTTCATGGAGAAAGCCCATGTCTGTTCTGCTCATTATTGATGCCAGTCTAGAAGAACAGGATCTCTTAAACTCTAATTTTTCCATTTCAGACATGTTCCACTACCTTTTGGTATGGACTTGACTTATGGTGAGCTAACCCCTTGCCATATTTGTCTCAATGGGAGTAACACTTTGGTTAGACTAATCTAGTAGACTTAGGTGGTCTCCCTGTCCCAAGTATGTCTTCGGAGGCTCTGTTGGAGCTGACAGTTGTCCTCAAGAGGAGAAGCAGCACCTGAGTTCCCATCCTATGTCCAATCCGAGCGGCTTCTGCTGAGAAGTTGCAGAATTTTCTTCTTTACCAAAATTATGGCATCAGGCACATCCTTCAGAAACATGCTCAGAGACAAAGTTCCAAAAACCATGGCTTCCCCTCATGAGTGTTACGTAGCTTTGGCCAATCACACATTGCATTTCCCAATGTAAGGTAAAATATCATGCAATCACAGAAAAGGAGGAGGCTGCACAACCCAACACATCCAAATGGGCTTGTCAGTGGAGTCATTACTTCCACCAGCCACAAGGCTACTGGTGCAATGGAGAAGTTCACAGTCACAGGTCACCTATTGGGCCATGGGAAGCAGCAGGAGCCTATCACCCAGAGATAGAGACCTCAACACAACTCTGACCACCTGTCCGTTGGAGAAACCCTTGGTCTTGACTCACCACCTTCTGAATCCTGGAGTCCTGACAGGAAAAGCGAACCAGGAAAGCACAGTGAGAGGAATGACTGGGAATTGTAGTTCTACACTTTCTACTTGCTCTGGGAATCAGTGAGCCAGGTGGCAGCGAGACAGAAGTTTCATTCTCAATTCAGCAAAGACACACCAGATGAACTTGGCTAGGGAAGGGATTTTAGAGCAGGAACTATTTGTGCATACCAAGCTTCTGTCTAGCTATAAATCTGAAAAATAGTTCAAAACTACCATTCTGATAGTTGGGATAAGGGAAATCCACCAACCCAGTGAGTAGGTAAACACTGGGTATAGATGGATTTGTTCCTCTGTGAGGATAAATGAGTAGGAAACAACAACCATAGAAGCCAAGGGAAAACACTGCAGAATAAGAGAAAGAAAAGAATATCCTAAAGACTTAAAGAAATTTTCTCAAAATGATTTACTATAAAAACTAAAGTAAGCCTTTAGAATGTTTGACATTGATAGAATTGGAGGATAAAGGGTGAGCTGTCAAGACAAAGAAAATGAAGTTAAAAGGGAGACAGGTGACACATATAAGGTTGGAAGAAGCAGAAAGAAAGATGTCATAGAAATAGAAAAAGTAAAGTCTATAACAAAGCAGTAAAGAGAATAATTGAAGATGTGGAGCCTTGGATCAGTGAGGAGGAGGATGAACTGAGGCAGCCTTCACAGAATGGGTGTGTGTGTGTGTGTGTGTGTGTGTGTATCAATGACTGGGGGTTAAATTTGAATGATATCTGTATCAGACATACAGACAAAAACAACATAAGGAACTAGGCTGTATCTTCATCCATTCTCTCGTGAACAAGTCGTCAATGTTTGGAACAGGCGTGATAAGGCCCCTCAAGCTTTGGTCAGGTGGCTCAGAGCTATTTCTCCAAATCCATCTCTCACACTTTACAGAGGCAGTTTGGCATGGTGGTTAAGAAACTCTGCAAAAAACTGTTGTATTTCTAACTGTGTAACTTTTGGTAAAGTTATCTGACTGCTTCAGGTACTGGTTTGCTAATCTATTGAATGGTGGTGATGATGATAACAACATTAACTACTGCACAGGGCTTATCATGGTTAAATGAGCTAACTGAGCAGGAATGTGCCTTCTATTGTGCCTAGCAGTTTACAACTTCATGGCAAACCATTTCTTAGGTGTTTGGCATTGTCCTTGGCTTCTTCCTCTCTACTCAACCTCATTTAGCATTTCAGGGTTAACACTTGATTTAAGGCTTTTAAGTGCAGCTCTAGACTCTGTTCTTTCATAGCTCTACTTCCTGGATTCCAGGGAAAAATCCTATCCCTTCCTCTTAGACACACCCCAAACCCCAATCTGGGTCCAGGGCCTTAGATCCCGACATAGGGAATTCAAACTAGAATGATCAATATTTTTGTAAAGAAGTAGAATAAGGAGGAAAGAAGCAAACAGAGGCTGGTAAGACATACGCTCAGATTCACTTCGTGGAGGCAGTTTGGTTGGGACTTAGTAGTAGGTGGCTGAGTCTCAAAGGGACAAATATCATATGTTCTCCCTGATCTGTGACAACTAACCGAGCACCAAAAAGGAAACTGTTGAAGTGAAATGGACACTATGAGAAACAGTGACTTGATCAGCCCTTGCCCTGACTGTTGATGAACAACTTAATACTTTATTCCTTTTAGTATTTTTTTGTTCTACTTAATACGAGTGGCTGAACTCTGTAATTAATACACAATTATTCTTAAGTGTTGAAACTTAACTGAAAAGTGATCCCTGTTAAATATAAGAGTGGGAATAGGAGAGGGAAGAGATGTGCAATTTGGGATATGCTCAATTGGACTTGCCCCAAATGGTAGAGTTAGAAACCTGCCAGGGGATTCCAATTCAATCCCATCAAGGTGGCATGTACCAATGCCATCTCACTAGTCCAAGTGATCAACTTCAGTTCACAATTGATCACACTGATAGGTCTAAGAGTCAAAGGGATCACAAAAACAAGACTAGTGTCTGCAAATATTAACTGATAGAATAAAAAAAAAAAAAGGAGCGAATGATCCAACATGGGAAGCAGGATACACAGCAGACTCATAGAATGGTAGATATCTTAAACAGCACTCTGGCCTCAGAATCAGCCCTTAAGGCATTCAGATCTAGCTGAAAAGCCCATGAGAGTATTTCAGGCATAGAAAGCCAAACATTGTGGCAAAAAAAAAAAAAAAAAACAAAAAAAAAACCACCCTAAATGAAAGATCTCTGCAAGTGAGATCCCAGTGGAAAGAACAGGTCATCAATGAAGGAGGTACCTTTCTCTGAAGGGAAGACAGAACTTCCACTTTGACTATGACCTTGTCTAAATATGATAAGAGTCGGCGAACACAAAAGGCCTCCACAGCCTTGGCAACTCATGACAAGAGCCTAGGGAGATTACTGACGCCTTAAACAAGAGTGTCAATTTGTTAAGTCAACAATAGGAGTCACTGTGCACTTACTCCTCATGTAGGATCTCTGTCCTTAATGTGCTGTACATCGTGATTTAATGCTATAACTAGTACTCAAACAGTATTTTTCACTTTGTGTTTCTGTATGGGTGCAAACTGTTGAAAGCTTTACTTAATATATGCTACATTGATCTTCTGTATATAAAAATAATCAAAAATGAATCTTGATGTGAATGGAAGGGGAGAAGGAGCGGGAGCGGGAAGGGTTGCAGGTGGGAGGGAAGTTATGCGGGGGAAAAGCCATTGTAATCCATAAGCTGTATTTTGGAAATTTATATTCATTAAATAAAAGTTAAAAAAAAAGTAGTAGGTGGCTGAAGATTGGCAGGTGGGCTTGCAATATTATAGATGACAGATACAGATGTTTACTAAGGTGCTAACAGTTTGGGTGAAGCAGAGGGAATGAATTTGAAAGATATTTTGAGGATAAAATGGACAGGGATTGGTTACTAAGGAAAAACAAAGGATAAAGTCCATGAATCATTGATAATTTAACTCATTACCTTTTTATGTTTTTTTTTTTTCTCTACCTACTTGACTGTGAGCTGCTAAAGGAAAGAGAAACTGACTTTGGTTTTATTAAAATTCTTAGTAACAGTATATTAACTGACACACAGCAGGGGTTCAGATAGAATCTGTCAAATAACTCAAGATGTAACTTAGACTTCCGACCTCTGATCCCTCCAATAAATGCTTTACCTTAGCCAATCACATTGTCTGTTTAACATTTTCACAGTTTCTCCAAGCTTGAACTCCTTCTCTTAACACATGGCCACATCTTAACACATCTTCAAAGGCCAACAAGAACCTCCTCCTTCTCCATATCTTCCAGAGGCAAGGGGAACCGCAGCGATCTCTCTCCCAGGTTCAAGGCACGGTGGCTGCACCTCTCAAGGACTCTCATGATAACTCTTTACATTGATCTAATTCTTGCAAAGTCATTTGACTCATCAATATCAATGCTTTGTGTGAACTGGATTTGGACCCTCTCAAGTGTAGGAACCACATGCCATTTCTTTCAGCCCACCCTCCGTTCGACTCACACCTTACCAAGCTCTAGCACGCTAGCATGTGAATAGTAGCTGCCCAGCAAACCAGGGACCATGTGATTCTAAACACACAGGTTATGCTCTAAAAATATTTTAAGTGATCTGTTTTTTTAAAAAATATCACTTAATATGGGAAATCTGTGACTTTCGAACAAGATTGGGTGAAAAACTCAGAAACAGCCCCTCCCTGGTTTCCAGGCATGGTCTTGCCTCCCATGATAGAGATCTATTTAAGGCTTGAGTTTGGGAACTTTCCTTGGACACAATGACTTGTCCCATCCACATAGAGGTGATAATCCGAATCCCCTAGTTCAGTGCACTCAAGCCTAAACATACAGAAATCAAAGTTCCAATTGTCAAATGGTGAAAAAGGAGCTGTTACAGGAACTTGAGGTCATCAGCTGTTCTCAGATCAGGGTCTTGCCACAACGTGGATTTACCAAGGTTCAAGCAAGGCGTTAGAAGTCAGGCCCCAGCTGCCATGACAGAAATACTGGCAGAAGTCATGGGGCAGGAGTGAGGGTGGATGAAGAACCAAGCAAGCCAGCATGGTCTCAGGATTTGACCCCAGACTGCAGGGAACAGGGCAAAAGTGCTGGTGAGGGGCCTTGGGTGCAGGGTGGGAGCAGCAGTTTGATACTCATGGGGCCTCTACTCACACCAAGGTCTCTACTACACCAAAGCTAACATAGCACAGGATTTCCAAGCTCCATTGCACTCCCTGGAGGACAGGGAGCTCCTTACTGTGCAGTGATGATGAGCGAGGATAAGAACTGCAGAGTCTGAATCCGAATAAGCGATAACCCAACTAAAACTTACACAAAGGCAGGTTTATTGACTCACATAAATGAGGAGTTCAGAGTTAGGGCAAATGTCTGGGTTGGTTTCTTTCCAAGACTAGTGTCCTAGAGCAAACACTATTAGTTGGAACCCAAGAGCCACTTCTTTGCCATCAAAACCCCCAAATGTTTCATCTCCAGAAGGTTGTGCCTGACTAGCCTAAGACAATCACAAAGCGACATACACTAGTGAAAGAGAAGGCTCCTTCTGTGGGCACTTCTCCTTCTGCTTTGAGAACATGATGTCCGGAGCTATCACAGCCATAGCACGGCCATGAGGAAATATGGCAAGTCCATGAGCTAAGGATGGCAGAGCAGCAGACCGGAAAGACCTTGAGTCCTTCATGACAATGCTGAGCTGCTGCACCAAACCTGGACTTAACTGCCTTGTGACATCCCATTCTAGGAGATAATGAATATTTGAGGTGAGCTGGGTAATCTGTTCTTTGCAGCTGAAAGGATTTCTAAGTGATAGATTGGGTTTTCTGTCTCTAGGAGCTCTGTCATCCTCAGAGTTCGTTTTATCTTTGGTGGGTGGCGAAAGAGCTGCAGCGGTGCTAATCTGTGTGTATCTGGGCACCGCATTGTCCAGAGGGTGAAGGATCACATTTAGCAACCAGCATCCCAAAGCTCAGAGACCTGAGATTCGCCTTGCAGTTGTCTACTCATGCTTGTGTCCATGATAGCAGTCAGGAATATGGAATGCATTGATTAGCTTATGCTAATAGATTAAATTCCTCCTGGAACTGAGAATAGATCAGGTTGCAGATAAAATTGGAATTCTTTTAGCCAATACTCTCAGTGTGTTGCTGAAATCTCCTGGGATTACCTCCCCCATTGACGGGCAGCTCCCATTCGCACTGAAGGCTTCATGACTTAAATACCTGTAACCTAAGGTTACTAGGAGTTGGTCAGTTTCCAGAAGCAACCCTCACAAATGAAGGGATCTGATGGACAAATACTCCTCTAGGCTTCCTGACCTAGTGGGACATTCTGAGTAATGTTCTACAACTTCAGTGTCCAGCACAGTAGCTGGTAACCATTGTGATTTAATTAACAAGTACAGTTAAAAACTTCAGTTCCCAGGCTTGTTACAAGTCACATGGGGCCAGTGGCTATCATACTGGACGTTGCAGAGACAGGGGCAGTTCCACTGCATGGGAAGCTCTTTTGGACAGCTCTCTGCTGCCGTCTCTTAGAGAACCCACTGACCACTAGTTAGCTCACCCATTAGAGCCTTCCTTCCTTCCCCATTTCATTTCCTCGTAGCCTCAGTCTGTGCGTGCTGCCCTAACAAAATATTAGAGATGAGGGTATTTATAAGCAACAGAAAGTTCTGGGGTGGGGAAGTCCAAGGTCAAGGTACCAGCACATTCAGGGTCTGGTGAGGGCCTTCCTGATGTATCATCCTATGGCAAAAGGGGTGAGTGCTATGCCCTCACATGGTGGACATGAACCCCCTCCCTCAACCTTTGATAAAAGCCTTAATCTCATCTAGGGGGTCTCTGTCCTCTTGATTTGTTGTCCTATTGGAGATTGTTTCAACATGTGAATTTTGGGGGACAAACAAATCATACCACTCCCTCCACTTTCTGGAATCAGTTCCCACATAACCTTCTAGTATCAAATCCTTGCCTCAGGGCTTGCCTTCTTAGGAATCCTGACACCATACTCTTAGAAGCATGAAAGGATGTTGTCCAGAACCAACAAATGTCTTTCACATCCTTGGCTCATGGACAGAAGCTTGGTAGAGAAGCAGAATCCAGGTCCCCAGTCCAGACCTACCTACTGAATCAGTACCTGCATTTTAACAAGATTCCCTGGTGATGTGTTTGCGCATGAGTTTGAGATGTCTTGCTCTACAGTTTTTTTTTTTTTTTTTTGACAGGCAGAGTGGACAGTGAGAGAGACAGAAAGGTCTTCCTTTTTGCCATTGGTTCACCCTCCAATGGCTGCTGCAGCCGGCGCGCTACGGCCGGCACATCGCGCTGATCCGAAGCCAGGAGCCAGGTGCTTCTCCTGGTCTCCCATGGGGTGCAGGGCCCAAGCACTTGGGCCATCCTCCACTGCCTTCCCGGGCCACAGCAGAGAGCTGGCCTGGAAGAGGGGCAACCGGGACAGAATCTGGTGCCCCAACCGGGACTAGAACCCGGTGTGCCGGCGCCGCAAGGTGGAGGATTAGCCTAGTGAGCCGCGGCGCTGGCCTACAGTTCTCTTAAATGGGGAGGGGGTAAGGGGTGGAACAGAAATTGATAAAATATATCTATATAACTACAACTGCCCTTAGGACTTCTTGTTTAAGATCTCCAAAAATATATATACCATACCATCAGGTCTTTGGTGCCTTTACCAATATGTGATTTTTTTTTCTTTTTTCATTTTTGTCTTGAGGGTCTTCCTAGACTGAGCCCCCCCACCCCCCAACTCCTTCACAGAGGAGAAACTCTTACCCTGTTGGCCTCTTCAGCTCTGATGTTTCCTTCCTGTCTCCAGAGGCGCTGTGGCTCCCTGATTCAGCATTTTATCATTAGGTGATCAGGGCGCCAGCTCTACACCTGAGGAGGCTTTACTCTGATGGACTTGCACAGCCGGTGAGTGAATAAACCGTCTCTCCTAAAGACAATGGATTCTCCATTTAGAGCCAAGTTTGTTCTAATTAGCTGGCTCTGAGGTTTGCAGTGGCAAATCTTCCGGAAGTTAATAATGCTATTTTGAGAATACCTGCATCTTGCCTGCTTAATGAACATGATGAGGGAACATAAAATATTTTTCATCCTACAAAGAAAGACTTTATTCCCATTCCCTGTCTCATGTCTCAATTCTGGACTTGCTGTTTTTAGTTAAATTATGTTCCCATCACACTCCCATTAGTGTTCATTTGGTGGCTTTTGCAATGTGCTTTAATTCTTCAGCTGGCGAGTGGCTTCTTCCTCTGCTTAGCCTTCATGGAGGCATTTTATTGGCCTAAATGACAGAGAAACGTTTCATGTCTGGTGCTTAAATTTCCACTTGAGAAGTATCTGCATGGAACATCTTCTGCAGATAATCCCTCAGCACTGGCTGAAGGGACAATGAGACTTCTCTACACCTGTGCCATCTGAGTGCCATTTGATTCCTGACCCTCATAAAGGACATTTCAACCTTACCTACTGGAAAGATGTGGGAAGCATACTACATGACTGCTAAGGATCTGGAGACCCTAAAAACATGATTGTCAGATATTGAAGCCTACCACCCCCCCAAAAAAAAAAAAAACTGAGGGCGGATTTCTGCAGGATCAGATCTGATATTTAGTGGTTTTGACAAACGAAACATTTCTTGTTATGATACTGCCATGTTTCCATGCTGGCTGGTAAGGAGCCCCTGCAGTACTTACTCGCATTCTATCCTTTATCATTAGCCCAGCTGCCATTGCCCTGCCTCCAGGGGCCACCCCTTCACCGTTTCACTGGAGCCCAGCACTGAAGACTTAACCCCTGGCCTAGACTCTGTTCTAATGCTAGTGTTCCCAGAGAGCGCTCTCATCTGCTGGTTCACTCCCCAGGTGCCTGCAATGGCTGGGGCTGAGCCAGGTGGGAGCTGGGAGCTAGAAACTCAGTCTACCAGGTGGGACCCAGACTGAAATAGTGAACCATCATCTGGTGCCTCCCAGGGTCTGCATGATCAGGAAGTTGGAATCAAGAGCTGGAGGTGGGACTCAAACCCAGGTGTTCCAATGTCCCCTTAATGCCGATCCCTTACTTAGATTTTAAATATTCTCCCTGCGAGAGGACTCAATCATCTTGCTCCTTAGCTCTTGAAGAACACGTGGAAGATCCAGAGAACACCCACCAAATCTCAGGGAGTGTGCCTCCTTGGGTACAGTAAAATTAATTGGATTGACTTTAAGACATCTACCATTGCCATTGTCTTGATGGATACAATGTTGCTTTTTGGGGGGTTGTATTTGGGGTGGGGGTAGGAGAGAAAAAAATTGGGAAGCCGAATTCTTGACTCATTCAAAACTGAACGCAGGTCTTTTAAAACATATAAGTCCGATCCGTCTCGAAGCCACGTTCTTGATTTTAGATTCTAGTTCCACCAGCCGCGGAGAACAAGAGATCCAGAGAAACAGGAGGTGAGAGCCTGTTTTCCTTCTCCCTCTCTGAGATGCTTTTAGGGCCCCCTAGTGGCTGTTTTAAGACCTCGGGATTCCTAGGATTAGGTCTCCTTGACCCTAATAAAACAGGAGAGCCCTTTCTGAATCTCCTTCTTGACAGGTGCAATAGCTGGGTGGAGATAAATAGATAATAGTTGGTTTAGAGGGCTCAATATTTTTTCATTTCTTGGTGCTTAGCGAGAGCTGTGCTGCTGCTTTAGAAATAACAGATATATTACCTTACATATTTCACCCTGCATTCCTCATACTATATTATGTCATCCCTGAAATCCCTTCAAGACATTTATATCTTGGTTTGTGTCAAAGGGCTATAACTCCTAGGGAAGTGCTTCCAACCTTAGGTGTTTCCATAAACCTACGCGGATTGAACTGGGGTGCTCTGGAGCTTCCCAACTTTCCACAGAAATTCCTAAGTGTGGGGCCTGACACGATGCTAGCTGGCCAAGGGTTCAGTCTGACAACCTCCCTATCTTTGAGAGCTAAATTAAAAATGCAACTCCGAACTGATGCAGCAAAGCTTTTCCACCGTTAAGGTGCTTACTGACTAATGCAAATAAAATTCGCCAAATCCCCTAATAATGAATTCTATCTTCAGCCTATGCCACTCCCCAGCGTGGCCACTGCTGGCTCCCCCGCCACGGTCCCATCTTCCTAAGATCCAAGCGAGGGAGTGGACCGCGCTCGGGTCACAACAAGGTTTCCCACATACTTACCTTTTAGTTTCTGATGCTGTTGGATTCTTTTTCCTGTGCCTGTCAATCTCGGGTCCCTCTTCCCTTCCTGTCAGGTTACTCGAATTAACATGCTAATGTATTGCACTAAAGCATTTGCTACCGCGAACGAAGGGGAGCAAAGCCCTACACGAAACAGAAAGCGCACATTCTCGCTTTAACTTTACCCGGTTCCGGGGAGGGGTTGGGGAGGGGTGCGGGAGCAGGCAGGGAGTCGGGAGGAAGGAGGTTGGGGCGGCAAAAAAAAAAAAATAAAAAAAAATAAAAACGATCCCCTTGTTCTCAGCGCGCTCCGGAGCAGAGCCGCGCGCCCCAGGCGGAGCCGAGCGGTCTTCGGGCTAAGCGGCTTGGCGCTCAACTTTGGCTCTGGCATGGTGGCCCGGGTATCAGGTCCGAGTCTGTCATCCCGCGTTCTCCCTTGGCGCGGCGATGGCATCCAGGCCAGATAGGACCTGCTGTGCCCGCAACGTGCGCGCCCAGACGGCGGGACCCCAGCGCCGCAGCTGAGCCGTCCCGCGCGCGGCTCCCGGCCGCCGGCCTTCTCGGCGCGCTTGCCTCGCCGCGGCCGGCACGGGACTAGGTAAACAGCGCTCGGGAGCCCGGGTTGGCGGCGGTGGGTGCGCCCCAAGCCCCCGGCGCCCAGCCCGACCCCCGGGAGCGCGGTCGGCGCGCCGCCCCAGCTCGGAGGCCTTGTCTCCGCTGCCAGGGAACTCGGGCGGCGGAGTCCCGCAGCTCGGAGAGCCCCGCGGCCCGCCTGGCTGGGGACAGGTGGGGACCTTGGTGGGGGTGGGAAAGGGGACCCCAGAAACCCTGGGACCGCGCTGCGGAAAACCCGGGAGCTGGATTGCGCGCCGGAGCCCGTCCCTGAGCCCCATGCGAGCTGCGGGTCCCCGCGCGCCCTTTCCCCGCCGCCGCCGCCGCCTCCCGCGGGTTTCTCCCCAGGCTCTGGAGCCCGGGCGCGCGTCTCAGCCCAAGCTCCCGGGCCCGGGGCTGGAGGTCCGTTCCGTATGGGGGGGTGCTGCGCGCGGGGGTCCTCCAGCCAGGGAGGAAGGCACGGGACCGCGACCCGGGCGGGGAGGGCGCGTGGTGTGGTGCGGGGGGCGCAGAAATTCAGTTTGATATCCCGGGACAGGATTCTGGGAACCGGGAGGACTCTGTCCGAGCCCTTCAGCCGGGCTCCCGGCAGCCTCGGACTGCCCCGAACCCTGCCCACCTCCGAGAGGAGCGGCGCCGCGAGCCGGAGGTGGAGGCAGGGAAACTTCCCACTCCCCACGACGGCCGCTTTGCTAGGAGCGGGTGGGCAGGCGTCCCCACGGCGGCAGCTGCGGGCCCAACCCGCTTCCCTTCCCCCCCCTCTCCGAGCGCCGCACGCCCAGCCCCAGGCGCCCGGGAGCGGCCGGGGGCGGGAGGAAGGCGGGCAGCGCCGGGCCGGCTACCCTGTCCTCGCGACCCGGCCCGGGCTCCGCGTTCCGGGTGTTGCAGCCGCCTTCGAGCCGGCGAGCTGGGCGGTGTGGGGGCGGGGCCCGGCGGGGGGCGGGGCGGAGGCGGCGCGGGCCCGCGTCCGCGCGGCTGCGGCGCTCACCATTGGCCGGCCGCGCGGTCACGGGGCCGGGGGCGGGCACCCAGGCGGGCGCCGGCCCCGCCCCCGCTCGCAGCCCGGCCCCGGCTCGCGGTCCCCCCCGGCCGCACAGACATGACACAGACACACAGTCACTGCAGCTGCTGAGAGAGCCCGGCGCGCGGGGCACGCGGCGGCGGGGCCAGCCCAGAGCCCGGACCCCGGCACCACCCGCCCGCCCCTCCCGCCAGCCCAGCGCCGCGGCCCCCGCCCGGCGGGGCGCGGGAGGCGGGGATCGCGCGCCGGCTCCGGCCAGCGGCGCCCGGCGGCCGGAGGCGGCTGCAGCGGCCGCCCGGCACCGAGCGCCTGGCGCTCCGGAAAGCCGGCTCGGCGCGTCTCGGAGGCGGCGGCTGCCGAGGCCGGCAAGCGCTCGCGGCGCCTGGGGCCGCCCGCCTCGGCTCCCCGCACCCACCGCGCTGCGCTCGGTTCGCCGCGCCTCGGCTCCGGTGACCTTCCCGGGGCGCCTCCCCCGGCCCCCGCGCCCCCGGCCCCGCGCCCCAGGCCGGGGCGAGGCCCACTCCAGCGCCTCCTTCCCGCGGAGCCGCGGGCGGGCGGGCGGGCGGCGCAGGCCCGGGGGGAGGGGGCGCCGCGAACGCTGCAGCTGCCCCCCCTCAGGAACCCGGCCGCAACCGCGGCCGCGCTCGGCGCCTGGCCCGGCCGGGCTGCCCCTGCCCCGCCGCCGCGCCGGAGCCCGGGCGCCTGAAGCTGGGGGCGCGGCGGCGCTCGCCTCGCCGGGCCGGCTGCGGGCAGGCCCTGCCCTGAAGGGGCGAAGCGGCGAGGAGCACGGGAGGTGGAGCTGCTCCCGGGGGGCCGCTCGCTGGAGCCACCCCGAGGCGGACCCCGGCCCCTGCTCATGCGGGGCGCCCCTGGCTCGGGGGAGCCCGTAGGTCGGGGAGCAGCTGCAGGCAGCCGAGCTAGAGGAAGAGGAAGAAGGGACAGTGGTCATCCGGGGCCACCCGGGCCCTCCCTGCGGCGTCTGGAACCGGGGTCCGCCCCGAAGTCTGCGCGTGGCGCCCGCGCGCTGCCTGGGGCAGCGCCCGCCCGGACCCGGACCCGGAGCCGCAGCTCCTCGTAGGCTCCGCGGCCGCGGCCGCGCCGCCCAGCTCGTGCGCGGTCTCCGTCTGCTCGGCGGCGATCACGGCCGAGGTAAGAGCCTGGGGTTCCGTGGGACCAGCGCCGGACAAGTTCTCCGAACCTGTTGGCTGGGACTCCTGTGCTCAGGATGCCGGCCGAGGGGGAGGGTGCGCGGGCGGGGAGTCCAGTGGAGGCTGGCGGGTGCGTCCCCGAGTCTCCTACGTCCCCGGGACCGAGCCTGCCCGGCTCCTAGGCGCACCGGCTGCTGCCAGGGAGCGAGCCAGGCGGAGTTTCCCGTTAGCCCTGGGAGGAGAAGGGCACGCACCTTGGCGCGCTCCTGGCCGGCCCCCCGCCCCGCTAGCTGTGTGCACCTTGCTTTAGGGGGCCCTGTTGTGACTGGAGAGGCCCTTCTGGGCGGGTGTCACCTGCCTTTCCCGGCGTGGTTCTCTGGAGAACTTTTCTTTGCTCCTTGTTGCGCAGTGGCCGGTTTGGGGGTGAGCAGCCACTGTTTGCAAGTCCCTCTTCAGGATAAAGTGGCTGCTCAGCGGCTGTGTGTGTTTGAGGGTGGCGGGGAGGGAACCAGCCCCACCAGCGGGTCCCTCCCTTTAGACAAGGCTGCTGGAGTCCAACCTCCGTGTCCGGATCCAGGCTTCAGAGGGTTGGAGCCACGACTCCGAAGTTTGTGCACCCTGAAGGTGTTTTGTGCGTTGCCATATTGTCTGCTTTTAAACGTTCTTCCCCGGAAGCCCCAGTTCTTGCCTGTCTGAGATGTATTAGAGCCAGCAGCTTCCCCCGGAACAGTCCCATTTTAAATGGGTCACCTCGGAGGGAGCAGGTTGTCTCCCGCACGCTGAATCGGTCCCCCCCGGGTGACCCTGTTTAATGGGGATGGATTTTTCTCGTCCCTGTGCTGATGTACCTCGCCTGAGCAGGTTTCTGCTGAATTTCGAATCCGTGAATTTTGCCACTCAGTCCATTAAAATGATCTCCTGAGGGAGCAGAATAGCTGGTTACATTTTCCGTGAATGTCACAGGAAGTTTTCCAGGGTCTTATGTAAGTGCCCTGAGCGAGCATGGAGCCTTCTGTTTCCTTCGGGGGGAGTGGGAGGGGTGGTGGTGGTGGGGCTTCTCCCTCGGACACAGCTGGAGGCCCCCAGTATCACTCCGTGGAGCGGTCACCTCGTGCATTTCTCTCTCCCTCTCCTGTCTTCCAGAAGTCGGCTCTGCTAGACTTGAGATAAGGAAGCTTCTGAATTGGGGGGGTGGGGGGCACAAGTGGTGGTTCCTCTTCCCCTTGCCTGCAAATGGGTGACGTGAATGAATTACTCAGCTGTGTGTTGGGTCCTCACTGCAAGAAAAAAAATTAACACATCCCAAGCGCTTTAAGGTTTCACACATCTCTTAGCCGGCCTTTCTTTTTCAAGAGTGCTTTTACTCCGGTGAAAATTGTTTGAGGAGAACACAGCGTTGTCTGAGCCTGGCCCTGTTAATACCAAGCCAGGGAGAAAATGGAGTGGAGCAGACAGGAAAAAGTCATCAGGATTGAGATCTAAGCGGGTTTTCGAGAGAGGTGAGGACAAGATGCAGAGTCGGTCGGTAGGATTGGGAGGTGTTAGAAAGATGCCATCACTCTGCCCCAGACCGGGGCTGCGGCTGAAGCGTGCCACTCAGCCAAGCGTGCTGGGTTGTGGCTCGCCTTTGTGATGTGAGCTGTTGCAGGTTCTCCTGGCGTTTGCACCGTAACTGCAAGGGCCTTGGGAAGGAAGGGAGAGCTCGTTGTCCCCCAGCGCTTCCGCGCTCGGCAAGGTTGTGGAGGTTTGCTCTGCTTCTGGATTCCTGAGCTCTGCTCTCCAGCGGATGCATCCTGTGGTGCCTGCATGGTTCAGCCACCTACAGCGGCAGGGCACTAGGGGGACTAGTTTTCTGTTCCACCAACGATGCCCAAAACACAAGCACCGTGGTTTATCTTCGGGAATCGTGAAACTACCTTTTGGTACCCAGTGTGTGCTTGTGGTAATGTGGATTCCGCGTGCCCAAGTGATCGGCCTGCTCACCCCTGAAGTGTTCTTTCGACAGTGCTGATCCCATTGACAGGCAAGTGCAATGCTGAAGAGATCCAGTTAAAATCTCGAGGAGTATAAGGATTCTACATTTGGAATGAACAGACTCTCCCGTCAACTGTACCCTTTGGACATTAGACCATGCCAGCTTGCAATTCTTTAGCAGTTTGTAACTGAAACTTCTCCTTTTGGTTTTTGGATTGCACACCCCACGCCGTCCTGGTAAACTCACACCACATCATAACCTCTCTGGATGAACTCCTATCCCCTCGACAGCATGTACCTCACATGGATGTGAACGTGGCACTGGACGATGGTCACACTTGCATCTCAGATACCCTCCGCATGGTCAAGTATTACATCATTAGTATCTGGAATTCTTCCTGCAGAATTAGAAGATGATTCTGTTTCAGAGCAAAGCCTGGTTGTCCAGGCCCATGATACCCACAATAGCCAAGTCTTGTCAGAGCTGACTGTGGTGATGGGAAGACAGGAGGGCTGAGAGGGAGAAGAGACAGCCCGTTTCAGAATACTGTGGTGCACCCTCACACACACAACAGGCAAATGCCACCGAGATTTAGGTCTTACCTGGGTTCTGAAAGGCCCAGTTCAGCCTGTGGAATTAGACTATGCTCTCTGCACCTATACACCTTTTTACATGTGTTTTTATGCGTCCTTGAACTTCGGGGTCTGGTAGACCACATTTGTGACCCTTTGCCCATATGTGTAGTGTGTATTTTGGTATTATAAGGGGAGTTATTATTGAGGTCCATGGCAAGAATGGTCAGCATAAAGTTTTATTTCTACTCTTAAAGTTTTATAGATTGATTCTCATGGCTCAGCCAAGGGGTAAGAGACTGAAACATGAAAATACCATCACTTTTGCCACTCCAAGCTCTTCTGACTGTGTATGCCATCAGCAGGAGTTGTCAGAACATCCCCCCGACTGTAGGTATATCTATCTATACATTACAGCCGGATATCAACATCTATGAGCCCGCACTTCTACCAGCTGATCCTGTGGTCTTGAGGCATGGATGAAGTCTTGCAATTTTGAAGAAAGTCAGATGGCAGAGGTAGAGGGGTATGTTGAGGCAGGAGGCAGGTTCTCCTTAGGGCTCATGAACAAGGTGAAGGTGTCTGTGGCCAGAGAGTTTCAGAGAAGAGGGAATGTACTGGGCAGAGGGTCTAAGACTCTCAAGCACCTACCGTTGACACCCTTTGGGGATGCAGCCACTTCTCAGAATCTGCTGCTATTGATCAGACATGGCTGTTCCACGCTGGGTTAATTGGGCATGGAGAAGTTCTTAGCTTTTCCCTGTCCTACTGATGTCTGCAGACAGTGGCCAGTGGAGTACAATTTCAATTGAATGACTTTTCTTCTAGTGGGACAAATAGTAGTTGGCCATCTATGGCAGGTGCCCCACCTGTGCTAAGGTTATGGAGCCTCTGCGTTTAGTTTACTGGCTGGTGCAGAGGTGAACGCCCAGCTGTTCCCAGCAGCTGTTTACTGCCCTTCTGATTGTTCTGAGGATGGGTTTGGGCTTGTCAGGAGAATAGCAAGGGGAGTCCCAGGCAGACAGAGCTGCATGGGCGTCTGAAGGTATGTATTGTGTCTGGCGGGATCACGGTACTTCGTGTGGCTGGAGGGTGAGCCATGCTGGCAGAAAGAAGCGTGGGATCAGAGGGGAAATCATTTCATAGGAGTCTGTGCTAAGGATTGGTCCCAGCTGCCTGCTCTGTGGATTCACGTGGTGGCAAGAATGGCTGCTGGATAAGACCCAAGAAGAGTTGATTATCCCACGTCGTTATTAAAAACAGAAAAAGAAATTTTCTGTTTTGTCCATTATCCTTCCACATACAGCATTTTGCCTGTTCTTTAAAAACCTATTAGCAATGCAAATAAAGAAAGGGTCCCTTATCAACCCTAAGCCTGCCCTCTTGTGTACATGAATTACATCTGGGGCTTTCATTATGTGATTATGCAGCAGTGGGAAAAATGACAATGTTACTTGACAAATGATATAGTATGAAAAAAAAACCCTTCTCTGTAAGAACCAATTCCATTTTGTCAGATTTGCTTCTGGGTAGAGTTATGGTCATATTTAACACTTAAACGAGGTTCTTCTATTATAATCATTTCATTTCTGGCCAAAACTTTCCTTGCTGTTGGAAAAAGAAGGGTTTTGTAATACTGAGAACGGGAGTGTGTGCACATGTGTGTGCATACTGAGGGCATTTCAAAAAGTAAGCGGGAGGTGACATTAAAAGATTAGTTTATTCGGGCAGGCATCGCGATACAGTGGGTTAAGCTGCTGCTTGGGATGCCTGTATCCCGTGTCAGGGTGCTGGTTCAAGTCCTGGCTATTGAGCTTCCAATCCACCTTCTCACTAAAGTACCTGGGGAGCAGCAGATGATGGCTCTGAGTTCCTGGCTACCTACGAGGGAGACCTGGATGGAGGGCCTGGCTCCTGCCTTCAGCCTGGCCCACTCCACCTGTTGGATGGAAGATATTCTCTCTCTCTATCACACACACACACACTGTCACTCGGCCTTTCGAATAAATATTTTTTGTTAAAGATAGCTATTTTGGCACAGAAAATTTTTGAGATCCATGCATGTAAGAGGTCTTGAAAAAGTATCAGGACTGCGTTGTGCCACAGCCAGTGTTTACGCCACCATTTGCAATTCCAGCAATCCATGCAGGAGCACTGGTTTGAGTCCCGGCTGTTCCACTTTAAATCCAGTTCGCTGCTAATGTACCTGGCAAAGCACTGGAAGGTGATCCAAGCGCACCTGCATGAGAGACCCAGAAGAAGCTCCTGGCTCCTGGCTTCTACCTGACCCAGCCCTGCCTGTTGTGGCCATTTAGGGAGTGAACCAGTGGATGGAATATCTCTCTCTCTCCCTTTCTGCCTCACTTTGCCTTTCAAATAAATAGATCTTAAATGCATGAATTACAAAATATTTTTTAGAACTTTTGTTTTCATTTAATTTGAAAGGTATAGACACACACACACGCATACAGATAGAGAGCTTCTATCCACTGGTTCACTCCCCAAATACCTGTGACATCCAGGGCTTGGCCAGGTCAAAACCAGGAAGTCCTTCCAGGTCTCCATGTGGGAGACAGGGACCCAGTTACTTGAGCCATCCTCTGCTGCCTTCTGAGGGTGCACATTAGCAGGAAGCCGGATTGGAAGCAGAGCCAGGACTTCCACTAGGCATTCTAATGTGAGATTCAGGCATCTCAGGTGACTTCTTAGCTGCTCTGTTAAAAGCCCACCTCTCAATAATCTTTTTTGTACCCCAGTAAGCTTACTTTTATTTTTTAAAGATATGTATTTTATTTAAAAAAAAAAATTCATTGTTTCTTTGAAAGGCACAGGCAGACAATGAGAGATTTCCCATCTACCAGTCCACTTGCCAGATGCTCACAACATTGGGGCTAAGCCAGATGGAGGCTAGAAGCTAGGAACTCAATGTGATGTCCCAGATAGGTGACAGGAACCCAACTACTTGAGCCATCAGCTGCTGCCTCCAAGCTTGTGCCTTTTCAGGAAGCTGGGATTGGGAGCAGCAGATACTGTAACCTAGGTTCTGTGATATGGGATACTGCCATATTGAATTGCATTTTCCATGAACTTCTGAAATACCTGTGTGTGTATGTGTGTGTTAGATTGAGAAAACTATAGGGGAAGGAAGCAGAGCAACAGTGTAACATCATGGAGGATATTGGAGAGACTGGAAAAAAATCAGTTTCAACAGTGATCTCCAGGACCAAGAATACGTGGTTTGTAAAAGTGCAGGGCAAGGGGGCCGTCGCTGTGGCTCACAGGAAGACCTGGTGGCTTAAGTACAACCAGGAGATCCTGGGTCCCACCCCCACCTTGTGTCTTCCTGTGCTAACTTGCCTGTGAAATTATAATGCTTGACATTTCTGCGCTTCAGGCACTGTCTCCTTTACAAAAGTGCATTGTCTGTCTTGTAAGTTGGGATTTAGAGGCCCAGGGAGGCAAAGGGGGCTTGCGTGAGCTAGTTAACGGCAAAGCTCATACTGTTCCAGGATTTATTTATTTATTTTTAAGCTTTCTTGCTGTGAGGTAGAAAGAGCCCTGGCCAGTTGAAAGGTATACTCAAAATGGAAAATACTGCGAGTGTTCAACACAGAAGACAAAACTCACACCGTCTTCGCTGTGATCACGGCTTCTGCACGACGCAGACTGCATGTGGGCTCCTCTTGATACAACGGGTCTTCAGAAAGTTCATGGAAGATGCATATTCTGAGAATAGCTATGCATGGCTATGGGGAGGAGGCAAAGTAAGGTTGCCCTTTAATTCTACTTGCATGAAGTTTTTGCCTTGCTCTCCTCTGTCAGGCTGTTCTCACGTAGGCAGCTGAACTTGCCTCCTTGCTTCCCAGGCGTCGTGCAGACCTGTTGGACCTGGAGTGTTGCACTCCTCCTTGCCTGCTGTCGTAGATCCAAGTGCTTTGTGATTAAAGAAAAAAAAAATACTGAAAATTTCAATTGTTTAACGTTTTAGTGGGTGAAAGCTGAGTTGACCCTTCATGACTTGGCCAAGCCTGGGCTGTACCTTGTAAGGGAACTGCCCCGTGAATATGAACGGAGGGATCTTTTGAAGAAAAATGCAGTGGAGAAATTAGGAAAAATACAAACCGGCTTGTTTGTATGCCTTCCAGTTTGTGGGTTGCTGGGAAGAAGGTTCCTCACTCACCTTCGTGTTGCTTATGAGAAGGAGATCTGAAGCAAGTGCAAGTCTGAATAGGCGTTTGGTGACATTGTTATTTCAAACACTGAAGTTGAGCAGGAGTGCTTCATATTTTAGGAGAAATTGGTATATAAAATCTGGCCTTCCTTTAAACCAACTAATTTAAGATAAGTAATTGTTTAGGCTATGGAGGGGTGTTTATTTTATGAAGGGAGTTCAAGGGAAATCTTTTCACGGCCAGTTCCTTTATTGTATTTGAAAGTATTTGATTAGCATAATCATGATGGACACTTGGGGGAGCATCACTTGTTAGGTGAAACCAAGGACTTTTCAAGCAGAAACTTCAGTATTTTAGCCAGTAACCCACTAGGTTTGCCTTCCATGAAGCTACATGTCCAACTCTGTTACAGAACGGAGTATGATTCTCACATGAACTGTCATCGCCACTAACCTACCTCCTAACTTACTCATTCTTGACGGATTGCTTCTTTAAGCACAGTTCTTCTGGAGATACCACTCCTAACTCCACCCACCTCCGTGAGCTCCTTAACCACCCTTGCACCCTACCTCTCAGAATAAAAGTGGTTTAAGTACAATGAGTTAGGTAAGCGTTTCCGGGGTTCTGAGTGCCCGTGATCACAGAGACAGAGTTCGTCTTGTTCAGTCTGCGTGTGCAGTAGGGGTGGTGTGTGTGAGATGCTGGGGCAAAAAAAAAAAATCCCAAGTCATGTTTGACTCCTGGCTCTGCCTTCACAGCACCGGAACTGTCCAGGGCCTCTTGTTGTTTTTGTTGTATTTTTGATCCTTTCTCTCTTAAGAAAATTTCCAAGAAGAGATTTGTCACGGGAATGGAACCTGAGGCGAGGTGTCGAAGGCGGGGGAAGTGATTTTGGGCAGGCTGGAGCCGTAGGTAGTCATGGGCAGGGGCTGCCATTGAAGATGCAGGCTCGGCCATCCTTGGAGCCTCTGTGTGGTCACTTGATGGCACTGAGCTTCAGATAGGCGCAGAACAGGATGGGGGTGGAGCCTTGACCTCCAAGAGAGCTTTGCTCTCCTCCTAGTCCTTTTCTCAACTCCCAAGGCCCAGGGGGAAGAAGGCCTGGCCCATCTTTCAGCTCTGCGTGGTTGCACTACATTTCAGGAGGATTTGTAGCAGGACAGGAGCTTGTGTGGATGGCTTTCTCCCTGCACCTCCCCTCCCGCTATGTTTTGTCTTTTTTTTTTTTTTTTTTTTTTTAACCTGACCAAGGAATCATGGGCTCTTGAGTGTTACTTTGTGGCCAGAGAATGTGGCAGCTACCTGGGGTCGATGGAAAGCATGTTTGTTATTACCTAGTGAGGTTAGCATTGCTGTGGCTAACTGGAAGCTATCCCCCCCTTTTTTGTTTCCAGATTGGTTGTGTAGATTCCTTTTTTTTTTTTTTTTTTTTTTTTAACAGGCAGAGTGGACAGTGAGAGAGAGAGACAGAGAGAAAGGTCTTCCTTTGTGCCGTTGGTTCACCCTCCAATGGTTGCCACGGCTGGCGCGCTGCGGCCGGCACACCGCGCTGATCCAAAGGCAGGAGCCAGATGCCTCTCCTGGTCTCCCATGGGGTGCAGGGCCCTAACACTTGGGCCATCCTCCACTGCCTTCCCTGGCCACAGCAGAGAGCTGGCCTGGAAGAGGGGCAACGGGGAAAGAATCCGGTGCCCCGACCGGGACTAGAACCCAGGGTGCTGGCGCTGCTAGGTGGAGGATTAGCCTATTGAGGCGCGGCGCTGGCCAAGGTTGTGTAGATTCTTAATATGCCATCACTATTTGTGACTGCTCTCAGATCTGGGAACGGCATGTAATGGCTGCTCCAGGAGCTAAGGGACGAGCAGCCAGAGTGATGAGGTGGGTAGGGCTTTTCCTGCCTCTAGAAGTGGTGCCTGCCTGGTGCTTAGTAGGTCTCCCTGAGTAAGTAGTTATGTGTCCACACTGGATGGTTAATTTAGTGACTGAATGAATGGTGTGGTTTCGGGGTTGGGGTGGGTGAGAGAGGTGAGTGAGTGACAGTAGACCTACATGGTGATGACATCAGCTGGGACTCCTTGAGGTCACCCCCGAAAGCTTTTACTTTAAAAATCTGAAGGAAGTTTCAGATCAGCAAAATGAATTCTCTTAGAAACCATTGTTGTGGCTCGAACATTGATGGCTTTGTCAAGAGTGAAGGAAAGTACAATGCCGAAATGTGTCCTGTGGTTGGTTTCTTTCCACTGAATCTGCAGGGATTTCTGCTTATCTGGAATGAGAAGACCTGGCAAGCTTGTTGAAACTGGCATGCCCAGTCGCCTTGAAAGTGCCTTGAGAAGCATTTTCAGTGCAAACCCTAGGGTGGTTGTTGTTGGTAACATTTCTGGGGATGCTGGCTGTGACTATGAGATGACGTAGATGTACAGGGGGCCATGGCTGCTGTGGTGGGGGAAGGAGTGGACTTGGGAGAATGGAGGGAGTCCCTGTGTCTGCAGGAGGAGAAGTTCCCCTTTGCCATCTTTGTGTCTTCGCTCGTTCTCCCCGGTCTTCTCCAAGCTCACTGATGCCATCTCTGTGTGAGGCAGAGCTGCTGTTTGAGAGAACACCAGGGCTGGAAGACGCTTTTGAGCCCTACTCAACCACTCTTCCTTCTACAGCCGCAACAGGAAACAAGCTAGGGAGGAAAAGCGAGTTATCCAGAGAGGAGGAGGCAGGACTGGAGCCCGGGCTCCCTGGCTACCCAGTGCCACCTGTGTCCCTGCCTTCTCACACCCATACCTTCTAGACTTCTGTCCTGGCCCCTCCCTCCTCAGCTGCAGGTTCTACTCCTGTCTGTTTCACACCCAAAAGCACTTTGTTCAGGGGCTTCCTTTGTGGCCAGACACAACTCCACTTGGTCATTTTTCATCATTTTGTCCCTAGAAAAGCCCTATGGAGTGTGAGTCTTACCTTACAGATGTGGGCACCCAGGCTTGCCCAGCTGATGCAGCCAAGTAGCATGGCACCCGCACCTGGCTCTGAGATGCTCAGACTCCTCAGGTGGGTTGTCTGAGGGGTGACCTCGCCCCGGCACTGCTGTCCTTCCAGCCTTGTCGGGTTTCCTGTCCCCCAGCTCCCTGCCCCTCTAGCTTTGCAGGATTCGCTGGGACTCCCCCAGGTCTTCCCCACTGGCTGTTAACTAAAATGCCCCTAGTTCTCTCACTTGGGTGAACTGCTGTTGCCGATCCCTTTGCTGGGTCAAATCCCCATCTTCTCTCCTGTCTCTGTCTGAATGGAGTCTCCCCTCTCTGCCTTAGGCTCTGTGGCCCTCTGTCTGTTGGTGTTTCCTTCACTGGGCTTGGCCAACATTCATCAAGCTTGTGTCGTGGGCAGGTCCCAGTTTGACAGCAGGGACTCAGAGACCGGTAATCACTTACTGTCCGTCCAGTAGCCTTGTCTTGGTACGGGAGGCAAAGGCTAATAAAGGTGTGCATGGAAGGCAAGGGGCACTGGGGATGGTGTATTGGTAGAATTTTGTTTGAAGAATTAAAAAACAAAAACAAAAAAAACCCTCGAAAAGAATATTAGATTTGGGTCTTAGCGAATAGGAGATGGGGAGACGGGGTGAGAGGAGGGCTTTCCAGGAACCAAAACAAACGAGACGATGCTTTGGGCTTGGCGTCTTTTGCTTGGCACTAGATACTTTTCTTATTCCCTCACTTAGGTATCAGCTCCCTAGGGCTGTGACTGTGTTACACTCATTGTATCCATGAGAGCATCCTGCCAAGCACTGAGGAGTGCTCCAGTAAACATTTGCTCCAGTAAACATTTACTAAATTAAACGGAGAGCCTCTGTCCGTGTCCTCAAGAACATAACTGGAGAGGTTGGAAGAAAAAAGTGATAAATGAAAGCAACAACAGAAGATGTAAATGAAAAGTTCGGAGCAGCAATAGACAGGCTACAGCCCTACAATGAGTGTTGCAGTGTTGAGGCTGAAGGTGACGGGGAATCAGAGTGGGGAAGAAGACTTCCTAAACTCAGTGGAGGGAGGATTGGATTTGGGTCTTTGGACATACCATAAAGGAAATCTGCATAGAAGGATTAAAGAGACAAAAAGGGGTTAGGTTAGGTTGGCGAAAGCACACAGGTTTTTCTGGGTTAGAGAATAAGCCAGCTTGAGTGTCTGTCAGCAGGGAGTTAGGGATGAAGTTGGGAGCTGGGTTTTGGCCGTGGGGCTTGGAAGATGGGGTGACTTCTGATCGGGAGAAAGTTTTTTTTTTTTTTTTTTACAGGCAGAGTGGACAGTGAGAGAGAGAGACAGAGAGAAAGGTCTTCCTTTGCCGTTGGTTCACCCTCCAATGGCTGCCGCGCGCTGCGGCCGGCGCACCGCGCTGATCCGATGACAGGAGCCAGGAGCCAGGTGCTTTTCCTGGTCTCCCATGGGGTGCAGGGCCCAAGCACCTGGGCCATCCTCCACTGCACTCCCTGGCCACAGCAGAGAGCTGGCCTGGAAGAGGGGCAACCGGGACAGAATCCGGCGCCCCGACCGGGACTAGAACCCGGTGTGCCGGCGCCGCTAGGCGGAGGATTAGCCTAGTGAGCCGCGGCGCCGGCCTGGGAGAAAGTTTTAGGAAGATGCACCTGCACTGCTCGACGTGGATTGGAGCGGGAAGAAGTGGGCTGGGAGGTCCCTGGCACTCCTCTGCTCAGTTCATACGTGATGTCCTAAAGACCACAGGGCTGGGATCGAGAGAGTAGAGTGGAAGCTGAATGTGGAGTTTCTAATGTCTCTGACGTCAGTCATTGACTCAGGAACGTTTGCTTGGTATCGAAGTCTGAGGTGGCCTTCACTGGCCACTGCGGAGAGGCCTCATTGTCCGTTTGTGACACCTGCGGCGTTCTCCCGTGCTTGGCTGGGGACAGGGCTTTGGGGAGGGTCACACGCCTCTCTTACCACTCGGGGTTTGTTTAAAGGGGCCCAGGGTATAGAACCACCTTTTTCCTAGCCTTGGACGGCACCCAGGAAAGGACGTGATAGAGAAAATTCTTCTTTTCCTCACGGGTGGCTCCTAAAGCAGCTGCAGGCAGAGTTGAGAGCGCAGTGCTCGAAGCTCTTGAACCTGGGCCTCCCTGTGCCGCGGGCTCTGGGCCTCCCTGTGCCGCGGGCTCTGGGCCTCCAGAGGCGCCCGCGGGAGGCTGCAGCTCTCGCTTGTGAGAAGTCGGGAGTAAGCTGTTCTGGATAACAGGATGCTTCACATAGAATGGATATCCAGTTCCTTTTAGGTAAAGTATATATATATATATATTTTGACAGGCAGAGTGGACAGAGAGAGAGAGACAGAGAGAAAGGACTTCCTTTGCCATTGGTTCACCCTCCAATGGCCGCTGCGGCCGGCGCACCGTGCTGATTCGATGGCAGGAGCCAGGTACTTCTCCTGGTCTCCCATGGGGTGCAGGGCCCAAGCACTTGGGCCATCCTCCACTGTACTCCCGGGCCACAGCAGAGAGCTGGCCTGGAAGAGGGGCAACCAGGACAGAATCCAGTGCCCCAACCGGGACTAGAACCTGGTGTGCCGGTGCTGCAGGCGGAGGATTAGCCTAGTGAGCCGCGGTGCCAGCTTAGGTAAAGTATTTTTAATCTGTAACAAATGGAGGTTCTTCTAGAAGGTTCTGTGTACTTATCCTCAGCTACTGGAATATACCCACCTTTCATATCAGACACACAAACCGTGTGATGCACTGACCTCTGCTTTTCTCTGCATCCCTGTGGTCGCTCCGACCTCCCCATTTCTTGCATCATCAATCCCTAACTCATTCCTGTTCTTCCTGTCTTGTGGTTTTTCTCGCACACTGCCCAGCTGTGCACAGACCTCTCCTTCTGCCTGGTTAGCGCTTCTCTCTCTCTCTCTTTTTCCTTCAAAACTCAACTCAGGCAAGCCTTCTCCCACACCTCTTCAGATGCTGGCCACTTGCATGTTAACGCCGGCTCTCGGTGTGGCCCATTCTCTGCCGTGTCTGCTGGCCTCAGTGCTGTAAACTGGCGCTCTTGGCAGGGAGCAGCAGGATCCTTCCAGGAAGGAGTACATCTTCGGAATGGGGATCTCTGGGGTTTTGCTCTGCGCCTGCACCATGCTGAGCTGAAGGAATGCATGCCTCCATGGCTCCTGAGTCTTCCTGGGAATCCTGGTGGAGGTGGAGGCGGAGAAAGGGTCTGTAGCTTTTCTCCACACCTGCAAGTGTCTCGCTTAAGTCCTTCAAAGCTGAGAGGCAGGGGGATTCGAAGACCCTTTTTTTTTTTTCCTAAGGATCTATTTATATTTTTGAAAGTCAGACTTGGAGAGAGAGAGAGAGATCCATCAACCTTCTATCTGCTGGTTCACTCCTCAGATGGCCACAATGGCCAGAGCTGGGCCAGGCTGAAGCCAGGAGCCAGGAGCTTCATCCAGGTCTCCCACATGGGTGCAGCGGTCCAAGCATTTGGGCTGTCTTCTGCTGCTTTCCCAGGCCATCAGTAGGGAGCTGGATCAGAAGTGGAGCAGCCAGGACACAAACCAGTGTCTACTTGGGTTCTGGCGTTGCAGGTGGCGGCTTTACCCTCTAAGCCGCAGTGCCGGGCCCCACCCTTTGTGCCTTTTATGGCTGCCTCTCCCTCAGTGTTTGATTCTTTCTGCCTCTGCTCTTGGTCCCTGGATGCCCATGCAAACACTGGCCGTGGCCCTGTTCTCTAGTGTCTGTACCATTCCGCTTTCTTTAAAGGACCAGCTGAAGAATGGCAGTTGTCATTGATTGAGAACTTAGCAGTCAGCGGCGGGAGTGGAGAGGGGATGTTGGCTTACCTCCTGCAGAAGCTCAGCAGTAGCGCCTGCAGACTCTCCTCCCCAGGAGCAGGTGCTGATGTGGGATACTTAGTATTGTTGCGGGTATTTGTGCACTGCCCTTGTAAGCCAGGCATGGGTGCTGCACGATTAGGTTTGCTTAGCACATCGTGAAAGAGTGACAGAGGAGCCCCGGGCTTGTCAGATGGCTTGTGTGATCCAGGCATGAGCCAGTTTATGAACTTGAACTTGTGCTTGGCAAGGAGTGTTGGTTTTTAGGGTTCATGCAGCCCCACTGCTTTTCTGGTAGTGGGCTGATCTGATCCGCCCCGAGGGATGCTTTCTCTGGGGTGGAGCTTTTGCCACGTTTCTTTGCTGTTCTACTCAGCTTTGTCTCTAACTCTTTCTGAGACAGAGCATTTTTGAGCTCATTAAGTCTGATAATGTGTGTGTAATGTTTGGGACTGGGCTCCTACATGCAAAGCACTCAGTAAGGATCTGCTAATGTAATCATTGCTGTTATTTAGAGCTGCTCCTCTTCCCCGCCCCCACGTGCTTCTTGCCTGGCCTCCTCCTGGTGGTTGTGCTGGGTGAAATAAGACCGCAGAAGGCTCCTGGGGGGCGGGGCGGAGGCTGCATTTTGTCTTTAGTCTGCTTCGGGTCTTGGGAAATTTGCAGAAGCCTTGAAATAAATAGCACACCGTTGCCTGTTAATCCTAAAGCCATTACTCAGGAGATTTTTTTTGTGTGGGGGGGTGGTCTGCTTTGCTCTTTTCTGTCATACAGATTGGGACTTTGGTAAGACAGATGAGAGCCATTGCATGGCCTAAGAAATGGCCCTTAGCATGTTATGGTGAACAGCCTTTAAAATAGCAGCCATGGGCCAGTGCTATGGTGCAGTGAGTTAAGCCACTTCCTGTGACACCGGTCTCCCATACTGGAGAGCTGGTTCAAGTCCTGGCTCCTCTGCTTTCCATCCAGCTCCCTGCTAATGCCCTTGGGAAGGCAGCAGAAGGTGACCCAAGTGCTTGGACCCCTGCCACCCATGTGGGAAACCAGAATAGAGTTTTGGGCTCCTGGCTTCAGCCTGACCCAGCCCTAGCTGTTGTGGCCATATGGGGAGTGAACCAGCAGATGATGGAAGATCTCTCTTTTCTGTAAGTCTCTATCACCCTGCCTTTCAAATAAAAAAATTTTTAAGGCAGTGTTAGTGATGATGGTTACTAGAACTACCTTGGGTTGTGTGCTTCTCCTGTGCTCAGGAGATGGGCTGTAGATACGTACAGCCTGTTGGTCCTTGCTGCAACCCCCTGAGCTGAGCAGTGTGGTTTAGTGGACAGGAAACTAAGGTCCAGACAGGTGGTTATTTGATGGTGTGGGTACATCTCAGGCTGAGAACCGGTTCTGTCTCCAGTGAACTTGCTTGGAGTCTTTGTTCTGTAATCCACCAAGACATAGTCTTGGTGCTGGGATGTCGGTATCCGTGGGGATAGGTGAGACCCACTGGTATGCAGGTGTGGATCGTGTTAGGCATCTCGGCTTCCAGATCCGTAAGCACACGTCTGTGCCCTTCCCTGAAATGGATCGGCCTGGTCCATGCTTGTTCTCTCACTTTTCCTTTCATGGCTATCCTTCCCCATCTTAAAAAGTTTTTTTTTTTTTTTTTAAGGATTTATTTATTTATTTGAGAGGTAGAGTTACAGACACAGAAAGGGAGAGACAGAGAAAGAGGCCTTCCATCCGCTGGTTCATTTGCCACATGGCTGCAATGACCAGAGCTGGGCTGATCTGAAGCCAGGAGCCAGGAGCTTGCCCCAGGTCTCTCCCACGTGGCTGCAGGGGCCCAAGCATCTGGGCCATCTTCTGCTGCTTTCCTAGGCACAATAGCAGGGAGTTGGATCAGAAGTGCAGGAGGTGGAACCTGAACCAGTGCCCATATGGGATGCCGGTGCCTCAGGCAGTGGCTTAACCTACTGTGCCATGGTGCATACTCCTAAAGTTTTATCACTTAAGAAAAACTAATCTTACAGTGGTGTGCTCTTCTGGTTATGAAAACCACAAGGGGCACCATGCAAGGAGACCATTTAAAATCTACACGTGAGAACCTTCTTCTTTTCCCCAACCTTCTAGCCCCCTTCCTCTTTAAGGTTATTTATTTTACTTATTTAAAAGACAGCACGGCAGAGGGAGAGAAGAGGGGAGAAGGTTCATTGCCAAGACTCATTGCTGGTTCATTGCCCAAAGAGCCAGGAACTCCGGTCAGGTCTCCCACATGGGTGGCATGGCCCCAAGCACTTGGGCCATTTTTTGCTGCTTTACCAGGTGCACTGGCAGGAAGCCTGGTTGTAAGCGGTGCAGCTGGGACTTGAACAGGCACTCCTATATGGGATGCTGGCATCTCAAGCAGTGACTTAACATGCTGTGACACAATGCCGGCCCCTTACCTGTTTAACGTGGTGCTAAAAGCAAGGCTTTTGGGTCCCTTTCTCATGCTAAGAAATGATACAAACATTTTTGATTGTTAGACTAGCTTGTGCTTGAACTTACAAAAATGAATAATGAATGTTGCATTGCTAGATTGTGTATAAATATGCGATACGAAAGGTTTATTTTAAAATGTTAATGTTTACAACATGCTGGAAATTACATCCTTAGAAGTACTGTAGTGTATGATGAAAACCTTAGATGTTAGCCTTTTTTCCTTTTTTTTTTTTTTTAAGATTTATTTTATTTATTTGAAAGAGTTAGAGAAAGGTAGAGACAGAGAGAGAGGGCTTCCATCCACTGATTCACTCCCCAGATGGTAGCAACAGCTGTATCTGGGCCAATCCGAATCCAGGAGCCAGGAGCTTCTTCTGGGTCTCCCGTGTGGGTGCGGGGGCCCAAGCACTTGGGCCATCTTCCACTGCTTTCCCAGGCCATAGCAGAGAGCTGGATCGGAGCAGCCGGACCAGAACCAGTGCCCATATAGGATGCTGGTGCCTCAGGCCAGAGCTTTAACCCGCTGCACCACAGCGCCGGCCCCACATGTTAGCCTTATCATGGGCATGGTGCTGTAAGTTTTTCATATTTTCGAATTAAAAAAAATAGCTTGGAGATCATTGTACAACCATTGTGCTACAGTTTTCCTTTAAGATATTGAAGTTTGCAGTGGTTTCCGCCATCGACTGTTAGCTCCTAGATGCTTTTTTTCACCCATAGAAGTTCAGGGATGTTTGTGTCTCCTAATGCATTGTACCCTCCTGATTAAGCACCCTTGGCATTGGGGCTTTAGGGAAATGTAAATACACTTTAAGCCTTGAAGCTTTTATACCTGTAGCTGGACATGTGGTTGTGTGTAGCAGAGGGCTTGAGTGAGGGCGATTTCAAACATGAGTGATAGAAAATTCATCCTGGCTCTTGCCCCCTCTCTCCTGCTCTCTCTCGGTTCCTCTCTCCAGCCTCCTCCTTTGGTCTCTTGGCTCTTGATCCTTCTCTCCTGCGCTCTCTTGGCCTCTCTTGGCTTCTCTCCTCCTCTCATCTCTCTTCTCCCTCCTCTGTCTCTCTCTCTCACAGTCTCCTTCTCTCTTTTTCCTTCACCGCCCCTTCACTCTGGTCTGTAGGGTGTTCCCCAATAAACCCTTTCTCTTACTCTGGTGTCTGGTGTGCTTTGCGACAAAATATATAAAAAAAAAGAAAAGAAAAGAAAAGAAAAGAAAATTCATCCTGGAGCTCAGCAATGCAATTCGACTTTGTTCAAGTAACTGAGAGGTAGAAGCGTCAGGCAGAGCAGGATCTAGGCCCTCAGTGCTTCCCTGACTCTGTTGCTCTGTCTCTTGGAGGTTGTCTTGTTCCACGTTGGGATGGCAAAGGTGGTCCCCAGGACCCTGAGGTCTGCATCCCACCTGCCTTCTCACTGTTGCAGCCTCCCCCCAGGGCGAGCACCTGACGGCCAGCGTCTTCCCCCCAGTGTGTGCAGTGAACGCCCTGGTGGGGATCTGTTTAGAAGAACCTCCATCACGTGCCTGGAGCTGGTGAGGGGATGGGGAAGGCGTGATTAAGCAGTACCCCAGAATGCTCAGTAGGAGGATGACCCTAAGGTGTTGGAGTCATGTGACACAGGTCCACAGGGGTCTCTTCTAGAACATTCTCCTCCCCTCCTGTGCTTCCACTCCACACGGCAGCCAGTGCTTTTGCCATTGTGACACCTGTCTGCCTGTTATGTCCAGAATAACGTGTGCTCCTGGTGTTGGGCTCAAGACTTTTAAAGGAGTGACAAATGATTGCTGATTGTGTGTTTAAGTGTTTATTTGGAAGGCAGAGTGAATAAGCACAGACTACCACACACACAGGGATTGCATCCACTGGTTCACTCTCCAAATGCCCACAACAGCCAGGGTTGGGCCAGGCGGAAGCCGGGAGCCCAGAGTTCCATCTAGGTCTCCCATGTGGGTGGCGTTTGCCCCAGGCACGTGCGCCACCTTCTGCCTTCCTGCATTAGTGGGGAGGTGAGTCAAAGTGGAGCAGCTGGGACTCAAACCAGCACTCTGATATAGGACGCGTGGGTCCCAACTGACAGCTTAGCCTGCTGTGCCACAATGCCCACCCCCTTCCCCACCAAGCTGTACTTTGTGACTGACTTTTTTAAAGACCATGAATAATGTGATTTTATTCACTTCAAAAAGAAATTCAGAATGGCGAATCCGTCGGTGTTGGTCTGCTCGGGCTGCCCCAGCTGAGTACCATAGGCTGGTGTACAAGAATTTATATCCTTTCGAATCTCAAGGCTGCCTTCGTGGAAAAGTGGCTTCCTAGGCCTTGTGGCTTGCAGGTGCCCCCTTTTTCTTTTTTTAAAGATTTATTTATTTATTTGAAATTCAGAGTTACACAGAGAGAGGAGAGGCAGAGAGAGAGAGAGAGAGAGAGAGAGAGGTCTTCCATCCGATGGTTCACCCTCCCAGTTGGGAGCTGCGCCGATCTGGAGCCAGGAGCTTCCTCTGGGTCTCCCACACAGGCACAGGGCCATCTTTTGCTTTCCCAGGCCACAGCAGAGGGCTGGATTGGAAGTGGAGTAGCCGGGACTTGAACCAGCGCCCATACGGGATGCTGGTGCTTCAGGCCAGGGCGTTAACCCGCTGCGCCACAACGCCGGCCCCAGGTGCCCTCTTTATCCTGTGTCTTCACGTGGTCTCCCTCTGCGTGTGTCTCTAGCCCTGGTCCCCTTCCGTGAACACCAGGCATCCCCCATTAGGGCCTATTCCAATTTCCTCTTTTTACCATGATTCTCTCTGTGACAGTAGGATAGCCTCCTCCTAAATGCATCTCTGAGTACAGTCGCATTCTCTGGTCCTGGGGGTTAGGACTTCAGTGCCTCAGCTCGGCCCATAGCACCATCTCTCTTTCCGATGCTTTTATGTTTTTCATTGCACTTTGAAAAATAGTTGTGTACATGTTGTTGGAAGCAACATCACAACATCACGGAGTCACCTGTACAAATGCAAACAAACCGTTGCAGGGGAGGTTTGTCGCAGGATCTGTGATCGGGATACATTTACCCCTTTACCAGGAGTAGAGAGATGACAATGTAGACATCACTCCATCAAGAGCAGACAGCTGTCACAATGGCAAAAGCACTGGCTGCCGTGTGGAATGGAAGCACAGGAGGGGAGGAGAATGTTCTAGAAGAGACCCCTTGGCCCTGTGTCATGACAAAATGTAGACATGAGGACTGGTTGTGGGTTTTTCAGAAATGCTTGGGGTCCAGTGGTGGGTCTGAACCTTTCTTCTTAGGCCCAGGGCTGCCTTGTTGGAACCACCCTGTTGCTGCAGGTAATAGCATCCCTTGAAATACTCTCAGGGTTGGGACTGGCACTGTGGCACAGCAGGTTAACACCCTGGCCTGAAGCGCAGGCATCCCATATGGACTCCAGTTCAAGACCCGGCTGCTCCACTTCCAATCCAGCTCTCTGCTATGGCCTGGGAGAGCAGTAGAAGATGGCCCAAGTCCTTGGGCCCCTGCACCCACGTGGGAGACCCGGAAGAAGCTCCTGGCTCCTGGCTTCGGATCGGCGCAGCTCTGGCCGTTGCGGCCAACTGGGGAGTGAACCATCGGATGGAAGACCTCTCTCTCTCTCTGCCTCTCCTCTCTCTGTGTAACTCTGACTTACAAATAAATAAATAAATCTTTAAAAAACTATACTCTCGGGGGGACTTTGGTTGCAAAGAGAGTTTTAGAGCATTCTGGAGAAAGGGGTTGAGGCAGTGCTAATGCTGGACTCCAGAAGCCCCCGTTGGAGCTCTTTTCTACGGAGCAGCAGATTGTCTGATGCTGAGCTCTGCAGAGCTCCCGTGGGGTCAGCACTGGAGTGCGTGGGAGAATCTTCTCATCCTCTGTGTGTGTGTGTGTGTGTGTGAGCATGTGTGAGCGTGAGTCTTAGGAAATGATGCTTGCCGTTGAGATTTTTTTTTTTTTTTTTTTTTAATTATTGGAGAGGTAGAGTTACAGACAGTGAGAGGGAGAGACAGAGAGAAAGGTCTTCCCTCCGCTGGTTCACTCCCCAAATGGCTGCAAGGGTCGGAACTGCACCGATCTGAAGCCAGGAGCCAGGAGCTTCCTCCTGGTCTCCCACGTGGGTGCAGAGGACTTGGGCCATCCTTTACTGTTTTCCCAGGCCATAGCAGAGAGTTGGATTGGAAGAGGAGCAGCCGGGACTAGAACCGGCGCCCATAGGGGATGCCGGCACTGCAGGCAGAGGATTAACCTAGTGCGCCACAGAGCTGGCCCGGCAGCTGAGGATTTTATGACTTGGTTTGTCCTGAGTCGGAGGAGGGCTGCCGCCCTGGGAGAAGGATTTCCATTCACACTCAGAGCTCATCTTTAAGCTCTGCAGATGACAAACACGTCCGTTATTCCACTTTGCCAAGAAGTTGTCATTGTTCTCGCTCCGGTATTAATTATTGTTTCCGTGCGCCTCGTGTGTTCATTGTCTGGCCTGTCTGTGCTTCTGATGGAACATCGTTGCTGGAAAGATCTGGGGAGTAGGTAACAGCTTGTCAAGTTGTCGTCTTTTCATGTCAGAAACCCCCAATCCCCCCCACCCCCAATTCTGTATTCCTGCCATCCAGAAATTTCAATACCTGGCACTTTGGAAAGCAGCCTGCTACAGGACGTGGTTATAGGGCACCTGTCATTCATGGCAAGAGGATGGAGAGATGACGCCGCCCACCTGCGGTCACCCCTTCGTGTGCCAATGTGGAGTGTGTTAACTGGGAAAACATCTGTGGAGAGCAGCTCTCAGCACCCGAGAGAGTAGGACCCTCCATGGAGAAGTTCTGATAGAGTATGGTTGATGGGTTTGACAGGTAGAGTTCTAGACAGTGAGAGAGAGAGAGACAGAGAGAAAGGTCCCCCCTCCATTGGTTTACTCCCCAAATGGCCGCCACAGATGGCGCTGCACCGATCCGAAACCAGCAGCCAGGTGCCTCCTCCTGGTCTCCCATGGGGTGCAGGGCCCAAGCACTTGGGCCATCCTCCACTGCACTCCTGGGCCACAGCAGAGAGCTGGACTGGAAGAGGAGCAACCAGGACCAGAACCGGCGTCCATATGGGATGCTGGCGCTGCTGGCGGAGGATTAGCCAAGCGAGCCATGGCGCCGGCCCCTACCAGATGCATATTTAGCTTATGATATCTTTAGCTTACGACGGGTTTCCTGGGATATAACCCCATTGCAAGTCAAGGAACATTTGTGTGTAGCCTCTGGGTGATGACTGGATGCCCTCATTCCACATATGCGATATCCAGTGAGCACTTGGGTCTGACACATGACATGTCTGTAAGTTTTTGCAATGTGAAGTCCTTCAGGGAGTGTGAACGTTTGGTCTGAGCTGTATGCTTGGTGGAAAATCAAAGTGAGTTGGCGCCAGACTTGTCGGGGGAGTGGCACCTGCTTATGGAAGTGTGCCCCTTAAGTGTTGGGCCGCTGAGTCCCTGCCGTGTTGTGACTTGCAGGCCGCTCACTGCTGCCCAGTGGTCCAGTTTGGATGTAAAACTCAGAACTGTCCCAACTCTTGAATCTTTCATGGAGCGCGTGGGAATGTATTCTCGTTTTATTGGTTTGTTTTCCTGAGCTGTGTTTTGATATTCATAAGAGGTTCACTTGGGGCAGAGGCTAAGAGTGTTTTCAGACTGCATTTCTCTTTTGCTTCTTCCTAATCACTTGCAATGGCATGGAAGAGAATCTGCAAAACAGATACACCAAAAACAACCCTTAGAGCCCTCATGCTGATACTTAAAGGAGTCGCGGCTTTTACTTCCTTAAATAGGCAGCATAGTGTGGATTGTCGTCTGAATATGTGAACCCCCATGCCTTTGTTAAGTAAGTCTTCGCGTTATTCCCATCAACTGCATCAGAACTTCTAAGGGTTGAAGGTCACTGATGCTGCCTTGCTCAGATACATCCATTTAATACACAGTTGTTGGCTGCTGCGGTTTGGGGGTGTGTGGAGCATCTGGGCCTCTGTGTAGCAATTTTGGGAGGTGGTGGACCTTTAAGAGATGCAGCCTAGTGGGAAACAATAAGGTCACTGGGGAACTGGGCCCCTGGGATGGATCTCCTAATGTAAAAGAGAGAGCCTGGTGTCCTGAATCCCTGCCTGGTTTCCTCTCTGTCCATGAGGTCTCTCCCTCTTGCATGCGCTCCTGCCGTTGTGATGTCATGAGGCCTTCACTAGAGCTGGGCTAGCACCCTGCCTTCAAACCTCCAGAACGGTGCGCTACCTAAGCGTGTGTGTTAAAAGTCCCCGGGCTCAGGTATTTGGTTCTAGGAACAGGAAATGGACTAACATAGTGAGCAGCTGCTATGTGCCAGGCATTGTGCGGGGCACTGGGAATGGGGAGAACACGACAGAGTTCCTGCTTACAGGAAGCTGTCACTGTGGGCAGCCTGCCTGGCGGCGACTGGGTTAGATTGTCCCCTGGTGGTCATGTTTCCAAGCTGAGAGATCTCCTTTGCCACTTGCCACCTGCAGTTCTTGGCTAAAGGTACCATAGATCTAACTCCACTCGCTATTTACTGGGTTGTTACACAAAATTTTGCAAAGCTAGAGGCATGACTCGGTTAAGAGAAATCTTTATTCCGTTCCCAAGAGGGTGCTGGACGGGCTTTGATGATTTGTAAAACAGAGCTCCATTTCTAACATGGGAGAGCTCATGGCTTGTTGTCGTTTCTGAATTTGAGTCTTTTACAGGGCGTTTTGAGACTTGGGCACCGTCACGCAGATTTTATGTCCGTACCTCTCGGATGGACGACGCTGTTCTGGGATGAGTTGTTGTCAAACCGTGGCCTCACCCAGTACCACCCTTGGAAGCACCACCTCGCAAGCGTTCTTTTCATAGTGAGATTTAGCTGTAGTCACTGATGTGGGAAGGCCTGCAAGGATGGTGATGTCTCCATGCCAGGTGCAGGTGTCGGCAGCCATGTTGCAGAATGCAGAAGAGTGGAGCTGGGGGGCGGGGGCATCTGTTGTGTGATCACTGCTGATGGGCAGGACGGTCATTGGCCTCCGGCCGTGGTGGTTTGGCCCGGCTCTGTCCCCAAGTCCCTGTCCTTCAGGTCACTTCCTGGCTGGGAGAGGACTTGCTGACAGAATCTGTAATGAGCTGTCTTGAAAAACAATGTGACAAGTGGTGAGAAGGCAGGAGGGAAAGTTGCTGCAGGGAGAGGAGGAGGAGCTGGTAGAAGCCGTCTTGGGTGAGTGCATAAGGATTGGCTTTGTCTTTTCTTTGAGACTTATTTATTTGAAAGTCAGAGTTAGAGAGAGAGATCTTCCACCTGCTGGTTCAGTCTCCAAATGGGGCTGGGCCACGCTGAAGCCAGGAGCCAGAAGCTTCTTCCGGGTCTCCCCATATGGGTTCAGGGGCCCAGGCACTTGGGTCATCTTCTACTGCTTTCCCAGGCCATTAGCAGGGAGCTAGGTCGCAAGTGGAGCAGCTGGGACTCAAACTGGTGCCCATATGGGAATGCCGGCACTGCAGGTGGTAGGTTAACCTACTACGCCATGACGTTGGTGCTGGTTGGCTTTGTCTTAAGATGACTCTTGTCAGGGTTTTGTTGAGAGAGAGGAGGAAATACGAGAGGTCTTCAGAAAGGTCATGGAAAATGCACATTATGGAAAAGCTGTGCATGGATTTCAGAATTTTTTTGCACCACAATCAATTTTCAAATGCACATTTTGAGGTTTTCTTGTAAACATGTAAGTATTCGTACCTGGCTTAAAGCACTTTGCCCCTGTCCTGCATGCTAGATACAGATTTTTCAGAGCTGCAAAGAGGCATACGGCTCAGTTGGTTTATTTTGTGGTTGGGAAGACATAGGCCTACAGGGGCCCTGTCTGTGGTCACCCTGATGTCCAGCCTCTTGCTGTCTCTCTCCAGCCCAGGCTGCCATCCACATGCTACAGTGGCTCTTGGAAGCATGATGAAAGCTGTTAGGTGTGGCCCTGGTAATGGCTGAGTGTTTCATGGGTGACTGGGGCCACAGCGATGCTGGAAGAAGTGACAGGACCGGATGTTGATTTTAAAGCAGGGTCTCCTTGCTGTGGTTATTGAATGTATCTTTTTTGTTTGTTTGTTTGTTTGTTTTTGATAGGCAAAGTGGACAGTGAGAGAGAGAGGCAGAGAGAAAGGTCTTCCTTTGCCGTTGGGTCACCCTCCAATGGCCGCCGCGGCTGGCATGCTGCGGCCAGCACACCGCGCTGATCCGAAGGCAGGAGCTAGATGCTTCTCCTGGTCTCCCATGGGGTGCAGGGCCCAAGCACTTGGGCCATCCTCCACTGCACTCCCTGGCCACAGCAGAGAGCTGGCCTGGAAGAGGGGCAACCGGGACAGAATCCGGTGCCCCGACCGGGACTAGCACCCGGTGTGCTGGCACCACAAGGCGGAGGATTAGCCTAGTGAGCCGCGGCGCCGGCCTGAATGTATCTTTGAAAGATGCATACTAAGCAGCTACCCTCCCAAGCAAATCATAAAACAAATCATGCCCTTGCCACCCAGAACTACTGAGGAACAGCAGGTACCTTGTGGCACAGAGAGTGATGGCTGCAATATTGAAACAAGAAGGGGGAAAGCCCAGAGCCCGTAGCTGGAAGCAGCCTGTCGTCCCCCAGGGAGAATGGGTCCCAGTGACGGTCCTCTGTGATTTATCTACTTAATGTGCTTGTTTCTATTCGTCCTCTCCACCCGGGGCTTTGTCACGGCGGATTTGATAATGGCCTTTCTGCAGTCACTTAGACTGTATAATAAAGCACCCTCCACGTCCTGGGTGTCTGGAAGTTGGGCCGGTTTCATTGACATTGCCGGTGATGTCACCTTCACTGGCCCACATGGGAGGGACCCAGATATGAGTTCTCTGCCTCCCTCGCGTATTCCCATCGTGCCACCCTGTCACCAGGCTCACTCCCTGGCCTTCCGGGCCCGGCCTGCCGCCCTCTTTCATTCTGTGCTACTTTGGGGCAAGCAGCGACAGATACAGCTTGAGAAAATGGAAAAGTTCTGAAATTGGGTATTGGTGGTGGTTGCGCAGTGATAGGAGTGTACTTAATCCCCCTCAACCGGGGCCTTAAAAGCAGTTCCGGAAGGAGCCGCAGAACTTTGCTTGCCTACGTCACCAGTGAGAGTTCGCTGCTTGCAGCGTTGTGGGTAAGCAAAAATAAAAGCAGAGGAGTGGGGATGTGAGGCTTCTCAAAGAATGAGCTTGATTGTGGTCGCCAGCTGCTTAGCCAGGAAGGGTGTGTCTGCTGGAACAGTTGTGCATCAACCTGAGGTTTTCAGTTCAGTTTCTTCCTGGGTTTTTGATGAAGGGAGGGAGGCAGAAGCTCTGCTTGGATCTCCTTCGAGGAGTTGTCTCCACGCAGAGCTGTCCCCAACCTGCTGTAAGGTCTGTGCGGAGAACAGCAGGAAGCAAACCCTGGAGCAGGTGGTGGGGAAAAGAGCTCCATCTCTTTGCTGCTCCCGAGTTTCCACTCTTGGACTACCTACCTCTCCCGGTGTTCTGCTGTCACGTCTGGTCCACAAAGCACATCTCCCATGTGGCCCTGTGGCATAACTGGAGACACCATTGCTTTCATACTGAAGCCCGGAAGCGGACCAGTGGGTCTCTCCTACAGCATGACAACCAAGGGCTCCTTGAACATGCAGAATTAGCAGCAAAAGTCAGAGGTAACAGGTGGCAGCAGCTCGGGTTGTCCATCCGTGGATGCGTGGATGACCACATTGTGTCCCTACAGTGGAAAGTCTTCCAGCCATAAACAGGAAGGAAGTCCTGCCCCGGGCTACCCCATGCGGGAACTCTGAGGATGCTAAGTGGGTAAGCCAGTGACTGAAGGATGGATATTTCTTACTGTACTTACCTGAGCTTCCTGGGGTAGACTCACAGAGAAGGCTTGCAGAATGGTGGTAGTCAGAGGCTTGGAGAGGCGCGCTCGGGAGTTAGTGTGGATTGAGCTTCAGCGTGGGGAGCTGAAGTTGTGGCAGTGGGTAGTGGTGATGCTTGCACATTCCTGGGAATATACTTAATTCCCCTGGGCTGGTAAAGTCTGAGTTTCGTCTGTTTTGCCATAGGGAACGTAAAGCATCCAAGGCCGGCAGACTCTGGTGATGCCCTGGAACTCCACCTCCTGAAGTTGATGCTCTTGTAGCCTCCCGTCTGCTTGCTGTGCCAGGGACTTGTGACCCTGGTAGAGGGACTTGTGACCCTGGCTGAGGTGATGGGCTGCCCTCCTGGGGTCACCGTCTGTCCTGTAAGACTCCGTCTTGGAGGCCCCCTTGCTGGCTTGAGGAAGTTGACCTGTTGGAGAAGTTCATGCAGGCAGCTGCAAGGAGCAGAGGGTGGCCCCAGCTGACAGCAAGAAGGCAGGGCCAGCAGGCACCAGAGTGAGCTTCCAGGTGGATTCTTCCCACTGCCTCAGTACGTGAACGCCGCCTGGGGACACTTGCAGCCAAGGATCCAGCCTTGCCATGCCCAGACTCATGCCTGAGCTACAGTAACAGAGCATAAATGTGTGCTGTTGAAAGAGTGACAGAAAGAAACAGACATATCTTACATCCATTGGTTCACTCCCTGAATGGCTGCAAAAGCAAGGTCTGGGTCCTGCTGAAACCAGGAGCCAGGAACTCCACCTGCGTCTCCCACATGGATGTCAGGGGCCCAGGGACTTGGGCCATCTTCTGTTGTCTTCCCAGGTGCATTAGCTGGAAGCTGGATCAGAAGCAGAGCAGCTGGGACTCAAACCAGCTCCCATATGGGATGCCTCTGTTGCAAGGTGTGGCTATGCTGCTTTAAGCCACTGACCTTGCCGTAATTTGTTACACCGCGGTGCATAACTAATACACAGCATTTCAGGTGTCTTGCCTGAATCTGTTTCATTCTCGTTTTCCTGTCTGGTTGGCTCAGGCCTTTCGTCTTTTCTACTTGTGCTCTGGGGTGTGTGGATGGCCTGCCTTTCTGTTTGTGCTCAGATGCGTACATGGCTAGTGCCGGTTCACCCTGCTGGTTCCTCCCTGCGGTCTTCCAGTTTCTAGTTTGTGTGTTCCGTCCAGAGACTTGGGGTGCCAGCTTGCCCAGCTCTCTGCCGGTGAGCCCTCCTCCTGTGGGCAGTGGCCTAACCCATATCCTGCTTCTCCATTGCAATGATCACAATGCAAAATACAGGTGGTCAGGTTTTCCAGGGTAGCTCTGATTTCAAATACTGTATCTCATTGGTTGTCCCATAAACTATGAAGTCCCAGAAATTCTGTTTTGGTTTCTAAGTTCTTACTGGATTCCCTCCCATGCAACAAATTAAACAGCCACTGTCATTTTTCCCCCAGCACCTGCTGTATGTCCAACACTTGATTAATGATTCTCATTGTGTTTTCCCAGCAGCCCTAATGAGGTTGTTGTCATGTTGCCCAATTTACAGATGGGCATACTGAGCTTCAGTGAGGTTCATTTCCTCGTCATCTGGAGCTCAGAGGCGGCCAAACCAGGATTAGAACTCCAAAGCTGTGCTCTCGCTTGCCTGGGCTTCCTGTCTCCGCAGACCCCAGTGGTGTTTCTTTCAGACCCGTGTCCCAGTTTTGCTTGGAAAATTCAGTTGCTGCACACAGAGGCCCCCTGGAGGTTTGGGAAAGTTCACTGCTGGGGCCCGGAGCACAGCTGAAGACTCAGATCCAGGTAAGGAGGGAGACCTGGTGTTCTGGAGCAGAGGGGCTAGCTGGAAGACAGCTCCCTGGTACGGAAAGTGAGGAGCGCAGGTGCCCCTGGCCTTGGCTTCTACCCACATGATTCCTCCAGGAAGCTTTGGCAAACTCTGGTGCCTGGCTTCCACCCCAGACATGCCCAGTCACCTGGGCTGGGTGTACCTTGGAGTCAGAGCCCCAGGAAGCTGGACCTCCATAGTAAGGGAGGTTGATAGTAAGAAGAGGCGCCGGCGCTGTGGCATAGTGGGTAAAGCATCCCATATGGGTCTGTGGCATAGTGGGTAAAGCATCCCATATGGGTGCTGGTTCGAGTCCAGACTGCTCCACTTCCAGACAGCTCTGCCATGGCCTGGGAAAGCAGTGGAAGGTGGCCCAAGTCCTTGGGCCCCTGTACCCACATGGGAGACCCAGAAGAAGCTCCTGGCTCCTGGCTTTGGATCAACGCAGCTCCGGCTGTTGTGGCCAATTGAGGAGTGAACCAGCAGATGAAAGAACCTCTCTGTCTCTCTCCCTGCTTCTCTCTGTAACTCTGCCTTTCAAATAAATAAATCTTAAAAAAAAAAAAAAAAGATAACAGCAGTAAAGGCGAGGCTGTGGCCAGAATTCTTCTTTGTTTCATTTTTGAAATTATTATGAAAATTCATTTGAGAGGCAGAGTGACTGGGGGTGGAGGGGGGAGAGAAGAGGTCTCATCTCTGATTACTCCCCAAATGCTTGCAACAGCTGGGAGGTGGGAACTCGGTGCAGGCCTCCCACGTAGCGGGCAGGAAGTGAACCACTTGAGCCACCCCCACTGCACTGGCAGGAAGCTGGGATCAGGAGCCAGCAGTGGTTATTGGCCCCAGGTCCTCCTATGAGGGCTGTGGGTGTCTTACCTGCTGCCTGGGGTGGAGAATGATGGGCCAGGGGGGCCGTCTAAGGCCCAGGACATCGTTTGGTCTGGCCCTGCCAAGGCAGCTGCAGGTGGGACTCAAAGTTGAATACATCGGAAGCAGGGTGATTTTTCAAGTTGATGATTCTGCATGGCCCACGAATGATGTTATAAATATCCAAACGCTTTTTGGAAGCAGCAAGGTTCCCCACCCCTGAGCTGGACTAAATGCTTGCTCCACCTCTCCCCATTTAGAAGGCTTGTAACCTTAGACTTGGAGCCTGAGCCTGCAGGGCCGGCTTCGAGGCGCCCCCTTTGGGGCTCAGTGAGGGACGCTTATGCTTTTCCCAAGGAATTGATGGATCTTTGCTTCCTTAGTGCCTTCAGCCCACTTCCTGCTTGACGTGCAGTGAAAGGGCCAGGGGTGCCCTTTGGGGTTTGGTACATAGAAGGGATTTCAGAAAATTCATAAAAATGGAGTTGAAAGATAAGTTCACACTGGCACAAATATTTTGAAATCCATGATAGAGGGGTCTTCAAAAAGTTGATGAATAATGTATGTTATGAAAAAAACTGGGCATGGGTTTCAAAAAAGTTTTGCATCAGAACTTTAAAAGAAGGTTTGTTTATTTGAAAGTGATATAGAAACAGAGGCGGGGAGGGGAGAGAGCGAGCGATATCGTCCATCTGTTGGTTCATTCCCCAGAGTTTTGCCACAGCCCTGACTGGGCCAGGTGGAAGCCAGGAGCCAGGGACTCCATCCAGGTGGCAGGGACCGAAGCGCCCGGGCCATCATCTGCCTTCCCAGGTGTATTAGCAGAACTTGCATTGGAGCCAGGACTCCAGCCCAGTGCTCTGAAATGGGACGAGGGCATCCAGAGCAGGCGCTTGATCAGCTGAACCACACGCCTGCCCCCGGAATAAACGTTTGATCTCATTTCTCCGCAGACTTTTTGAAGTACCCTTGCACGTCCAACGGGCCTCAATGAGTCAGCTGTTCTTGCCGTGTTGACCGCTTTTCGCCATTGCCTGGAGCTCAGTCTGGGGGTTGGCAGCTTTCTCGAATTCCCTGAGCCCCTTTCGATGAGAGGTTGCAAACACCTGGTGGGTGGAGACCGCTGTGTGCATCTGCTAGCGTGGATGTCGTGATAATTTACCCATTGTGGAAGCTTTGGACAGCTCTGGTCGATGTCAACAGCCTTTGGAAGTGAAAGCACAGAGCAGCCACGCCCACTTGGTGTTTAAACTTGCAACTCTCTGTGAACCCCTACCCTGCCTTCTTGCGCCCACTGGATCTTTTCCTGCAGCATCATGTTTGTTGACAGTGCTGTGTCACGGTGTTGACAGTGCTGTGTCACGGTTGTTGACAGTGCTGTGTCAGGGTTGTTGACAGTGCTGTGTCACGGTTGTTGATGGTGCTGTGTCACGGTGTTGACGGTGCTGTGTCACGGTTGTTGATGGTGCTGTGTCACGTTTGTTGACGTTGCTGTGTCACGGTGTTGACAGTGCTGTGTCACGGTTGTTGACAGTGCTGTGTCAGGGTTGTTGACAGTGCTGTGTCACGGTTGTTGACGGTGCTGTGTCACGGTTGTTGACGGTGCTGTGTCACGGTGTTGACAGTGCTGTGTCATGGTTGTTGACGGTGCTGTGTCATGGTTGTTGACGGTGCTGTGTCACGTTTGTTGGTGTTGCTGTGTCACGGTGTTGACAGTGCTGTGTCACGGTGTTGACGGTGCTGTGTCACGGTTGTTGACGGTGCTGTGTCAGGGTTGTTGACAGTGCTGTGTCACGGTTGACAGTGCTGTGTCAGGGTTGTTGACAGTGCTGTGTCATGGTTGTTGACGGTGCTGTGTCATGGTTGTTGACGGTGCTGTGTCACGTTTGTTGATGTTGCTGTGTCACGGTGTTGACAGTGCTGTGTCACGGTGTTGACGGTGCTGTGTCACGGTTGTTGACGGTGCTGTGTCACGGTTGTTGACATTGCTGTGTCATGGTGTTGACAGTGTTGTGTCACGGTTGTTGACAGTGCTGTGTCATGTTTGTTGATAGTGCTGTGTCATGGTTGTTGATGGTGCTGTGTCAGGGTTGTTGACAGTGCTGTGTCATGTTTGTTGATAGTGCTGTGTCATGGTTGTTGATGGTGCTGTGTCAGGGTTGTTGACAGTGCTGTGTCATGGTTGTTGATAGTGCTGTGTCATGGTTGTTGATAGTGCTGTGTCATTGACTTGAGTGTAAGCAGGTGCTGGCAGCTGGGGCTTCTGCCTCCTTTTGCTCTAGGCGCACGAGGCTCTCATGCCCGTTGAGTGAAAGAACAGAAGCAGCATGTCCTGCCGTCAGGGGGACCAGAGGGAGACAGGGTGATCTAAGGTTTGTTCTTTGGTTGACTTCGGGGAGGGACTGCAGAATTACTGGGGCGATAGAATGGAGCACTGTGGGTTAATTTTGCTTCATCTGTCTTTCTGCAGCGGGTGTCTTCTTTCTCAATTAAAGTGTGGTTTGTTTTGTTTTTTTAGTACTTATCTTGTAATGGAAAATGGCACTTCTGTTGGCTACAGGCTTTTATGTCTTCTAATCCAAGCCCTTTCCCCTGCTGTGGCTTCAATAATGTATCATTTCATAAGTTCAGGGAATCTCCGTGCTTGTGTTGAGTTTCTAGTCTCGAGTGGGTGGTTAAGTGAAAATTAACCACCCTAGATTGGGTTCAAAGTCAGCTTTCCACCTTCTCCCCTTTGATCCCTTTCCTCACCCCGTGTGTGCAAAATGGTGTCACCTTTTTGGTTCCTTTTGGTGAGAGGGTGTGGTGTGTGCATACTCAGGCTCCCCCAGGGTGAATGGGGATATGGATTTATTTCACAATCAGACGTGTAAAAAAATAGCATTGCGTTGGAGCGTGGTGGGCTAAGTCTCCGCCTGCAGCGCTGGCATCCCATATGGGTGCCAGTTTGAGTCCTGGCTGCTCTACTTCTGATCTAGCTCTCTGCTATGGCCTGGGAAAGCAGTAGAAGATGGCTCAAGTCCTTGGGCCCCTGCACCCACGTGGGAGACCCAGAGGAAGCTCCTGGCTCCTGGAGCAGCTCTAACCATTACAGCCATTTGATGGGAGACTTCTCTCTCTCTGCCTTGCTTCTCTGTAACTCTGCCTTTCAAATAAATAAATAAATCTTTTAAAACAGATAGCACCGTGAGCATGCAGGTTTTTGACCTGCTCCCTCTTGAGTGAGAATACAGTGGAGTCTAGGGGCCTGTAGCAAGCTAATATTTAACAAGAGTGCTCCTGTTGCATTTAGATCTGCAGTGGCTGCTGGTGAATTGGCACGTGTCCTGCCATCGCCCTGCAGGGCACTCAGTCTTTGTTTGTCCCTTCATTCGTTGCCCCGTCTCTTCGATGTGTGAGGACCCAGGGTGGTGGAGGCCTCAGTGCCTCACGCCTTTCCGAGTCCTTACCCAGTGGCCCTGACTTCAGACTTTGGACCCGACCAGGTGACCTGCTTTGACCTGCAGTATGCACTGGATGTGATGGAGCACCTGGAATGACTGAACATTTCTGTGTCTGTGTCTTTGCCATGCTCCCCCCTCACCCCCGACAAGAAGGGCATGTCCTGCAGCCCGCTGGTCCAAGAGGGAGCAGGATTGGAACAGAGCCACCCAGTAAGCCTGAGGGCGTTGCGAGAGAAACCAAGTTCAGCCGAGTCCCAGGCAATCTGCAGATGCGCGAGTGTGGGCAATGGTGTGTTGGGCTGCAGTGTGACTGGTGTGACAGGTGACTGCTGGGGAGGGGGGGCTGTTAGGGAGACTCAGGCGTGGGTCCTGTACAAGGAAGTCTTGGAATTTGGTGATGGTGGTGGGCGGGCCAGCTGTCACACATGGTGGAGAAGGTGTGAAGGCCCCAAGGGGGACTCAGTAAAGGGACTTGTGAGTAAGGAGAGTCTGCTGGGGAAAGGTGAGGAGATTGTCAAGACCGGTAAGCCTTAACCAAGTCCGGAGTAGGGGAAGACGGACTAGGAAGCTGAGTTACAGATGTGTTAGGAGTTATTTCAAAGTTGACTTCTCATCAGAGTCAGTGTTTCGGTGCCAATTTCCCATTAAATATTTAATGTCTTTGCTTTCACTGCCCCCCCCCCCCGACTCTGATTTATTTATTTATCTGAAAGACAGTGACACAGAGGGTGAGAGATCTTCCTTCTGCTGGTTCACTCCCTAAGTGGCCAAAATAGCCAAGGCCAGGAGCCAGGAGCTCCGTCCTGGTCTCCTGTGTGGATGGCAGGGACCCAAGCACTTGGGTCATCCTTTGCTGGCTTCCGAGGCACATTAGTGGGGAGCTGGGTTGGAAGTTGAGCAGCTGGGACTCGAACTGGCATTCAGATATGAGATGCCACGTCCACCACTATGCTCTTTTTTTTTTTTTTTTTTTTTGACAGGCAGAGTGGACAGTGAGAGAGAGAGAGAGACAGAGAAAGGTCTTCCTTTAAAACTCTTAAAGCTCAATTGATGTCAGAGAGCAACATCCTCCTTTGATAATAACCAATATTACAGTGCTCATCACGAAGAACTTTAGCCAACACGTATCTGGTATACCTACTGTTTCTTGAGGATGCATTTTTAAAGCAGTGTATAGGTGTTGTCTTGTATAATCCTCTTTATCATCTTAATTTTAGATACTAATGCTGTGTCCATTTTCCAGGTAAATAATTGTGCCAGAAAGGGTAGGTTGCTTGCTGAAGTCATGCAGTGATACCACAGTCGCATTTCCCAACCTGTACCTGCCCTTGCCATTAGCTTGACATCCTTCCATTTTTTAAAAATTATTTATTTGAAAGAGCGAGAGTGAGTGAGTGAGAGAGAAACACCATCCACAAGTTCACTACCCAAATGGTTGCACTAACCAGGGCTGTGCCAGCCCAAAGCCGGGAGTCAGGAGCTCCATCTGGGTCTCCCACGTGGCTGCAGGGACCCAAGCACTTGGCCACCACTGGCTGCCTTCCTGGGAAGCTGGATTGGAATCTGGGTCTCCAACCAGCACTCCGATGTGGGATGCTGGCATCACAAGTGTGAGCTTTCCATTGCCCCACAACGCCAGCCCTCCACTCAGTTGTGTTTCATTAGCTCATAGCATGGTGCCTTACACAGAGCGGGTGCTGTCTCCCATGAGATCCCACACTACACAAGGGCAGGGACCACCGCTGGTGTCCCCAGCCCTCTGCCTGCATCCCTGGCACAGAGCTTACTCCTCCATGCTGAGCACTCAGGAGACAGTGAATGAACAGATGTATGAATGAACACGTTTCCATTCACTTGTCCCCACCCTGATCCGGACCACTCTCCGTGGTAACCCCAGTTCAGATGATCCCATCTTCTGCAGCTTGGGTCTGTCACGCTGGCATCAAATGTATCCATTAAAAACGTATGAAATGAAAACAAAGGGGTATAAAAATCAGGGCGCCTCTGTGAGCAGGGTTTGGTTCCCCTTCCCTCCCAGATGTCACAAATGTGGGGACCCCCTGCAAACAGCAGACCCAGAGCCCACCTCCCTCTGTTGGGTACTGTCAATCAATGATCTTGACATGAGCTAGTGGAACAGAAGCCTCATGGGACAAGTCAGACTCCAGACCTCTGCTAGGGGACCAGAAAAAAAGGCTTATTTAAGGGGAGCAGTGAGTCACCTTTCCAAATACGCATTATTCTAGCTGCAAAATCTCTAACTCATGAATGGATGGACTCCAAAGGGTTTGCTTCCTTCACTCCCATTGAGAAAGATGTCACCAGCAGTGCTGTCATACACAGAAGTCCTCCCAGGAGGGAGCCGAACGCCTGGGCCTTTGCCATGGAAATCTTCAGCTACACTTGCCAAGGGGACAGTTAGAATGGGAGACAATACCACTGCAGCCCAGTCGCTTCCATTCATCCTGAGTCAGGGGGCTTGGGCAGAAGCTCATACAATGAGAAGGGGGAACAATGGCCCTGCAGAAGGGAGCTGGGCAAGATTTTGAGAAGCAGAGGCACCTGTTGTCCGTTGTGCTAATCTCCACTTGAGCTGGTGTGGTTCTCTTTTGAGGAAGTGGGGGTGGAAGTCCCGGATGGAGCTCAAGCTTTTTGGGGTCTACTTTGATTACAGTCAGGCACTCATCATGTGTGACTGACTTTAAGCAGCCTTCTCATCGCTAAAACGGATAAGCTGTTTTATAAGACTCCTGTGAGGATTGTGTAAGGGTAGAAGAGGAGCCTTCAGAATCTTCATGGAGAAATGCATATTAAAAAGGAACTATGCAGGGTCAGTTCTGTGGCCTAGAAGGTAAAGCCACCACCTGCAGCGTCAGCATCCCATATGGGTGCCAGTTCAAGTCCCAGTTGTTCATTCCAATCCAGCTCCCTGCTAATGTACTTGGGAAAGCAGCAGAAGATGGCCAAAGTCCTTGGGCCCCTGCACCCACGTGGGAGACCTGGATGAAGCCTTTGGCTGCTGGCTTCTGCCCTGCCCAGCCCTGGAGTTGTGGCTGTTTGGGGAGTGAACCAGCAGGTGGAAGAACTCTTTTTGCCTCTGCCTTTCTGTAACTCTTTTTCTTTTTTTTTTAAATTCATAATGTAGCTTAGTGTCTCTCTCTCTCTCTCTCTCTTTTTTTTTTTTTTTTTTTTGAAAGAAGGAGAGGCAGAGAGAGAGAGGTCTTCATCCGCTGGTTCACTCCCCAGTTGGCCGCAATGATCAGAGCTGCACCGATCCAAAGCCAGGAGCTTCTTCTGGGTCTCCCACGCAGGTGCAGGGGCCCAAGGACTTGGGCCATCCTCTACTGCTTTCCCAGGCCATAGCAGAGAGCTGGATGGGAAGTGGAGCAGCTGGGACATGAACTGGTACCTATATCGGGTGCTGGCACTGCAGGCGGTGGCTTTACCTGCTATGCCACAGTACCTGCCCCAACTCTATCTTTCAAATAAATAAATAAATGAAAGTAAGTCTGCAAAACATTTTACAATTTTTTGGCATCAAAATGAGCTTTTAATTCTCTTCCCCATGGACATTTGGAAGCAGTGTCATCTGTGGCCCGTGAGGGCCTGACAGGTTTGCCAGCTCCTCGCACCTGGTAGACACATGATCTCTCTCACAGTCATGATTCATACGGTTTTCTGCCATGCACACAGCATTTCTTTGATGGGAAAGGAAATGCAGCAGAGAGGGATTTTTCTGAAATCATTGGAATTTTGACAAGATAGAAGGGAAGAAGGAATTTGATTTATTTTTTAAAGATTTATTTATTTTCATTTGAAAGACATAGTTACAGAGAGGTAGAGCCAGAGAGAGAGCCAGAGAGAGAGGGAGAGGGAGGGAGGTCTTCCATCTGCTAGTTCACTCCCCAGATGACCACAACAGCCAGAGTTTAGCTGATCAGAAGCCAGGAGCCAGGAGCTTCTTCTGGTCTCCTGTGTGGGAGCAGGGACCCCAGGACTTGGGCCATCTTCTATTGCTTTCCCAGGCCATAGCAGAGACCTGGATTGGAAGTGGAGCAGCTAGGACTCGAACCAGTGCCCATATGGGATGCCAGCACTGCAGGCTGGGGCTTTAAACCCGCAGCACCACAGCACCACTCCCACACCCCCTTTTTAAAATGTTGAGAGGCAGAGAAAGAGGGAGACAGAGCTTCTGTCTGCTGATTTCCCCCCTCAAATGCCTGCAGTGGCTGGTGCTGGGCCAAAGCCAGGAGCTCCATGTCTCCCATGTGGGTGGCAGGAGCCCAAGTACTTGAGCCATTGCTGCTGCCCCCTAGAGCCTACATTTGCAGGAGCGGGGCTGGGATTTGAACCCCGGTCTTCTGATATGGCTGCTGATGTCTTAACCAGTGTCTTAACTGCTAGGCCAAGCCTCTGCTGCAGGAGTTAGTTTCTTCAACATTGTGCCTCCAAGACCTTGAAGATGTTCTCTGAGACTTTGTTTTTATTTGTATTATTTTTGTTTAATTCTCTAAAATGGGTATTTGGATGCTATCTAAAATTAATATGTGTATCTTTGGCTCATCTGTGTGACCATCTGTTACTGAATATTGGTCCTGTGCTGACACTGTGAGCCATGGCTGTGGTGCCAGTGACACCTGTTGAGCTGAGGGAAACTAAGGAGGAGGACAGAGTCTCTGGCTATGGACGTGACCTCTGGTGTTTCCACAGAATTTCCAGTAATACAATGGGCTCCATGCACAGGCTGGGGCCCATCCTCATGAGAATCTGGCCAGTCTGAGCAGGTGAGCCTGGTTCCCTCTGGGAAGTGGTGGTCAGGGTCTGGGGCAGTGCTGCCTGTCATGTTAAATTCTTGTCTTGGAGTCTGCTCTGTGGCGCCAGTGGGCTATGGCAATGCTGGCATCCCGTATCAGAGCTCCAGGTCAGGTCCCAGCTGCTCTGTTTGTTTGTTTGTTTGTTTCTCTCTCTCTCTCTCTCTCTCTCTCTCTCTCTCTCTCTCTTTCTTTCTTTCTTTAGGCAGTGAGAGAGAGAGACAGAGAGAAAGGTCTTCCTTCTGTTGGTTCATCCCCCATATGGCCGCCACAGCTGGCGCTGCGCCGATCCAAAGCCAGGAGCCAGGTACTTATCCTGGTCTCCCATGTGGGTGCAGGGCCCAAGCAAAAAGTCCTTAACAGCAGCCTTGTGATGTAGATGTGGAATAATGTTCCCGTCTTGCAAATGAACAGACTGAGGCTTAGGGTTGATGTGAACGTGGGGCCTGCGACTTCACCGAGCCATGTGGCTGCCACATGCGATCTTTCTTCACTGTGCTCCCGGCTGCCAGGGCTCCGGTCTCCAGGGCTGGAGTTGTAGCTGCCCCTTCTGCTCAGTAACGTACGGGATATACAGACAGGGCCCTGAAGTGCAGTTGCCTTCAGAGGAGCCCACGCCCACCCCCTGTGGCCTTGCACAGCTGGCTTTGAGAGCAAGCCAGGTTGCTTCCTGGATCAGGGAGATTTCTTAGAATCTGAGCCTCAGTTTCTGCCTGGGTAAGATGGGGCGCATAATATTTCCTGAATGCATTAGGATATTTATATAAAAACCGTGCAGCTCAGTTAGTTCTCAATGCTTTCCAGTTACTACTCTTCTTCCTGTGAAAGTCTTACCTGCCCTTTTATTAAACATTTTTTCCCCCTGCAGAAAGCCTCACAAGTACATGTGTCGTTGGTAGCGTTGCCTGCTCTGGGTGACTGCCTTTGTGCTTGGCAGGCATCGCAAACACCGCAGGACGCTTTGGCTTCAGAGAGTAGGAGGTGAGGTTGATTTGAGAAGTCAGGAAGTCCGGGGTTGCCCTGTCATTGTCCCTTGGAGGCGAAGGTTGACTTTTGGAACGAGTGCAGGCGCACCACTAAGCCGGTGGTTCGCAGGAGGGGCGGGGCCTCCTTCCCTGGGCGGGCAGATCAGAGGCCACGTTGCCAGCCCTCGCGGTGGGAGCAGTGACCTCGCGAATCTGGCGACTCTGCAGGACGGTGGCATCTGGCCTTTCAGGGCCTCCCCAAATCTGGCCCAGCCCCTTCTCCCGCTGAGTCCCCCGTGCAGTTGAGACATCCCAGCCAAATTCACAGTTGCTTGGCTGTGGCACGTGCCTTCCGTGTCAAGCCCTTTGCTTGGACGGGCACACTGTCGTTGGGGGGGGGCTGTTGGTAAGTGGGCAGCGTCTCCCAGGCTGACTCACCCCGTGTGCCTGCAGTGCTGTCAGAGGGAAGAGACGTGACATCGCCTGCAAGTAGACAGTTGTTGAAAGCAGCCTGGAGGGACAGCTCCGCAATGATGCGTGTGCAGGGGGTGCCGGTGTCGACTGAGGCCAGCTGCATGGCCGTGGCTGCCGCCCTGAGCAGGCCGACTTTGTAGATGAGGGTGAGGGAGGCGGTGTGGCCGGCAGAGGCCAGCCAGTGGCCAGTCTGGGTTCAGAGCTTCGTGTCCTTCACTGATTTGTTCCACGGCTATGGGGCGAGCGCTGTTCTGAGCCCTGTGAGTTACAGTCCCTGTCCTCCTGGAGCTGGTTGAGGAAGAGGAACAAGCAAAACCAGGAGTATGTGGTTTGCCCACTGCAGTGATGTGGGCCACAGAGACAGTGGAGGTGCAGATGGGAGAGGGGCTGTAGGGTTTGCCATTGTCAGGTTGAACAGACGCCTCACAGAGGTGGAGGGATGAGTCCTGGGATGTCTGGGGAAGGATCCAAGGCTGAGCTGTGTACAAAGGCCCTGAGGTCATCACCCAGTTGCTGCTTGTGTACCCCGAAGGGAGTCCTGTGTCTGGAAGGGCGCCAGCCCCCAGGGCAGTAGGGGAGGTGGTGTTGGGGAGGAACAGAGGCCCAGTTGTTTTGGGTCTCAAGGGCATGGAGGTCATAGGAGAGACCCCTGAGCTGACTTCCTATTTTGGCAGGAGATGAGGGTGCCAGGGCGGAGGGGTGGGAGGCCGCGAGGAAGGGGTGAGTCCAGTCTCTCCTGGATGAGTGACTTTGTCTCATTGCATATTAATTTGCTCAACTCTGTGGTGGAGATAATAAGATGAGAATTCCCAGGGTGGATGCGAGGGGGTAGCCATGCACTGCAGGTAGCACAGTGGACACCCCCTGTCCCCTAGCAGATTGCAGGGAAGGGGAATGGCCTTAAACCCCTGGAGGCTGGAGCATAAAGGGAACACGGCTTCCCGTTGCAGGGGCTCCTCTGGTGGTGAAGGCCAAGGAGAGTTTTAGGAATGCTCTAACCCAACCTTCCAGTGTTGCCCGAACAAAATCTGCCGCCCACGCTGATGGGTTTTTCCCATTAAACATCATTCAGCGTGCGTCACTGTGGATCTTGGAGGAGCAGGGTGATTCATGGTCCAGTGTGAGGGAAATGGGATTATGGGTATAAAAGTAAGAGTGCCCCATCGGTGTATTGAAATCCGCATATTCCAGGGCTCTTGGAGTTGAAGGTGATGGTAGCAAGGGAGGTGGGAAAGGCAACAGGAGGAAATGGCCTTACCTGTCGGGTTCTGTCTGTGGACATGGCTACCTGTTGGCCCATGGTGGGACCCCGGGGGTCGTCCCACAATGCTGAAGTCAGGGAATTAGGTACGTTTTATCGCTCTGTGGGAATTGGAAGATTTATTTATTAACTGCCTGGTTCCCAGTCTCACTGTATGTGACAGAGGTCTGCACTGCCGTGGGGTTTTCCTGCCAAAGGAGCCCCAGCTTTTCTGGCTGAGTTTGGTCCCTGGCGATTTTTCCTAATGTTAGCCCCACCTGCTGCTGGGATGTCCCAGGCTGGTCTGAGCTTCCTCTCACTGCCTCCTTATGATTGCCAAGGGGCCACGGACGTGGGGCCACATAGCGTGGTTTGGATGTCACCTGGACTGGCTGGAAACAGACATTTCATTCGTCCCTGGCCTTTCTCGCTTAGCAGGACAATGGGGCTGTTTCGCCGCTGTGGGGAGGGTAGTGGTACCTGCTCCTGGGAGTGGGCCTGCCCTACAGGCTTTTGCAGCCTCAGCCTCCAGTGCTGAGAACAAGCCCCAGCTGCGTCTCACTGTGCACCTGTCACTTGCCTCTTGGGTCCCTTGTCGCCTTGTCCTTTGTGATTTGTTTCTGTGCCCTGCCCCAGGCTTACCCTGGGTGAAGTGTTCTCTGTGGATGGGTCTTTATGAAAATGAAGTCTACTGCTTTATATTCTGTCTGTTCTAGGGAGAGAGCTGCTCTTTAAGCAGAACTATTTACCTTGCTGGTTTCTATTTTGGTGACGCTGGCGTTTGGCCTCGTGGTTAGGATACTGGTTAGGACTGCATCCTGTATCAGAGTGCCCGGGTTTGGGTCTTGGCTCTGGCTCCTGACTCCAGCTCTCTGCTGATGCAGACCCTGGGAGACAGCCGTGATGTACTTAGCTCCCTGCCACCCATGTGGGAGACCTGTGTTGAATTTCTGGCTGTTGGCTTTGGCCTGGCCCAGCCTTGGCCTCTGCGGACATCGGAGTAAACCAGCAGATGGAAGATTCTCTGTTTCTCTCTGCCTTGTTGTCTCCCTGCTTCTTAAGTTTAAAAAAATAAACAGCATGATTCTTTGCTATCATTTAGAATTATTTCCGTAAGGTAAGGCCTGTGCTTTGTAGCCAGCACCCCCTGCCTCTGATAGAGCCAATTATTATTCATGTTTGAGAAGCTTGGTTAGAGCGCCGACATTTTTGCTTCTGGTTTCTCAGAAGCCTCCCAGTGTGGTGAGAGCGAGAGCAGCCTTCCCGCACAGGGGTTCACCTTTTCTGTTGCTTTCTCCACCTGCTCACGTGCAGAGCTGGGGTGGCTTAACCTGGAGACTCAGCGCGGGGACCACTGGGGGCTGCAGGGTCCCAGTTTGCTCCGGAGGTCGGACACTAAGCCATGCAGCCTGCCCTGTGTCCAGGGGGCTTGTAACTGTGCTCCGGAGAGCCCTGTGTGTGGGCGGGCCTCTGGGCCGTCAGACTCTCCATATGGGAGATGTCCGTGCATTGGAGCCTAGCAGCCTCCCTGGCATCTTGATTGAAAGTCAAAATTAAATAAATTGACATATTAAAGAATTAAACAGAAAAAACCTGTGTGAATAAGTTCTGCTGCAGATACAGTGTTTGTCAGACTTTGTTTTAAATCTTTGTCAAATTGATAGGAGTTACATGCTACTGTAGTTTGAATGTTCTTGTGATTATTTGGAAATTTATCTGAGTGAAGTTGGACCTCTTTTATCTGATTATTGTTTTTTTTTTAAAGATTTATTTATTTGGAAGTCAGAGTTCCAAAGAGATAGGAGAGGTCTTCCATCCGATGGTTCACTCCCCAATTAGCCACAACGGCCGAAGCTCTGCCGATCTGAAGTCAGGAGCCAGGAGCTTCTTCTGGGTTTCCCACACGAATGCGGGGACTCAAGGACTTGTGCCATCTTCTACTGCTTTCCCAGGCCATAGCAGAGAGCTGGATTGGAAGAGGAGCAGCCGGGTCTTGAACCAGCGCCCATATGGGATGCTGGAGCTTCAGGCCAGGGCATTAACCCGCTGCGCCACAGCGCCGGCCCCTATTTGATTATTATTTATAACCTTTGCCAATTTTCCTGCTGGAGTGTGGTCCTTTTTTTTTTTTAATTTGTTGACCTCTCTCTTTATCGGAGCATTAACGCGTTGACTATAATATAAATTAAAAATAGTATCTTGGAAAATAATAAAATATTAAGTTAAATAGCCAGTAGGTAAAATTAAAAAGTTGTGAAGTCGAGGGAGAATTTTGGAAGGGTAACATTTATTTTTTGCAATCAGACGGCCAAGGTGAACACGAACACACAGTGTGAAGTCCATTGAACGTATGAAATACACTCGAATCAAAAGCAGACACGTCTGAAACCGTTCTCCTTGCTTTCCTCCTGCTTCTGTGTTTACTGTCCACAGAGAGGTGTGAGAGGGAACGCATGGCAACATCTGTGTCATCAGTGAGAGAAGCCAAGAGAACACAAATGTGCATAAGAAAAGCGTTTCCAGAATTTAAAGCAGGATCCAGGGGGATGCATTTCTATCTGTTGGGGGCGGGAAGTGGGTACAGCTTTTCCAAGGGAAAGAAAATGCAGGGCGTGGCCTGGTTCATCCCAGTGAAGACGCAGCTGGGAAGTCAGGGGCAGTGGTCAGGCCCCAGGGAAGACGCAAGGCTATGCTCTTAGGGCTACGTGCTGGGGACGGGGTATGACTTGTGCCAGGACAAGGAACAGGTCTGGATCTGGGAGTCTGCGCGGACTTGTGAAGATTGATTATTCCTTGTTTGAAATGCTTGGAACCCAACTTTTGGGATTTAGAATATCTGCATGACCAAGGTAAGACATCTTGGGGAAGGGGCCCATGTGTAAACACAAAAATCATTTGTTTCATGGAAGTTATGATATTTTTAACAATTTTGCGCCTGAATCAGAGTTTCACGGGTGGAATGTGCTTGCTTGTGGTGTTACGTCAACACTCAAAATGTTTTGGAATTTGGAGCATTTTGGATTTCTAGTTTTTGGGTTGGGTTGTGGTGGATTTCTCAGTAGAGCCTCAGTGTCTTGGCGTGGAAGTGACCTTGTTGATTGCAGTCCCGGGAACGCCTGAGGGGCTCGAGTGAGACCTTGCACCAGGGTTGACTCTGCCGTTTGCTCCACTGAAGCCGTGGGTGGTTGAGAATGTGGTCAAGACCCTTCTTCTGTCCGATCTGACTTGAGCCGGAATATTCTAGCTAATACGGTAGTCAAGCGGGGTAGCAAGGGCTGTGGGATTCCTTTCCCTCCAGCTTTAGCCTCTTCTCTTGGCCATTCAGAAACGCTGGACGTGGGTGGACACGATTTGGAGTGCTTGATTAACCCAGCAATTAATAAAAATGGAGAGGTGACAATTGGTGTTACCTAGCTGCAGTTGAAAGCGCTGCACTTGGCCCTTCTCCATGCACACAGATTGGTGGAGAGGCCACCCATGGGGAGGAACATCAACATGCAGAACAGGGAAGCTGGTTGGGAAGATAGAGCAAAAACAGGATGTCACCGTGGGTTGGTTGGTTGGGTGATTATTTCATTCATTGCATCAGCGCACTTTTTTTTTTATTTTATTATTATTATTATTATTATTATTTTTTTTTTTTTGACAGGCAGAGTGGACAGTGAGAGAGAGAGACAGAGAGAAAGGTCTTCCTTTGCCGTTGGTTCACCCTCCAATGGCCGCCGCGGCCGGCGCGCTGCGGCCGGCGCACCGCGCTGATCCGATGGCAGGAGCCAGGTGCTTCTCCTGGTCTCCCATGGGGTGCAGGGCCCAAGCACCTGGGCCATCCTCCACTGCACTCCCTGGCCACAGCAGAGAGCTGGCCTGGAAGAGGGGCAACCGGGACAGAATCCGGCGCCCCGACCGGGACTAGAACCCGGTGTGCCGGCGCCGCTAGGCGGAGGATTAGCCTAGTGAGCCGCGGCGCCGGCCTCATCAGCGCACTTTTACTGAGTAATTCCTACGTGCCTGTTGCTGTGCTGGGGGCCCCAGAGACATGGGCAGAGCCTTCCTAGGAAGACGTGCATAGACACGGAAGCTGCGAGTTCTGAGATACCGTGGTGAGTGCAGTGTAGCTGGTGCTTAGAGTTCAGGGTGAGCAAAGGAAAGAGTGGTGGCTTTTATGAAAAGGGAGAGATCAGCGTTGACTTTACCAAGAAAGGTGGCTTGAGCCCGACCTTGCAGGGTGAGTTGGTAGGAAAAGGCTCAGGGGACTGGGGAGCCAAGTGAAGGGTGAACTTGCAGTTATTAACTAGGAGCTCCACGTGCGTAGACTGGGCTTGAATTCTCATCCTGCTGCTCTGGCTGTGGGCAAGTCATTGAGTCTTCCTGGGAGTTGGTTTCCTCATCTGTGAACTGAGGATAAAGAATCCCGATCTTGTGGGGTAGTGGGATGATTCTGTGTCACTTCACGTAGGGCACCATGTGCGGGGCACATGGAGACTGTACCTGAGCCGTTGGAGCCCTGGGGTGTCCTGGCTTCCTTGCTGTGCCTTGGAGAAGGAGGAGCTGAGGCCTGGGGCCAGGCATTCCAGGATTCTGAATATCACACACATACACACACACACACACACACACACACACTGATGTTATCTCTGCAAACATTTACCCACACCCTGTTCAAGCTGCCTTCAAGCTGTGTCTCTCCTTGGGATATCAGTCTTGCCCTGTGAAACACAGGTGGTCCAGGTGACGCGTGATTGCCTGCAGTTCTTCCCTCTTTGCCAGGGTGATGACGTGGGGAGGCCCCAGTTGGTGAATCAGTTCCATGTTTTGGGAAGAGCCCAGCTCAGTGTAGTTGGAGCTGAGGTCAGATTCTGGCTTTCCCCTGTGTTAGCCTTGCGCGTTTAAGCAAGCCACTTCGTCCCAGCTGGGCCTCGTTTCTACGCCCATAAAGTGCAGTTAATGTGTTTATTTATTGAAATGTGACATATTATTTTAAGAACAGGGAGATGAAAATTCCTTTGAGGGAAGGGACTTGGAGGGAAGCTGGAACGGTGCTGTGTGATAGAAATGTAATAGAAGCCACATACATAATTTAAAATCTTTCGGTAGTCACATTTAGAAAAAAGCTCAAAGAAACAGATGAAATTTATTTTAGTAGGATGTTGTATTTAACTCGGTAGAACCAAAATACATAGAGAACATTGGTATTTTACCTTCTTGATTTCCTAGTAAGTCTCTGAAGGCTGGTGTGTTTTAAGTTGTAGCACGGTTCTGTGTTGACCTGCCACATTTCCTGTGTCCCCAGGGCCCCCAGGTGCCTAAGTCCTGGTAGAGCTGGAGTCAGGAAGGAGCTGTACAAGGCCTCTCTTCCTCCTCTCTCCCTCGCTCTTTCCCTCCCCCCTTCTCTTGTCTGTTCTTAATGGGATGGGAGGCTAAAACCCCGGTGGAGACTACAGCGGATGCTTCCTTCATGGATGTTGTAGAAAATGAAGACCAGGATGCATTTCCGAGAAGGACACACACAGAGAGAGGCGACTGGCTAGGAGTTCATAGAAATCCTGAACATGGCAGCAGCTAACGTGTACCCAGCACTTACTGTGTGTCAGGTGCTATGCTATTCTGAGCATTTGCCTGGATTGCTCTATGGGATCCCATCAGACCCTGGGAAGGATTACGTCTCTCATTTTGAAAACGGGGAAACTGAGACACAGAGAAGTTAAGAAACCTGCCCAAGGCTGCTCAGCTTAGGTTGGAACCAAGGTCATCTGTGCCTGCAGCCTTGCTTTGCTCCTGGGAAACAGAATCTCAGAGGAGTCTTTGCCCTTCCAGCTGGTGGGCTGGGTAGTTTGCAGTAGAAGGCTTGGGTGGGAAGGCCCAAGGAGCATCTGAACTGGCCTAGGTTTTTTTATTTTAAAGATTGATTTTATTTGAACAACAGAGTGACTTAGAGAGAGATCCATCTTTCATCCCCAAATGGCTGCAAAGGCTGGGATCGGACCAGGCCGAAGCCAGGAGCCAGAAACTCCATCCTGGTCTCCCATGTGGATGATGGGGGCCCAAGCACTTGGGCCATCGTCTCCTGATTTCTCAGGTGCCTTAGTAGGGAGCTGGATCGGAAGTGGGGCAGCCAGGACTTGAACTGTCGCAGGCTGTGCCACAGAGCTGGTCCCTGGCCTGAATCTTGGAATGTTGTTGAAATTAGATTACACGGTGGACGTGCCACCCCAGGCACCATTTCTTCACACAGTGGCGGTGCAGGAAGTGATCTTTAGTCCCTTCTCCCCAGGCCGGCAGAATCAGCTTTTGAGACAAAGGGCCTTTCTTGGTGGTGCTCACATCTAGGTCCACGGCTGCCACACAGTGCATGCTCAGTAAAAGTCTGTGAAGTCAGCAGCACCGCCCTGGGATCCCCATGCCCCATGTGTCTGCCGAGGAACCTGTAGACCCACAACACTGGTCCACAGTGGTCTTGGAAATCCAGCCCTGGGCTAAGCAGGCCGGCGTGACCAGATGACCTGCGAGTTTGCAGCCAGAGCTCTTGATCTGAGAGGACAGTCACAAAGGCCAGTCTGTATGTCCCACACCAGATTTTTTCTCGTGTGTTTTTTCCCCAATAAGTTTTGTATTAAAAAGCGTATTGTATGTGCCCCAGCAGCCTTGTGCACTCAATGTCAGGGTGCAGCTGCATGGATCTCACTAAGGCAGCACAGCTGTTCAGCCAGATCCCAGGTCAAGAAATTCTCCCTTAGCATCACCCCCAGAGGCCCCTTCACCACCCCCTTGGCCATCCCACGGGTACCTGTTTCCCTCACTTCTGGCTCTGTTGGTTGCTTTTGAAAACCCACACTCTCAAACAGACCCTTGTGGTTGGAGTTGTTACGGGGACTGATGTGGGGTCTGGTCTGATTCAGTCCTGCATCTCTGATTGTCTCAAGTTCTCAGTACACTGGTTCCCATGTCCATGGCCCGGATAAGAAACTTTGGCTTGGGGCCGGCGCTGTGGCATAGCGGGTAAAGCCACTGCCTGCAGTGCCAGCATCCCATATAAGTAGATAATACACAAATATTAAAGATGAAAGTAAACAGAGAGAGAATGGGGCCGGCGCCATGGCACAGTAGATTAATCCTCCGCCTGTAGCACTGGCATTCCATATGGGCACTGGTTCAAGTCCCGGCTGCTCCTCTTCCGATCCAGCTCTCTGCTATGGCCTGGGAAAGCAGTGGAAGATGGCCCAAGTCCTTGGTCCCCTGCACCCACGTGGCAAACCCAGAAGAAGCTCCTGGCTTCAGGTTGGTGTAGCTCTGGCCATTGCGGCCATCTGGGGAGTGAACCATCGGATGGAAGACCTCTCTCTCTCTCTGCCGCCTCTACTCTCTCTGTGTAACTTTGAATTTCAAATAAACCTTAAAAAAAAAAAAAAAAAAAAGAAACTGAGGCTCAGGTCTCGTGGCCAGAGAACAGATCTGGAGCTGTGGTGCTCCGAAACCTGTGCTGCTGTCACTTGCACCTTCTTCTCTCTCTCTCTCTCTCTCTCTCTCTCTCTCTCTTTTTTTTTTTCTTAAATCTCAAGATCAGGGTGTTTAGGTTGGGATCTTTGGTCAGAACAGCAGCTGGGAGTGTCTGCTGTGGCTCTGTGGAGGGAGGGACCCAGCCATTGAGTTGCAGAGCCCAGGTGCAGGCTAAAGTCTGCATTGCACCTGGAGGTGATGGGGGGCGTCCTGGGGGGGCTGCCTTCAGAGTGTGGGGCAGGTGAGTTCCTCATTGCCGCGTGCTGCCCACCTTGCTGGAGGCTGCTACACGCTGTCAGGTGGTGGCCAGGCAGAGAGCCCACTCGTACGAAAGTGGAAATACTCTGCTGCCAGGTGTGGAGCTAAATTCCCCGGTTTCGAGGCCCAGGGGGCGTGGCTGGGGCTGCTGCCTGTGAATTGCCTTGACTTTGAGCTCCGGCCAATGCCCAGGGCGCAGCAAGCGAGGCCGCTGGTGAGGGCAGCCACTCCCCTTGCAGTGGTTGGAGGCAGCATGCCTCCACGGCCCTCTGCCCCCACAGTTCCCCAGTCAGGAGGGACAGGTGGCGGCTGTCATTCTGCAGTTGGCCCTGGCCACAGAGAGCTTTGCCAAGGATTCTGGAGTGGAGGTGCCTCCTAGCCTCTTCGGTCGAGAGACTGCAGCTTGAGCCATAAAGCTCCAGGCAGGCACTTGCTCCCGCCTGGTCTTGTCTCCAGAATGACAAGGGGTGGGTGGTGGGCAGTGTCACTAGGCTCCCTGCCCCTAGGACTCAAACAGGGAAAACACAGCCGCCCTTCCAGAGACCACGGATCTGGCAAAAGCATCGCCAGTGTTAGAAGAATCCTAGCGAGTGTGCTGTTGGGCAGCTTCCTCCTTGCTGGCCACTCATGGGCCGTGGAATTTATAGGGTTATTTGGAGCCGCACTGCCTGGGGGCGGGTCCTGCATCTTCTCTGTGACCCTGACCAAGTTCCTTGACCCCTCTGCCCCTCGGTGAAATGGGGATGGCAGCAGCCCCTCCCTCCTGGGGTCCATGTGTGAGTTTCCTACTCCGTGTAAAGCACTTGGGATACTGGCTGACTTGTTGAAGGCCCAGTCAACAGGCACGTGGACTTGGTTAGAGTGTTCTGAGCATCCTGGCAGTTAATTATTTCTAGAGGAGGAAACAGGCCTAGGCAGGCTGAGTTCCTGGCATGCAGTGGGCATAGCCAATAGGTAGTGAGGAGGGATTTGAGCCAGAGACAGGCTTTGCAGGGAATGGCAGGTAAAACCGTCAGTGGCTTGCCCAGGATTTATCACTGTAGGTTACATTTATTTTTAAGGGGCAGGTGTTTGATGTGGCCCTTAAGGTCTACTTGGGACAGTAGCACTCCATACCTGGAGTGCCTGGGTTTGAGTCCCAAATATAATTTTGGATTCCAACTTCCTATTCCCATGCACCCTTGGAGGTAGCAGGTGATGGCTCAAGTACTTGGGTCACTGATACCCATGTGGGCGACCCAGATTGAATTCTAGGCTCCTGGCTCAGCCCCAGCTGTTGTGGGCATTTGGGAGGTGAGCCAGTAGGTAAGAGATCTTCCTCTCTGTCTGCCTTTCAAATAAACAAAAATTGAAAAGACAACTATCAGCCGGCGCCCCGGCTCACTAGGCTAATCTCTGCCTTGCGGCGCCGGCACACCGGGTTCTAGTCCCGGTCGGGGCGCCAGATTCTGTCCCGGTTGCCCCTCTTCCAGGCCAGCTCTCTGCTGTGGCCAGGGAGTGCAGTGGAGGATGGCCCAAGTGCTTGGGCCCTGCACCCCATGGGAGACCAGGAGAAGCACCTGGCTCCTGCCTTTGGAAAAGACAACTATCTCCCCCCCCAAAAAAACCTTCCAGTAAAAATAGGACAAACACCATTTATTTTATAATCCATTAAAAGTAATAAGCATGGCTAATGTGTGTTGAGTGAATTGCTCCATTTCAGCTGCCCGTTTACATTGCCTTAGTGTTTAGGTCCTGCCCTTTGCAGCGTAGGGGAGGGAGTTTTTGCTTCTGAAAGAGGAGAGGCATGACTTGAGAGGGCCCTGGGCAGCAGAGGCGTGGAGCAGACACAAGACCCCCTGTCCGATCTTCGTCTGCCCTGGCCCAGCGCCCTGGTCCCTTTAACCTTCCGCCTCTCCTCTGGCCAGCCCTCAGGTCCACACGGGCTGTGATGGGCTAAGCCCTCCAGGAGAGGGGAGGCTTCCAGTCTGACAAAGTTAGGATGGCACAGCGCAGACTGGAAATAGCAGGCAACAGTTTCTTACGTAAGTTCACTCAGGGGAGGCAGGCAAATAGGAGGACCAGGTTTGGGGGGTTGGGGTGGGGGTGGTGAGGAGGAAGGAGACAGGGATAAAAATACAGTGAGGTCTGGAGGGGAGAAGACGTCAGGAGTGGGAGGGGAGTGGCTGGGGTGGAGCAGAGGCAGGGGAAGGTGAATCGGTGACTGGCACTTGGCCTTTTGTGCGGCAGGACCAGTGTGGGAGGCAGAGCTCGGGCCCGGTGGGGAGGAGGAGAGAGGGGGGAGGAGGAAAGGAGCAGGGGTGTGAGATGGGGACAGCAGGCTGTAGGAGGGTGACGGATGCCCGTGAATGTGATGAGGCATCAGTTACTGGTGCCAGAATTGATTCACCCGAGAGTGTCGCCACCAGGCAGATGGAGGTCCGCTGTCAGTCACACAGCTGGCCAGTGGCAGGTCCCTGGCTCCTGGTCCAGTGCCTCCTGGTTTTATAGAGTCCTGACCCACAGCAGATGCCATCCCTGCCACCTCCGGTACAGCCAAGCAGGTGGCGCTTGGTGCTCCGTCTCCCTCCAATCTGGGAGACGGAGCATCTACTGGGGACGGCATCTGCTGTGGGTCAGGACCCTGGCCTCAGGCCCACTGTGCCTGGCCCTCCTAGCTCCGAGTTCCCCGGGTGGGTGCCCACAAAGCACCCTGGCTTTCAGTGCCTTCAGGCGGGAGTGGGGCGTGCCCTGACGCTGTTCAGAGCGGGTTACACAAATAACCTGCACAGCGTGGCTCGCTGGTCCGGGAACGGCTCGCACTCATCAAGGCGTGCCTCCCCCTGGGCTGCTCGTGCCAGGGGGTTAAAAAAAGAATACACACGCCCAATCCAAGGGCAGAACTCATAAAGCCAGACGAGAAGTCAAGGCCTTCAGGAGTCAGGCTGTGTGCTCCTACCACGATCATCTCAGAGCAGCCAGGAGAGGCGGCCAAGCCCCCGCCCTCCCCCAGAGGCCTCCCTGTTGCCTAGGGCAGAGGTGAGTGGGCTTTGTTTGCTGTTAAAAGGATCCACTTTGCAAGCTGTTGGTTTTCCTGCCTAAGACAGTTCTGTGTGGCTCCTGACCATGTCCCCAAGTCTCCCCTGTTCCCAGCTCAGCCTGCGTGCCGGCTCCAGGCTGAGCTGGGGCCAGCCTCCTGGTGCCCTGTGCTTCATGTCCTTAAGTTCCGTGAGAATGTACTTTGTAGATGTGGACACTCAGGTCAGGTTCAAGGGCCTAAGTGACTTGCTCACAACCTGTGTGCTTGCTGCTCCTGGTGCTAGGCGATGATGATGATGATGATGGAGGAGGAGGAGGAGGAAGAGGAGGAAGAGGAGGAAGAGGAGGAGAGCAGAGCTGCTGCTTGCCATCCCAGGCACTGTGTTAAATTCTTTGGCGGTGAAGACTGTATTAATAATAGTTGTGGACAGCATTTACTGGGTGTGTGCTCTGTGCCTGGTGAGGTTCTGAGCACTTCTAGTAGCCTTGATCTGAGAGTGACTCCGTAGGACAGTCACTAACGTGCCCATTTCAGAGAGTAAGTGGTGGAGGCAGAGCCACACGGCTGCCTGATGGTCCAGCCAGTTTGCTGTCTGTGGGGTGACCCCCTCTGGGTGAGTGGCTGCCTGAAAGGTGGGGGACGGGTGCCTCCTTTTCTGGAAGTGTCTTCCTCTCTGGCCCCCTCTCACCCACCGCAGCCCTGCTTGCCCGTACCCCAGTGCTCTGTTACTTCCATTTGTTGAGTTACATGTAGAACTGACATCTTGGCACTGTGGTAGCTTAGCTGAATTAAACCTGGATAACCGTTACAGGTTATGTGTTAACTTTAGTTCTTCCAGGATCTGGCCTTAAAGGTTTCCTTTTGGAAGGTATCCGTTTACTCGGGTGTCTTCAGTATGGATTAGTAATTAGGTCACAGGGTGTGGTTCATGCAGTGAACAAATCTGTCTAGAGGGAGTGAGAGGGGAGAGGGGAGAGGGGAGAAGGGAGAGGTTTAAATTAGCATTCAGATAATCTCGAAGTGAAGTTCTACACTGCATGCTGCACAGCCACCCGCTGTTTACCTGGGCAGATGTGGCTCCCGTCCTCTCCCCCCAGCAGCACCTGTGCTTGGACGTCGCTCCTGGTACTTACCAGGATACTGGGTAAATTGGCCTTATCTGTGTCCTGACTGCGTGCCTCCTGGGCTGAGGCTGTGTCTTGTGGGCTCCCCTCCCCCACGCACTGCCGCCACAGGCTAGGTGCTCATTAGATGTTCAGAGATGACCTAGGACTTCAGCGCTCTGTGAGACTGGAGCTTTGTTTCACGCTGCTTCCCTGCTACTCTGGACATGCTGCTGATTTCTTCCCTGATTCCTGTCGCCCTGTCGGACCTGAGTCAGTCTTTCAAATGCACATAAATGCGGAAGCTGCTGCCCGTTTAATTAATTTGTGTGTTGGATGACGCCCCTAAGGTGCCCCTGAGTGTGGCGCATTATGGTGGCAGGTGGGATTCAGCATTGAAAACATGGCGGAGGATGTAGGCGTTGATACCACAGCACCTGGGGTCCATCCATGTCTGACAGACACTACCTTCCAGCTTTGGGGGATTCCAGGGGGGAAGAGCACAGGTTCTGGGTCTGGGTGTGAATCCTGAATCTGGGTGTCTATGTATGTATGAGCTGTGTGACCTCAGACAAATGACTTAACCTTTCTGTGTCTCGCGGGACAGTCTCATGTGGTTGTCACAGGGATTCACTGAGCGACTGTGTGACACATAGTGCTGTGTAAGTATTTTCTGATGCTGTTATCTGCTGTCAGGGAAGCTCCGGGGGTCCTCTAACATCCACCTGTGTCAGGCCTGAGTCTTCAGGAGCATTGTGATCTGTATTGGATTCCTGAGGCTGCCATAGCTAAATACCACATTCAGGGTGACTACAGGCAGTGGACATCCGTTGTCGCATGTCCTATGGCTGGAGTCCAGCGTCAGCAGGGCCACATGTCCTCTGAAGCCTGAAGGGGCGTCCTCCTCGGCTCTTGCTGGCGTCTGGGTGTCTGCAGGCAGTCGTGGGCTCTGCTTGGCTTGTCGATGCCTCGCGCTGAGCCTCTGTCGTCACGTGGTACACCCTTCCCTCCCCCTCCATGTCTGGACTCTCCATGTGGCTGTCTTACAAGGCTGGCAGTCACTTTGGGTTAAGGGCCCACCCTGCTCCACTGTGACCTCATCCAAGTGACATCAGCAGGGATCCTGTTCCCAAATAAGGTTACAAACTGGGGGTTAGGGCATCTACCCATTGTTTGGGGAGAGGCTTTGAGCACAGAGCTTAGCACAAAACAGGGCAGACAGACCTGAGCGGGGCCTGACCTTGCTCCCTTGTCGTTACCGTGCTGCCCCTCACGGGGGCCACAGGCTATTCTCCAGGCATCTCTGAGCTGCAGTTTCCTCTCTATTAACAGATGGCTGAGACTCCATTGCTTCGTCTCGGAGATGGGGAAGGAGAGCCGCCTCCTGTAGGGGCCACCTTCCCAGGACGAAGCAAGGCCACGTGTGTGCTGTAGACCTGGGCCCTTGGGCACCTCCAGGATTGCTGTCCTGCCTCTTCTGCTTGCTGCCCTGTAGCCTGGTGGGGGATACTCGGCTTTTGTAGTACCCCAGCCTGGGCTGCTGCTCAGACCGGACACAGGTCCCCTCTCCCTCCCCAAGGACGCAGGAAGGCTCACAGGTGCCTCCAGATGTGAGCAGGCTTGGATTTTCCAGACCCCCTGGATCGCTTTGCAGTCAGAATGGAAAAAAATATGTCCCCCCCGCCTCTCCCCTGCCAGCCCTGAGAGCCAAACAGATTTGCTAGGAGAAGTCTAGATATCTATGGAAACTGTCCTAATTTTAGCCTTGCCGTACTTCATGCCAGCTCGGAGAGTGCTGTTTTGGGTCAGGGCCCAGGGAATGTGGAAGGTGCACAGACCGAAGAGGTCAGATCAAGCCCAGAGTGGCCAACAGCAAGACAAAGCAGCAGGAATCCCGAGGGAGCTGAAGGGGCTTGCCCTACGGGGAACGCGGGTCTGGGAGAGGGGCTGCAGCCATGAGCATTGATCAGCAAGGAGCAGCTTGATTTAGGATTATAAAGTAGATTGAAATTATGTCATTGCAGAAATTCAAAGAAAAATAAAACTGTATGTATGAAATATAAGAACTCCAGTCCCTTCATATCAACAAACAAACAAACAAATAAATAAAGGGAGCAGTAGTTTGAATGCAGGGTTCTCCCTGCCCTGCCCCCTCATTCTCCCTGGGTAAATTCTGCACATTTTTGGAGCCCAGTTCAAGGTCCTTTTTCCCACGTCCCTACCTGTGGAATCAGCCACTCCTGCTGTAAACTCGCATCTTTTATGCTTCGTTGGAAGTCTTTGTAGCCGCTCATTCTGTTTCAAGATTAGTTCGGGTGCCCGCAGTCTGTGTTTAGTTTGGTGAACCACAGTCCTTGTCAAATCTGTGTGATGAGCCGGCCCCGGGATGGGTAAGCCCGCCCCTAGAAAGGGGGGTTGAAGGAGTGCATCTAATGCAGTATTCTGAGCCGCATCTGTTGGGAAGAGCCCACCTGGATGAGGGGCAGACAAGGCCTGTAGTTCTGTTGTGCACCTGCCATGTGGGCCACAGAAATGAGGAGGCCTTGGTGAGAGCTGGGTGCGATGAGAGGCAGGAAGCCGTGGACCACACGTTGGCCCTGACCTCTTGGCCAGGCCAGCTCCCAGCAGGAATCATTAGAGAGCTGTAGACAGAGGACAGACTTGCACACCATCAAGTCTTGTGTGTCGGGAAGAATGATATTCAAGAACAATGTTTGTACATCAGTAGTTGGTGGCCTATTTTGGTATGCGTATCTAAGCCACTGATGACTGACCTACTGCCATGTCTCAGGTATTCCTACATAGGGTGAGTGGCCTGCACAGCACCCCACATTACAGGGTGGGGTTCAGTGCACCCACAGATTGTGAGAGCTGCAGTGAGAGAGCATCCCCTCCTAACTCTTTGGGAGTGAGGCTTCTGCACATGCAAGAGGTCGCTGGTGTGTGGATTCCCCGTCTGCATTTCCATCTGCTTTGCGTTCTTTTCAGCAGATTGATAAGCCCCTTGGTTGTGATAAGATTGGGAAGGTGGAGTGCAAGAGACTGCAGTACCAGTTGGGTTTGGCCCCAGTCCTAGCCTGTTTTCTGTTGCTAATAACACAGTGACTGAGTAAGTTACAAAGAAAATCGGTTTGTGTTGCATGATAGTTGTGGATGTTCAAGGTTGAGAGGCTGAATCTGATTCCTTTTGTTTCTTCTTTCCATGTTTTGCTTATTTTCATCTACTGGAAAGATTTGTAAGGGAGGGAGGGAGGGAGAGAGAGAGAGAGAGAGAGTGAGCAATCTTCCATATACTAGTTTACTCCACAGATACCTTCAATAACCAGAGCAGGGCCAGGCCAGAGCCAGGAATTCTATCCAGGTCTCCCATGTGGGTGGCAGGGGCCCAAGCCTCCGAGGATGTATCTGCAGGAAGCTGGATGGGTTGGAAACAGAGCAGCCAGGACTTGAACCGACACTGTGATTTGATACAGGATACCCACATCCCATGTAGCAGCTTAACCTGCTGCTCCACAGTGCCTACCCCTGGTGGTCCATTCTTCATGACAGAGTTCTGAGAGGCAACACAGGACATCACACGACAAGAGACCTGGCCACGATGCCTTGCACAGCAGAGCCACCCTTGAGATAAGTCATTAACTCATTCATTCATTGATTAATCCATTGTTAAGAGCCAACCCCTCACCACCCCTTCTTGCTCCTGCCTCTTCACATCTCAACATTGAATTTCAGAGAGGACAAACCGTATTCAAACCCTAGCAGTTCCTCTTTTTAATGAAGAGCAGGTAGACCAGGTGGCCCTGATCAATATCAATAGTGACAGCATGTGGGACTTAACATCTTTTCTTCTTGTCCACCCATCTTATCATACCAGGTAAGACATAAGCTAGCTTTTCCAAATACTTGGGCCCGTTATTCAAGTTATTTCACATAATCCCGCTGACAGTTTTGTGATGCACTGCTTTTACTTATTGAGCTGGGACTGGAGGACTTGAAATACCTTGCTGAGCCCGTCCCTGCTGGTAAGAAGTAGACCCAGTGATTCAGCATAGCCCATCCCATGACATTGGCCTGTGCTGGGGAGCTGCAAACCTACCGAAAGGAGCGCTTGTGATTAGCAGTAGAAACACGCAGAGGTGTGGTGCCCCTGGCCGCCTACTGGGAACAGCAGCAGAAGAGGAGTTGCTCAGGCCAGCCTCAGGGATGGGTGGGGGTGTTCTGGGCAGTGGGATGCATCCGACTGGAGCTGTTTATCCAGGCCCAATGAAAGGCGGTTTGGTCCCTGGGCTGAGGGAGCAGCCTCAGCTGGCAGGGTGAGTCAGAGCAGAGCCCAGAATAGAAGCCAGAGGGCATGTGCGCAAAGGCCATCTCTGTCCCAGGCGTTTGGGTTTTAAGATTGCCGGGCAGGATGATTAAGCACTCACACAGAACAGTGTTTGCAGACTGCTCTATGATCATTTATTAGTGTCTCCTGGCAACGGCTCCCTGAGTTAGCCACATCCATCCACCACGGGGTAATGAACGTTGGATCCACCCAGAGCCCACAGCCTCGTCCCGACTGCATCGTTAGTTCATCCATTCATTCATTCATTTATCTGTGTGTTCATTCATAAGAGCCCTTTTCTTAGGCACTGCCTCTGTGGGCAGCTTTATGTTTGGAATTTCTTTTTCACTGCTGGGAGTCATGAATATGTGGTAGGGAGGGACGCGTTGCTGTTCCCTTTCCCATCAGCAGCAGTAGCCTCCTTGATGGAGACCATGGCCTCCCTGAGGATAAGAGGTTTGTTTGTGGGGCTGTTGCTGTGGTGCAGCGGGCTAACTCCCTGGCTTGAAGCTCTGGCATCCTATATGGACGCCGGTTCGAGTCTAGGCTGCTCCACTTCCCTTCTAGCTCTCTGCTATGGCCTGGGAAAGCAGTAGAAGATGGGCCAAGTCCTTGGGCCCCTGCACCCACGTGGGAGACCCGGAAGAAGCTCCTGGCTCCTGGCTTTGGATTGGTGCAGCTCCGGCCGTTGTGGCCAATTGGGGAGTGAACCAGCGGATGGAAGACTCTCTCTGCCTCTCCTCTCTCTGTGTAACTTTCAAATAAATTCTTATTTTTTTTTTTTTTAAAGAGGTTTGTTTGTTTTCATGTCTCTGGTGCCTAGAAGAATGCCCAGCACATAGTAGGTGCTCTGTGAATGTTTGTTGAAATAAATTCCTGAGTGGAGTTAAGTGTCGGCTGTGTGTTAGGCCCTGTGGGAGGTGCTTTTCCAGCCATCCAGCCGCACCATGGTGTGTCAGTGGCTCCCTTAGGGAACCATCTGGTGAGCTCACCGTTATTGTCAACATTGTTGCAAGCACTTGCATAGCTGAGAATCCTCCCCATGACCTCACTGAAGTAGCTCCTGTGGTCTTTATCTCACAGATGAGGAAATGCACAGAGAGGCGAAGGGACTGGTCCAGGGTCACACAGACCCTGGAGCTGGAAGCCTTCTCTTTAGCTCTATGCCAGTGCTGTTTGTCAATAGGCAGGGGATGCTCTGTAGTGCACTGACCTGTAGGGGAGCCGCTGGCCACAGGTAGCTGTTGAGTACTTGAAATGTGGCTGTGGTGCCTGAGGAGCTGAATTTCCCATCTCATTTAAGCAATTTAAACTTAAATTGCCCCATGTGGCTGGTGCTACCCCCCTGAAGAGCCCAACTCCCTACTATGCTATCACTAAATGATAACAGCCAACATTAATTGAGTGTTTATTATATGCAGAGCATTTTTCAAATAAATGAGTTAATGCTCACATCCACAAATGGATTAACAAGGGTCAGAGGGGAAGTGCCTCTTTACAGCAAGCAGCAGTATTGGGGGAGGGGTGGGGAGTATCCTTTCCAGGTAGGGCTCTGCGAGACCCCAGAGTTTTCAGCTGTGTCTCTTTTTCTCCCAGTTTTCCACCCATACAGCAGTGGACAGCACCATGAAAAAGGCGATCTGGTTGTTCCAAGGGTTTTTCAGCCCCAGACACCGTGTTACCCACTACACTTTCTGGTAAAGGGATCAGTCCATATGCAGGCTTGAGAACTCACTGTTTCCATCAGGTGACTCAGTTGGCTGGAAAGCAGGTGTTCGCATGGGTGAAATTGTGTCAGTTTCACTTTGGGGAAAAAAAAAAAACACGCAGTTTTCCTCACCAGCACATTCTGAATGAAAACAAGCACATGAAACAAACCCTGCCTCTGAGCGTGGTGGTGAGAATATTTTGCGGCTGGGGTGGGAGGGAGGTGAGGGCCAGCTGCAGTGACCTGCAGTCTTGCTGGAGGGGACAGGTGGTAGGGATGGTGGTGTTTTCTTGTTCCCAGCTGCGCTGTCCCCTCCAGGGTGGGTGAGTGTGAGTAGGTTCTGTGTCATGCCTGGGGTTACGCGGGGCAGAGCAGAGGGGGTGTTGTGCTGCCTAGCAGTGGAGGCACGGACAGGTCAGCTTCAGTAGCTGTGGACCGCCCTGCAATCCTGGTGAGGAGCACAGCTGGTTAAAGATCAAGGCAGACACAGGGGCGAGAGGAGAGGTGCAGAGGATGAGACCACATCGGGGGCACCATCCGCATAGAGGCAGTGACTCTGCACGAGCACCTCGGATCCAAGAATAGGGAGATAATGTGTGGCTGCAGGCCTCTGGAGAAAGCTTATTCCTGTACTTGGACCTGTTAAATGCACACTCCTCTGCCCACTGCTGTCTCGGGGCAGTCGTGCAGCTTCTAGAATCAGCCCTTTAGTCCATCCATCTATCATCAGAGTCTAGGTGTGATAGTGTATGGTGAACAGGACATTGCCCCTCTCTCTGGAGGTGCTCACACGTGTGGACGGATGTTTCTGAAGCCAGCAAAGGGAAGCCTGGATGCTGTGTGCTCCAGAGCCGAGAGCGTCCTGTCTGAGTAGCTTCTCCGGGAACCTGAAGCTTGGATCGGTTTCTTTACTTCCCGTCTTTATCGTGTGTGCTCGTTTTGTCTGTGTGTGGTTTGGGGCATTTCATCACGCTCATTGCCACACTTTACCACATGTAATGCCCCCCTTCTGAGAGCAGTGCCGCCCGTGTCCCCCCGGGCCCTGGTGCAGTTGTGGGCTTTGGTGGGCACAGTAGAGACCCTGTCCAGGCTTCCTGTGTGGAGGGATCCGCTTTCTGGAATGCACTCCCGTGATCTTGAGCAACATAATCCACTCCTGTGCCTTACTTTTCTCATCTATGTGAGGATAATAGGATGATAATAGTAATATCTTGCAGGATTAATAGGGATTAAAGGAGATTATTCAGGTAAAGCCTGGCACAGGGTACCTGTTACCTTTAATGTGATATGTAGCTGTAAGGGTAATGTTTATCATCAGCATTGTTTTGGCTGCTTTTATTTCTAGTAACGATTTTGACCATGGGCTACCCCTCTTCATTAATAGAGTTGTAAAAAGGGCTTCTATTTTACAGCATCTTGGTGGCCCCCACAGGGGCGTCATGGAGCTGTGGCTTGAACCCAGTCCTGTCTGTCCCCATAGTGCCTCTCCTGGGACGCAGGTGTGTGGCTGGGCATCACCTTTGTTACCTGTGGTCCTAGTGATGCTGCCTGGGCACTCACGGCACCAGGTAAACAATGCAAGGCTTTATGTCGTCTCCAGGTGACTGCTGAGTGATGGCTGTCATGCCCTTCCCTGCAGTCCTCTGTTTGGTACATGACAAAGTTCAGAGGTCGTCTCCCCTGGGAAGCCTTCTCAATGACGTACTGCCTTCTCCTTCAGGCTCCCAGGCGTAACTAGCTCAGTCAGCTCTGTGTATCCCTGGGTTCTGCATCTGTGGATTCAACCCACCTTGGATCAAAAATACTCAGAAAACAGTATTGTGTCTCTACTGACCACGAGCTGACTTTCTGTCATTATCCCCTTCACCACACAGCATAACAACTATTCATACAGCATTCCTATTGCATTTGTGTTTGTAAGTAGCCCAGAGTCGATTTTAAGTACACAGGAGAAGGCAGGCTCCACGCAAGCACTGGCACCATTTTCTCTAAGGGACTTGAGCCTCACGGTGGCTCTGCTGTCCCTGGGGGTCCTGGAACGAATCCCCCTTGGATACCCAGGGCCAAGTGCAGAGTCTTCCCTTGCTCCCGTTGTGTGTTGTGGGAGCTCCTGCTGGAACTGTGTCTGTGATGTCTTCTCCCTAGGGGTAGGGAGGGGTGCTCTCCATTCGCCAGCAGCCCTGGAGGACAGAGGCTTGTCTGTGTTAGAAGCTTCCGGTTCTCCTCCAAATCTGATTTTCTTCTGGGCACATGGGAAGGCTGCCCTCCCCTGCCCCTTTGGCATGAGGCAGGGCCATGTGCTATATCTGGATGACGGGTGGTGAGCAGCAGTGAGTTGCAGAACTCAGCTCATACATTTATTTGTTGGGGCAAGAGCCACGGTGGTCAGAGCAAGGTGTTGGGGGAAGATCGGGCAGTGGCACCAGATGCCAGGTCGAAGGCTCTGGACCTGGTGGCCAGTGATCCCCAGAGTGGCACCTAGAGACCAGCCATGTGCCCATTCTGCAGGTGAAGAGCCTGTGGCTTAGTGAGCTTGATCGTATGCTTGCGTTCACTCAGCTGGGATCCAGGTCCACTAAGATATGCTGTCACTCACTCTTCCTGGTTGTTGTAGTTCCGTGTGTGTGTGTGTGTGTGTGTGTGAGAGAGAGAGAGAGAGAGGGAGGGAGGGAGGGAGAGTCAGCATATGGAACCTGCTAACAGGTTGCAGGTTTTGGTTCCTTTTGCAGAGTGGTTGATAATGAAGGTGCAGGTTGGCATCGTTAGTCCATGGTGGCTGCATTTGAGGGGGGTAGAGGCAGGTTGGCTGTCATCTCTGTGGCTGTCACATTTCCCCGAACGTGCGGTTGGGGTGAGACCAGCAAGACCAGGCTGTGCTCACTGTCCTGACTGTGCAGGTAGGAACAAGGAGGGTGGAAGGCAAGGAGGACGGAGGAAAGGCGTCCGAAGTTGCGGCTGCCTGGGACACGATGCTTCTCTGGGCTTTCTCAGGCTGGGGGGGCTTTGGAGTCTCAACACCCTCGAGACTCAGGATGAAGCGTCCGAGGCCCAGTGTCCAGCGCTGCAGGTCTCCCCGTCCAGGGGCCTTGCTCCGGGGGTGTGGGTTGTGCCATGGTGGCCGTGCCCTGGGTTGGCAGAGAGGCTACTGGCTGTTACAGCTCAAGGGTCCCATTGTCCAGGCTCCTGCACCATTCTGGTCCCTGTGGGCAGCTGGAGCCTCTGGTTGGCTCAGCAGGTCTGGCTATGTTGGTTTTGTCCTGGTGATACCACGGAGGCTGCATGAGTGCGCCAGGCCCTTTCCCAAGCACTCGACATGCATTCATCCTCGGAAGGGCGCCTGTGAGATGTGAGGGATCCTGCCGCCTCTTCCCAGCTCAGCAGGTACCAGGTGCCAGAGAGGTGGATGACTCCTCCCTGGCTTGCGGCGGCGAAGTCGGCTGTGCATCACCACACTGCGACTGCACACTTCTTAACTGCTGGGGTGGCTCCTCCAGGCACTTCGCGGCTCTGGGCCACAGCTTTGCTTCAGCACCAGCTGTGTGCCAGGCCCTGTGTGGAGATGATACATATTATCTTATCTAAATCTTGTTTTAAACCCTGGGGGTAATGTATCCTTTTCTTGATTTAATACATTTTTAAAAAAATTGTGCACTTTCAGTCTTGGAATACACATAACGTTACCTGTTCCATCTTGACCATTTCAAGTACATTGTTCTGTAGGGTTAAGTACCTGCGCCTTGTTGTACAGCCAGTTTACACAACGCTTGTGATGTTGCAAAGTGGAGAAACTTCTAAAGATTTATGTATTTATTTGAAAGTCAATAGTTAGAGAGAGAGAGAGAGAGAGAGATACATGGGGCTGATGTGTGGAAGGTGAGAGCTCATGTGTGCTATGCCTGAAACTCTGTCCCATCCAGCCAATTGCCATTTACCACGTAAAAAGCATATTGTTAGACCTCGAAGGGCACTGTTTACTGATTGCTAGCATTTGCCTATAAAATTGTAAGAAAAACTTACGAGTCTCCTAAGTGCCTTCCCTAGAAAACCAACTGCAGCTCAACACTTGAGTTGGCCTCAGCAGTCTCTGGCTGCCTGGTTTCTTACAGTTGCGTGCGTGCCCGGTAGGGATATCAGTGGCTCCCGTCTCTAGAATTCTGGCCTCTGGGGGCTGCTTTGCTGTTTGGGTGTCGGCAGCTCTGGCTTGCGCTGAAAGAGGCCTGCAAGCAGTGAGGTGAGCTCCAGGACGCCAGCTGTGAACTTTGACTTTTAAGATGTCATTTTAGCTTCTGTTTGCTCCAGGCTAGCCAAAAAAAAAAAAAAAAAAAAAAAAAAAGAAAGGAAAAAAAAAGAAAAAACCTACCAGCCAAGGGAGATAATGATAGACAAGTTCCTTCTGACTGCTAGCCTTAAAGGAGCCCTGTCTATTTTTCTGAACCTAAGTTAACAGACAAATTCAGGTGAATCAGCTGCTTGGAGAGCACCTGTCATGTGCCAGATAAGATAGGAAGCATTCTCCAAGCCGCTTTATTAAATCCGTGTGGAAATCTTGGCAGGTGACCAGTTCCCCGCTGGTGTCCTGTGCCACGGGAACTTCCCTGCCGTCACACAGCTGAAGGGTCCTCATCCGGGCTCTGGCTCTGTGCTGATTGGCCAAACGATGCAGCTGCTTCTTCACAGATCAGACTGCTGTTTTTTTTTTTTTTTAATTTAATATATGTTTTATTTATTTGAAAAAGAGATCTTCCATCTGCTGTTTCACTCCCCAAATGGCTGCAGCAGCTGCAACTGGGTGGATCCAAGGCCAGGAGCCAGGAGCCAGGAGCTTCCTGAGTCTCCCATGTGGGTGCAAGGACCCAGTGCTTGGTCCATCTTCTGCTGCTTTCCCAGGCCCATTAACAGGGAGCTGGATCAGAAGTGGTGCAGCTGGGACTTGTGTCTGTGCCTATACGGTGGTGGCTTTACCTCCTACATCACAGCGCTGGCCCCAGTGGGTGTTCGCTTAACCTTTCATGCTTCCGCTTTCTCGTCTCTGAAAAATGTGTGACAGGGAAAGAGACTGAAGTACCCTGTGCTGTTTCCACGAGGACTCGGCACATCAGCCGTGAGCCTGTGGTGGGCGGAGCCTTCTGGGCTGCTCTGCGCCTCTCCTGAGCTCTTGCTTCTGGAAGGCACATCACCTCTGCAAGTTTTCAGATCACTTGTCCAGAATGCTTGGCGCTGGAGGTATTCTAGATTTCCAACGATTATTTTTTTGATTCTTGAATATTTGCATATGTTTATTTCCATCTTGGGGATGGAAATTCGTTTAGATTTCACGTATGCCGGATGCACGTTGCCTGAGGGTGACTTTATGTAGTGTTTTTAGTGTTGCCTGCAGCCTGTCACTGGAGGTCAGGGGTGGAATGCTGCACTTGTGGCATGAAGTTGGCGCTCAGCACATTTCCGACTTGGATATTCAGGTTAGGCACGCTCAACTTAAATATGTCACCAGTAGATTTCTGCATGGTGATTGGTTTATCCGTGTAAGTAGCAGCTGTGTCTCCCAAGGTTGCTCCTGTTCCTGCACAGTTACCTACGACATCTTTATTACGTTGGCTTTTTTTTTTTTTCCTTTAATAAACCAGGGATACTTGGAAGGAAAAGTGATTTATTCTCCCTTTGTAATTAGCCTTGATGATTCGACTCTCATTTTCATTATGCGTTCTTTTCACTTTCCTGGAATTCATCAAGTGGCTCTCTGCTGTGAAGGTTACGTTTCCAGAGACTAAGGGAGCGTTATGAGAGCGCTGGGGGATTTACTGTATGTTTTTTGAAAAACAGTGAGCCTGAGGGAGAGGGCTCGTGGGAACAGACGGGCAAAGGTCAGCCCTGGAGTAGTCAAGAGTAGCCTCTGTGCTGAGACCTGGAAAAAAAAAAAAAAAGTGCTCCTAGGACAAGACGTGTGGTTATAATTTTGCATTCACGGCTAAAGTCATTAGCAGTCACTTTTGTCCTAGAATTTGTTCTGTAGTTAACACAGCTTCCTGTCTGGTCCCTGGTGGCTTGTCTTCTTCTGTGCCCAGGGCAAGGTTGGTTTCTTGGTAAGCACGTTCATAACTGCATGCATCAGCACTGACTTTGTGGTATGTTAGCTCCTTGAGTGTGATACTCTTTTTTTTTGGGGGGGGGGGTACAGATGGGTTTTGGATCAATTCTAGAGGGCCTTGGTAGATTTCTGAATCCTGAAGAGACAGCTTAATCTTCTGCTCAGCGTCCACCAGGAGTGTCCAGCGAGGCGGGGCTGGGCAGCCGTCTGACCACCTGCCCCACTGCCCGTGGGAGGCTCAGCTGAGCCCTCCCGAGAGCAGTTTCAGTTTCACACTTGCTGCTGCCTCTTGTCCACAGCTGAACCGAGAAGTGTTCTTGGGGATCCCTCGGGTGTTGAGAGCAGAGAGCAGAAGGCAGGACTCGCAAGCACCATTCAGTGAAGAGTCAGTGCCTGCCCAAGGCAGTTCTGAGCACAGAGACAAAATCCTTGTCCGCGTGGACATGTTCTCAGCAGGCAGGCACCGAGCTCTTTCCAAATCAGCACATATGGGAAAGGACCTGGTAGTTTCTGCACATTCCAGCTGTCTTTGGCATGTGTAGGCATAGTTACGGAAGCCTCTCTGTGAGGCTATCTGTGAGGTAGATATTATTAGGGATCATATACCTGTAAATACAGAGACACACGTGTGTCCGTGAATACCATACTGGTGTGGGGCGTTCTGCATAACACTTAGAGCGATGAGATGAAATGATGCAGCCCGTGTCTGAGATTTTGCCTTTTTAGCCTTCTAGATGCTGCACCAGGGACTTAAACAGCTTCACGTCCCCTCACGGTTGAATGAGCCCAAGGGGTGGCCTCCTGTCAGCCGTTCACGTTGAGTGCGGTTGGTTGGATGCACAGACATCCCGGACACCTGAGTGTGGCTCGGACAGCAGAGGCCCTTTCTGATTTCCGAGCTCACACTTCCGGCCCCGCGTCTGGAGGCCTTTCTGGGGTCAGTCCTACGTCAGGATGACCTGTGTCCGGAGTGCTCTGGGAAAGGCGGCTTTCGGCAGAGAATCTGGAGACCGTGTGAGGTTCTGCCTGTGTCTGCCACCGAGGCGTGCGGTCTGAGACAGCTCCCGTGGCCCCTCCAAGTCTCGGTTTCCACGTTTCTGAAATGAGCCCACAGTACAGCTTTCCCTTCGTCCTGGCCTCCTCCCTTGCTTCCTTGAGGACCTTTCAAGTTTCCTGTGGTGGCCTGGCCACACGGTTTATCACCGTGACCCTCACCTAGCATTCCCAGTCTCCTTTACCCGGCTGTGCCTTTTCTTTGAATTCCTAGCTCTTATTACCTGCTAACACACTTTGCTTTTCTACACTTATATTTATTTTCCATAAGCACAAGACAGATACTACCCTCATTGGAATGTAACCTCAGTATGGGACAGGAGCTGTATGTATTTTGCACCTAGATTTCCTTGAAATTGCCTTACACAAGCAGGTATTGTGAATGGCTGCAGGAGGTGTGGAGTAGAAAGAAAAACCCAGCTTCTGACTGCTGTGGGCTTGGCGCCGGCCTGGCTTTGATAGCTAGGTCCCGGTGTTCTTTCACTGGACGGAAACAGTGCCCCAGAATCCTGATGTGTGACAGGGTCAGTCTGCGTTGTTGTTAGAACAGGACACGGACAAGACCCCCTGATGCTGAACACTGAGCACAGATCAAATAAGAACGCGTGCAGTCCATAAGCATGACCGCACGCCTCTGTCTCTGCTTCTGCTGTCTCCTGCCCTGTTACACCATTGGATCTGCTCTGGCCTCCAGGTAACAAATTATGATGCTTGGTAACAGAGTTCTTGCTTTATAACCGCGTCCAATCCAGAACAAAACCATACCTTGCTGGCTGAATGTAGTGTTAACCCTAAGACAAGCTCCTCCTAGTGGCAGGTTACTGAGATACCCATGAGTCTCTATAGGCTGGGGTCTGCCTTTTTGCAGTGAGCCAGTAAACCCAACTTGGACTACAGGTGTGTTCCTAGTGGTCTTTTTAAAAATTACTGTGTCTTTAGTTCAGAGACAGAGACAGAGCTCTCATCAATGGTTCATTCCCCAAATACCTACAATAGCCAGTGACTAGCCAGGCCAAAGCTAGGACCTGGGATTTCAATGCAGATCTTCTGTGTGGGTGGCACAATCCAACTGCTTGAGCCATCACCACTCCCACCCAGGATCTGCATTAGCAGGAAGCTGGAGTCGGGCGCTGGAGCTGGGAAAGAAAGCCAGGTATGCAGGTGCATGTGGGATGCAGGTGCGGCCAGATGCCCACCAACCCAGTGGTCTTTGGAGCGTAGTCTCCTGGTGAGTAAGGCTTTGTAGCAGGCATCGCTACAGAAGTGTGTACGTTATTATTGCTAGCTAAGTGATGTTGAAAAGAGGTGTATCCTCTGAGCTTGAATTTTCTGATCTGCAAAATGAGGGGAAAGAGGGCTTGGCCAAATATCTTCACAGTTTCCACCCTGTGTAACTCCTGAATAGTACGAGGCCTTACTGCATTGTATAAAGGTAGGGACTGTGGAGGTAGAAGGTGCGTCTTGGAATCTCCTCCTGAGCTGTAGCACTTTCTTGATGTATGGACCTGGGAAACACACCAATCCTTAAGCTTATTATGAAAGTGTGGTGATGATGACTAATGATATTGATAAATAATGTTAGCCACAATCATAGCATGAAATTTCCAAGGCCTCACTGTGCATGCTGTGACTCAAGCTCTCATTAATTCCCACAGTGACACTGCAAGTGCTATCTCGCCATTGAATACGTGGGAAATGAAGACTCTGAGAGAGGTTACGTAACTCTCCTAAGATCACACAGCTAGAAAGAGGCAGCCCTGGAATTCAGACCTTGGCCTCTGTGACTGCCAAGCTCAAACTGTTAACACTAACCAACAGACGTGATTGACGTTCAACTGGTGCCTTAAAACGTTTAGCATGAAGCCTGCATGAAAGGGTACCCCATTTAATTGGAGAGCTAAGTTATACATCTGCTTATGGTTATCCCGATGGAAGGTAAAAATGCAAGGGTTGGGATATATACCCTTCAAGGAATGGGAGTTGAGAACCAAGAAGCCATGTAGGATGGAGTGACGGAGAGGAGCAGGCAGGACTCTGGGAGACCTGATTGGTGGTGTGGGAGTTAGGGGACCCAAGAGTTATCCTGGTTTTGCCACATAGTAGCTCTTAAGAATTCCATTGTTAGATTTTTTAAAAAAGATTTCATTTATTTATTTGAGAGAGAGTTATAGACAGAGGGAGAAACATTGAGAGAGGTCTTCCATATGCTGGTTCACTCCCCAAATGGCTGCAATGGCCAGAGCTGGGCCAATCTGAAGCCAGGAGCCAGGAGCTTCTTCCGAGTCTCCTATGTGGTTGCAGGGGCCCAAGCACTTGGGCCATCTTCCACTGCCTTCAATGCGGAGAGCTGGATTGGAAGAGGAGCAGCTGGGGCACGAACTGACGCCCAAGATTTTTAATTTGTGAAAAACAGAGGTCAAGGATCTCTCCTCAGCTCACATAGTAGGCACCCCATCTGAGAACATCCTATCATCTGCCATGTGCGGTAAAGGTGCGAGGCCTTGCCTGAATTGCGGAGAGCAAAATGCACATGCGGTCAGATGGCATTTCACCCGTCAGCCAGGTGCTAACTGATCCCTCTCTCTTCCTGCTACCCAAACTTTAGAAATAAGGGTTGCCATAGGAACCTTATCATTATCATTCAGTGGATGTAGACTTGCTCAGGTGGTATATTTCTTCAAAGGCCCTTCAGGTTACATGTACAGTTTTGGGTACAGGAGTTTGGTGCTGGTGGTGGGGCACATGCTAGAAACAGAGTTGGGATTATAATAAGACCCAACAAGACCCCTCCCCTGTCTGCTGAGGGCTCCAAAACCCAGCTGCCATTGTTACACCGTCTACCCTAGCCCCCTCCACTCTGAGTCAGACTTAGTTGTTCAAGGATTTAAATGGGAAATTTGTTCAGCCAATCGTGTTTCCAAATAAGGTTGCAGAGTCTACCTGTGTGAAAGGAGGTAGGATTTCCTTCTGTGGAATTTCAGATCATCATAATAGCAACGCATGACATTGATGGGGTGTTTGTTAAATGCCAGATACTGTATTCACCCTTTGCCTGCGTTTACCTCATTTAGGAGTTGGAACAAAGTCATTGCTATCCCACACACCAAGAAGTGGAGGCAGAGGGAGGCTAAGTCAGCCACCCTGAGTCACCAGCCAGCAGGTCCCACAGCCTAGTGCTGAAGTGCTAGGAGACTGGTTCCCTGGTTTCCTTAGCAGTGATCGCAGCCTGTGAGAGCTGTGGCTAGGACAGTCAGTCTGCACAGGGGAGAACAGAGGTTGAAGGAGCCGGAGACCCTCTCCATCCTCTGTCCTGAGAGTTCAGATGACTTTTCTTCTGATGAATTGAAATGCATGTGGCTGCGGTTGGCCGTGGTGGGTTTTCTGTCTCCCTTTTGCTTTGTAGTTGAGGAGGATCTCAGGCCACAGAGCCACACTGCCTGTCTTCACCTCTTTCCTTCCCCACTAACCATGTGCCGGGGACTTGGTCTTTAATCTCTCTGTGCCTTTGTGTCTTCTCATGTGGAAAATTGGGACAACAGTCGTGTCTGTTCCGTGGGGTGTAGTAAGAACTAAAGGAATTAATGTACTTAAAATTCTTAGCTTGGTGCCTCATAGGTAGGAAGTTCTCAGTAAATGCTGCTTGTTAACAGTGCAATCCATCCTTTGTTTGAAGGTCGTAGCTCTTGCAGTGCATAAGCTCCTGCCCTCACCCCCTTGGGCCCCTGTCCTCCAGGATACATGGGTGATGTGGAAGATAATGTAAGGTGTGTGTGTGGGGGTGCTGGGAAGTGGGCTTTGATTCGTGAAAAAGTAACATTTGCTTGCCCAGGCTGCCCAGGTGGCTAGGCTTGCCGAGGCTGCCCAGGTGGACCTGTGTGTGTCTTTTGGACATGGGGTTTAGGGAACAGGTTTGCGTGGATACATCTGGGAGGTGGAACTCAGGATGGCAAAACTGTTGCTTTGCAGTGGAACTGAAGACACACTGTTATCCCTGGACCAGAAGTGGCACAAGGTGTAGGGGTCCTGAACTGCTCATCTTTCTGTGCCTGGTCCCCAGTGACAGAGCAGGTGCCTGCTGAGTGAATGAGCTGGGGCTGGTCCTCGGTGATTGGGTGCAGGTAGAGCAGGCTGAGTAGGCAGGTGGGCAGCGTGGAAGCAGAGAAAGTGAAAAGCTGGTGGGGTGGGGTGCAGGGGAGAGGAATTTGCCTTTATTGGGTTTCCAAGCCCTGGAGGCAGGGAACCGGATCCTCCAGTTGGTGAGCCAGAAGAGATGTCACAGAACAGGTATTTGTTGAGGTACAAGATCCAGGCGCCTCTGCCTCAACGTCTCTGGATAACAAGGGGACTTGCTAGGAGTACTTAACTGAATCCCAGGCATACTCAGAATGAGGGCTCCTTGGTGGGGGGATAGGCATCCCTTTGGTGAAACCACTGGGATTTGGGGGGGGGCCAGTACTGGGCCATGTGGAGGGTGCATGGGGCATTTGAGACCTGTCTCTTTTTCTTTGGCTAAGACAGAGCCTGGGTCAGCCTGGGTTGGGCTCCTGCTGTGTGGACAGGTCACCTGGAGCCTCTTTGCTTGTGTTCCTCAGTGCTGGAGGGAATGGTTTAGTTGGAGTTATGCAGGCGGGCCGGTGGGGGTGGGGGTGGGGAACAGAGCTGCTGGCTTTCTCACAGCACCTCCCCCTTGGGCTCAGGAGCCCAGTGTAGAAACCACTCAGCCACCACCTTGTTTTCATTCCGAGGCTCTGTGTGCTTTAGGTATAAACACACTAAGAAGGAAGAATGTTGGGGAGGCTGGGAGATTTCTCATTAGTATTTCTTCTAATAAGCACTGACTTGTTTGTATTTGGAGCTTTGGCAATAGAGGGCCACTTGAGGAGTGTCATGTTAGTAAAAAAGAGAAAAAAAGAAACCTGCAGAGGACTTTATAAACCCCCCACGACTGTGTTGCCTGATTTACTTGTGATTACTCATGTTCTGGCTGCTTTCACAGAACGGGTATTAATTGGCGGTGGGGAGTCTCTGCTTCTCACACAGTTTTGTGAAGCAAAATGGTGGCATTGATCATTTTGGGGTCCAGCTTTGTAACCGTCACTTAGCGTCCGTGGGGGTGGCAGGAGTGATGGGTTTGATGATTGATCCGGGGCTCTGGCTTGTATTTCAGCTGTTTGGAGGAAGGAGAAAGCTGATGAGCCAGTGAGTGAGCGAAGGCAGCGGAAGATGGAGTTGTGCTAGGTTTTGAGGCAGTCACTTAAAAAAAAAAAAAAACAGACAAAATGTGAAATGGTGGAAGCTGGAATTGTTTGGCTTTGTCGTCGTCTGTAATCTGAGAAAAAAGATGTTTGGGTCTTTTCGGAAGACGTGGGTCTGAGGTGGGCTCTCTGTGTGAGTCATGTCACTGCGTCCTTCTCAGAAGTGGGCTGAATTTAAATGCTGGCTATGCGTTCTGTAGCTGTTACCCACCTGCTATGTTTAAAACATGATTTGGACAACTGTCCTCTCTTCTGGATTCTTAGAATTCAAGCTGCATTCAGTGTTGTTAACATGAAGTGACTCTTACGTAATTCTGATTTTAAAAAGTACTGATCTCACATTGTTAAGTGAAAGGTGTAATGTAACCTGGGTAAAAATAAGGAGGTAGACCTTTATGTATTTGCATACCCATGAAACCTTTTGAAAGATGTTACAAACTAGAAAAGACAGTCTTCACATAGACAATGGTTATGAGTGGCCACCAAGAATGCCAAGAAAGAAACTTCCGGATTTTCCTTACATCCTGATAGGACTTGAATCTGGTCAGGACCCTGGACCCAGCTGTGAGTTCACAGGAAGTACAGAGGGCAGAGGCACCTGTCAAATGACAAACAGAAATGCAATCAGGAAGATTTTTTTTTTTTTAAGATTTATTTACTTATTTGAAAGTGAAAGTTAAACAGAGAGGCAGAGGCAGAGAAGAGAGAGGTCTTCCATCTGCTGGTTCACTCCCCAAAGGACTGCAATGGCCGTAGCTATGCTGATCTGAAGCCAGGAGCCAGGAGCTTCTTCTGGGTTTCCCACACGAGTGCAGGATTTGGGCCATCTTCTACTGTTTTCCTAGGCCATAGCAGAGAGCTGGATCAGAAGTGGAGCAGCCAGGACTTGAACTGGTGCCCACATGGGGTGGCGGCACTGCAGGCGACGACTTTAGCTGCTATGCCACAGCGCTGGTCCCCAGGAAGATTCTTAACAGTGGAGAGAGAACTCTACAAAGTCAGCTCAAGTTCTTCATTGAGTAGATGAAAAGAGGCTAAAAATGCAGGAGCCAGTGGCCTCTGGATCTCAGATTATTATTATAGGGATTTATTTATTTGAAAGGCAGAGTTACAACGAGAGTGGGAGAGACAGAGAGGAAGAGATCTTTCATCTGTTGGCTTCACTGCTGAAGCCAGGAGCCAAGAGCTGCTTCTAGGTCTCCCATATGCATGGCAGGGACCCAAGCCCGTGGGCCATCCTCTGCTGCTTTCCCAGGCGCGTTAGCGAGGAGCTGGACCAGAAGTGCAGCAGCTGGGATATGAACCTCCTTAACCTGTTACACCACAATGCTGGCCACAGATGGTGATGATGACTTTTAGTGCAATACTGACATTGAGACTTAGTTTTTAAAAGTCTTTTTTTTTTTTTAAAGGTATTTTGAAAGATTTGTGACTGAGATGATAATGGTTTTCTGGAGACTTGCTCCAGAGCAATCCAGGGCGTTGGGGGAGGGGGACTGGGAAGCAAGAAAACGAGAGATTGTGTGTGACTTGATGATTGTTGACACTGGGTCATGCATATACAAGTATCGGGACTCATTCCTCTTATGAATATATTTGAGATTTTTTATAATGAGTAATTAAAAATATTTTTGTTTTACTTGAAAGGCAAAGAAACAGAGATCTTCTATCCCCCGGTTCAGTGCTCAATTGCCCACAAGGAGCCTAGAACTCCATGGGGGTCTCCCATGTGGTTGGCAAGGACCTCCATACTTGAACCATCACCACTGCCTCCTCCCAGCATGTACATTAGCTGGAAGGGCACGAGGCACTCCAGGATGGGACACAGGCATCCTAAGTGGTGACTTAACCGCTTGCCAAGTGCCTGCCACCTAATAACCACCTAAAGGAAAAAATCCACCCTGTTTCTCAGCCCCTCCTTAGAGCTAGGTGGTGGAGAGTCCATTGTAGAGGGCATCCTGAAATTCTCCAGCTTGATGTTGTGATAGAAAGAAGCTATGTGACCAGTGCCGTGGCTCAACAGGCTAATCCTCCAACTAGCGGCGCCGGCACACCGGGTTCTAGTCCCGGTCGGGGTGCCGGATTCTGTCCCGGTTGCCCCTCTTCCAAGCCAGCTCTCTGTTGTGGCCAGGGAGTGCAGTGGAGGATGGCCCAAGTGCTTGGGCCCTGCACCCCATGGGAGACCAGGAGAAGTGCCTGGCTCCTGGCTTCAGATCAGCGCGGTGCGCCAGCTGCAGTGTGCTGGCCGCGGCGGCCATTGGAGGGTGAACCAACGGCAAAAGGAAGACCTTTCTCTCTGTCTCTCTCTGTCTCTCTCTCTCACTGTCCACTCTGCCTGTCAAAAGAAAAAAAAAAAAAAAAAAGAAGCTATGATTTCCTTATGCCATTCTCCTAAGTTCTAGGAGTCTGTCCAAGGGCGGGGACAGGTGAGAGAGGGAGGCTTAGGTGAATGGGATTTCAAAACCCTGCACTTGCATGTCAGTCAGGGCTGCTTCCCCTCTGTGCTTTGTATCTTGGAGTTTCCCCGTAAGATTTCATTTGGCATAAAGTCGTTAAGTTGGAGGAAGCCAGCGACCAATTCCACACGTTCCTTGCTCCACTCTGGTATGCCACTCTCCAGTGGTTAGCCTGGGTTTCCCAGGAAGATAGAGCTCCTGCCTGCATTCATCCAGCCGGGATGGAGCCGCTCTCTGCCTGCCGGGCTCCAGCCTGAAAGCCCCGCTGACCGCACCCTTACTGTGTGCTCCGAGCTCCCACCTTGATCTTGCACCAGCCTCCTGGCCACACGCGTGTGCCAGGAGGAAGACCTTGAATTTGGGAGAAGAGCAGCCTCTAGGGTTGGGCTGTAGGCGGGCTGGAAAGCCTGTATCCTGAGCCCTGAGTCATTGTTAATGCTTGTTGCACCTGCTGCTCATCTTCAGTAACACCAAGGAGACTGCGGGGTCTCCAGAGAACCCATCTTTGAGGGCCGGGGGCAGTGGTAGAGCCCAGCTAGAATGAGGGCTGTTTCTGTAAGTTACAGTACCCCCCAGCCCTTCCAGGCAAGAAGGCGGTGGGAGGCCGGCGCCGCGGCTCACTAGGCTAATCGTCCGCCTTGTGGCGCCGGCACACCGGGTTCTAGTCCCGGTTGTGGCACTGGATTCTGTCCCTGTTGCCCCTCTTCCAGGCCAGCTCTCTGCTGTGGCCCAGGAGTGCAGTGGAGGATGGCCCAGGTGCTTGGGCCCTGCACCCCATGGGAGACCAGGAGAAGTACCTGGCTCCTGCCATCGGATCAGCGGCCGCAGCGCGCCGGCCGTGGTGGCCATTGGAGGGTGAACCAACGGCAAAGGAAGACCTTTCTGTCTGTCTCTCTCTCACTGTCCACTCAGCCTGTCAAAAAAAGAAGGCAGTGGGTACATCAGTCTGTACAGAAGGGCCTGAACAGACTGTTGAAGCTGAGTTGTGCCTGCCTTTTTTTATGCTAATGTTTGATCCCTGGTCCTTAAACTTACTGTAGTGCACCTAAGCCTTCCAGGTAAGGCTTATTTTCATCAGTGTCATTTGGGTAGAGATTTGGCCAGGTTGGGGGCAGGGTTTGGAGTGGTGGTGGGGAGTTTGGTGGGGGGAGGGTTTGAGTGCAGTTTAAGTCCTCATTAGGTCTTGAGTCTAGCTGAGACCCCGCCCCTCTTGGCCTGCTTACCAGTGTGGAGATCTCTTGAGCCTCTCAGGTGAACCTTTTGGGCAAGGCTATTTAGCACTGTGAAGAATACTTAGAAGTAAGCTCACGAGTGATGTCCGTACCCTGGAGTCGTCATTTGTTATTTTAATCTTCAATGAATGTGTGCTGTGATCTGGCTTAGAGGCATGGCCAAGACGTGGCCCATACTCAGCAGTACACAGTCTGATAATTTAATGAAAATGGATACAGCAGAGATCGATTTTATTGAACCTCTGCTTCTTCCCTGCGAATGCTTGCCTGTGTTCGGCCATTGAATCCTCAGACCACCATCTGGGAGAGTTGCTGACAATAGCTCCATTGTATAGATGGACGCCGAGGCTCAGAGAGATCATGGAACTTGGCTGAGGTCGTGGGTGGTAGAGACGGGATTTGACGCAGACAGCTGTGTCCAGGGTGCTCGGTCTTCTGCCCGTACTCTGCTGTCTTCCCCCATGAAAGGATGGACTGAAGATCCACTGCACTACAGTGGACACAGCTGCGGGAATGGGTGAACGCACAGAGGTGGTGGAGGAGGCAGGGTGAGCTCATGCGTGTGCAGGACAGGAGGGAAAACCATCGAAGGCTCCTTGGAAGAGGTGGTGCCTGGCCGGGTTTGGGGATGACAAGGACTGTGGGGCAGGAAGGGAGTGTAGGAGAGCAGGGCCAGAGGAACAGCATGTGCAGCGGCTCAGAGCCACAGTTTCGAGATCTGCAGCGGGTGGTTTGGGTTGGGGCAGGAAGTGTGGGCGAGAGAGGGAGCAGACACACAGGAGAATTCTCAAGGACCACATCCGAGCTGTCTCTCTCCTCAGGGGCTGATAGCTGCGTGTGGATACTGTAAATAAATTATTAAATAAAATTAGATCTCTGGTTCTGAGTCTCAACAGCCATGTGCAGCAAGCGGCCACCACGTTGGAGAGCATGGATAGCCGTCGAGCACATCTTCCAGAATGTTCTGTGGGCCAGGGCAGGGCTGAGTCATTGTCTTCCTTGGCACCCGACTGGCAGGCTGCACCTGGTGTTCTGTGGGCCCCGCCTGTGTCAGGTTTCAGAGGATTTCTTCTGTTTCGGTAGGAGAGTCAGGGCGGCAGACTGGGGAGGTAGACTCTGCGGTGAGTGGAGAAGCAGTGTACAGTTGTTCAAGATAGGAAGGTTGGTGACTTTTTTCCTCCCTTAGCGCTGCTCAGATCAATATATAAAAACCCCAAGAAAGATGTCATTTTCCCTCTAAGCCAGCAGAGCTACTGGTTTCATTAAAAAGGCCATGGCGAATCTATTTTTAATTTTATTTTTTATTAAAAACACCTTACTGCTTGAGATTCTAATCTCTAACAAATAATAGGTGTCATTTTTGAATTGCAAATAGCCGGGGCAATAGCCTCCGTGGAAGGTGCTTTAATAAATAGCATTTGGCGCTTTACATTATCGTAGGGACAAAAATAGGTCAAAAAGCCGCTCCTTTTTACTTCTGAGTACAATGTTCTGACTCTCCAGATGGCGAGGAACCATTTAGAGGCTATAAAGGGATTTTGATTTAGATAACGGTAGCCTTGTTTAATTTCACCAACATGGTATTTTGTACAAGGAACCTGGCTTTCTTTGAAGTGCATAGGCTCAGTTGTCAGATGTTTTAGATTGTTATTTGTGGCCAGGAGATTGAGTGGGGAGGACGTTTTGTGATTTACTTTTGTATTTCAAAAAAACTCTTTGCCATTATTTTTGGAGTACCTGGAGTCCCCCTCACTTTTTGTTTTTTAAAGATTTATTTTTTTATTTGAAATTCAAGTTAGAGAGAGACAGAGAGGGAAGGAGAGACAGAGGGAGAGGAAGACAGAGAGAGAGAAAAATCTTCCCTCTGCTGGTTCACTTCCCAGATGTCTGCAATGGTCAGGGTTGGGCCAGGCCAAAGCCTGGAGCTTCTTCCAGGTCTCCATGTGGGGAGCAGGTGCCCAAACACTTGGACATTTTCTGCTGCGTTTTCTCCATGCCGATAGCAGAGAGCTCCATCAGGAGTGGAGCAGCCAAGATACAAACTAGCACCCATAAGGGATGCTGGCATTGCAGGCGGTGGCTTTACCGTCTATGCCACGAGGCCAGCCCCAGTCCTTCTCCCCTTGTACCTGAGGGATGTGCTCCAGGACTCCTGGTATTTGTCCAAAACCTCAGATAGAGTGGAACTCTATACTTTGTATCTTTTCCCACATATACATGTCTATGATAATGTTACATTCATAAATTAGGCACATCAAGAGATTGACCGTTACAACTATGAAAACAGAATGGCACTATACTAGAGTACAAATTATTTACAACTTCTAACTGGTTTATTTCTAGAATGGTCCATGCAATATTTTTGGGCTGTGGTTGATTGTGGATAACTGAAGCCAAGGAAAGAAAAGCACTGGTAGGGAGGGACCTGTGACTGTACTTGGTCCCGGAAGACTTGCTCTGCTTGGGTTCTGGTTTTTGTCTCTTAGGGTCTCTGTGACTGTAGTCAATAGCATAGTGTTTGTTCTCCCTGCACAGTGTTCCTCTGAGAGAGTCCCGCACGCGCCTGTTAGCCCATGAACTCCAGTGAAGATGCGATTGTGGGTATCAGGATGCGACAAGTAAGTAACCTCCGTAACTCAGTGATTGGCTGGGGGCAGGCACCTGTCCTCGCCAGAGCCGTCAGCCTGCAGAGAGACCGCCCTAGGGGTTGTTGAGTGAAGTACCTGTGCTCTCTTCCATCGGCCTTGAAACTGGGAGGGTATGACTCTGCACATCCTACGTAGCAGCTGTCAGCACTGCACGGCATTGGAGAGCGACGTCAGAATGGCAAGAGCAGATCTGAAAGGTGTAGAGACCGCATCATCTGCTCGGCCTTGATGGAACTTGACCTGAGTGTGGCTGTCACCTTGGAGTAAACCATTAAGGGAGTAAACCATTAAGTCCTCTGTTTTGCATAGACTGGTTTGCATTGGATTTTCTGTCCCTTTTGTAGGGAAGCTGTCTTATGATCTTTGTGGACCATTTTTTGCACATTTGTAAAATGGAAAAATGGGAGCAGTAGTGTTTGGCTGTTGCCTCGGGCTGTTGTAAAGGTGTGACATAACCAACGGCATTTCACAAGGGGTAGACATTCAATGTTTGCAGGGGAGGAGATGCTCTTTTCCGACCAAAGTTTGACTCCTCTTGTTAGAAAGAGAGCAACAACTTAGCTTCACAGATCAAAGCTAATGGAAGAGATTAAACCATGTTCTACCACTCTCTGTATCTTGCAAAACGAGTTGGTCTCCAAAAATAGTTTTGAATGAATATATGTATAAGAAGTTCTTAGGAGCTGGAAGTAAAAAGTGAAACATGATTCCTTATTTATTTTTAGATCCACTTTTGGTATCTTAAACTAGACGACTTTTTGGTGTTTATGGCTTCTGTTTTCCTGGATTTTTAAGTGGGGATATCCAGCGGGCGGGAGTGGGGGTGGTGCCTATTTAATGCTGCAATGTTCTGTGTGTGGTATTTTTTTTTAAGAAATATTTATTTATTTGAAAGGCAGAATTACAGAGAGGCAGAGGCAGAGAGAGAGAGAGAGAGACAGACAGACAGAGGTCTTCTATCTACTGGTTCACTCTCCAAATAGCTGTAATGGCCAGAGCTGGCCCAATCTGAAGCCAGGGGCCAGGAGCTTCTTCCGGGTCTCCCATGCAGGTACAGGGGCCCAAGACATTGGGTCATCTTCTATTGCTTTCCCAGGCCATAGCAGAGAGCTTGATCAGAAGTGGAGCAGCCAGGACTAGAACCAGCACCCTATGGGATGCTGGCACTGCAGGTGGCAGCTTTACCTGCTACGCCACAGTGCCAGCCCCCCATATGGTATTGTTTTAATCAGGCGAGTAGGACAGAATCCAAAACCTCATCAGTATGGGTGTGTGTTTCCCACATTTATTTTTCCTGTGTTGATTTACATCATTTCTTACCTGCTTCAATTCGGAGGCATTTTCTGTCCTGTCCTGGTCTCTAGGTCATTTCACAATGATTTCATAACCCCTAAGTAAGTTGAATGACTGCAGTTTTAGGTGTCGTGCAGCAGGAAGTGCCTGGCCTTTAAGGCAGGACAGCTCTGGGTTTGCAGCCTGGAACCCCTTCCTCCCGGAGTGACGTTATCTGGGGCAGGGAGGACCCTGGTTCTCTGTGCTGGCTTTGTCCTGAGGGTTACACGGCAGGATGCACGAGCGCACCTCACATGGAGGAGGTCGTCGGGAACCCATTTCCCTAATTTTTTTTTTTATTTGTAAAAATGTGTTATTCTAAGGCAGCAGTCTGGCTCCAGGGAAATTAAAAGTTTTATTAAAGAATCAGTTGGTCCCCAGGGCATTCATATTTTAATTGTTTAGGCTGCTGAATCACTCAGTGTGCTGTCTTCGTGGTCTGTGGGTGAGGATGTGCCCGTTGGTGTGTTATAAACCAGGGCACTTCTCAGCTCATTCATCTCCTGGGCCACCCTGGGGGTCGTCTCTGCCAGGTGTGGAGGGGACAATCTCTTTTCTTCTCCTTGCTGGCCTCGTGACCTCTTGGGAGGTCTCTGCAGAACAGTGTGTGAAAGCTGCTGTTTAAGGAAAGGTGGTATTTTCCACCAGACAGTCTGTCCATTCTGAACCCTCTTGGCATGGGTTTTTTTTTTCCCTCTCCTGGGTGTAGCCCATTCCTTTCATGTTTTCCTTCCCTGACACAGATAAGAAGTAGAGTTGTCATGGGGAAGGTGGACTGGGTCATCCTGCAGACAGCATCAGGGGGACAGGGAGTAGCAGGGGCTGGAAGCCAGCCAGGAAGAACTTGGAACAGCTGGAGGCCTCTGTCACAGGCATGGCCTGTTTCAGGAAGCACTTGAGATCCACTGCCAGCCAGTTTTCGCTGGAGGTCAAAGGACAATTTTAAATTAATTTAATTTGAGAGAGAGGAAGAGGGAGAGAGACACTCCTGTCTGCTGGTTCACTCCCAAGTGCCCATACCAGCGGGGGCTGGGCCGGGGCTGCAGCCAGGTCCGGGAACTCAATCCAGGGTCTGCACCAGCAGGCAGCCGCCGTCAGGAGCTGGAGCTGCGAATGCAGAATCCGGCCGCTGTGCTGTGGGATGCAGGCGCCCTAACTGGCGACTTCCCTGCCAGACTAAATGCCCACCCCAGACGGGCAATTTCTGAGAAGCATTGTGTGAGTTCCTGCTGGTTCTCTGAGTCCCTGAGGATTGAGTAGAGGACCTCTCAGTCGTGGTCCCCACATGGAACAGCAGGAGAGCTGTGCAGTTCAGGCCACACGGGAGAGTTGGATGGGGTCCTTGACGACGGTCAGCAGGAGCTGGGGCACCGTGGATCAGCTTGTCTCCATACAGCACGTGGGCAAAGAATGACAGGTCTATATTTTTAAAAGATTTATTTATTTATTTGAGAGCGCTACAAACAGAGAGAGAGACAGAGAGAAAGGTCTTCCTTCCATTGGTTCACACCCCAAATGGCCACAGTGGCTGGAGCTGGGCCAATCCTAAGCCAGGAGCTTCTTCTGGGTCTTCCACGTGGGTGCAGGGGCCCAAGCACTTGGGCCATCTTCCACTGCTTTCCCAGGCCATAGCAGAGAGCTGGATCGGAAGTGGAGCAGCCAGGACTGTGCCCATATGGGATGCCGGCAACGCAGGTGGAGGCTGAGCCCACTGTGGCACAGCGCTGGCCCCGACTTTTCAATGGTCCAGCACAGTTCAAAGAAGAATGCTGTTCCATGGCAAGTGAAAATCAAGCGCAGTTGCAGCCTCGGCCTCCACCGCGGAAGTTGGCGCACAGCTGAGCCCGTTGCTTCGCCGTCAGCTGCGGTTGCTTTCACGCCCCCTGTACAGTGGGGGTTGAGTGGAGGCCCCAGCGATGATGTGGCTTTGAAGACTCACCAGCTCGTCTTTTACAGGAAAAGTTTGCTGACCTCCCTGTTCTCGAGCAGAGTTTCCCGAACCTTCCCAGCCTGCAGCCTCGTGGGCAAATGCTGCTGTTTGTCCAGCACACTGGGATGAATGGACGATGCCCTGCAGGCCCGGGGCGGAAGGCGAGGCCTCAGCACACCTGGAACTCGGTTGTAGTGCAGCTTCTAGGAAGGTCTCGGAGACCTGCTGGCGGCCGCCTCGGTGCCGTGTGCCGCTGCTCGTGGAGTTCTCGTCCCGGCCTCGCGCGGACTTGGGTGTTCACAGCAGACTGCATGACCGACTCTCACCTGAGCTGCTCTGTGTTCTTTGTTCCGCGATCACTATTTTTTGTCTTTAACAAGCCATTTGATTCTGGTCCCTCCATTTGAATTGGCCATTCATTAAAAAAAAAAAAAAACTTTTAAAAAAGATTTTATTTATTTATTTATTTGAAAGGCAGAGTTAGAGAGAGGGAAGGAGGGAGGGAGAGAGTGAGAGCGAGAGTGAGGGGAGGTGCCCCCAAATGGCGGCAGCGGCCACAGCTAGGCCAGGCTGAAGCCAGGAATCTGGAACTCCCTGCGGGTCTCCCCTGTGAGTTTCAGGGGCCGTGTTCTTGGACCATCTTTTTTTTTTTTTTTTTTTGACAGGCAGAGTGGACAGTGTGAGAGAGAGAGAGAGAGACAGAGAGAAAGGTCTTCCTTTGCCGTTGGTTCACCCTCCAATGCCCCCACGGCCGGCGCACTGCACTGATCTGAAGGCAGGAGCCAGGTGCTTCTCCTGGTTTCCCATAGGATGCAGGGCCCAAGCACCCGGGCCATCCTCCACTGCACTCCCGGGCCACAGCAGAGAGCTGGCCTGGAAGAGGGGCAACCGGGACAGAATCTGGCGCCCCGACCGGGACTAGAACCCGGTGTGCCAGCGCCACAGGTGGAGGATTAGCCTAGTGAGCCGCGGCGCCAGCCGGACCATCTTTTTCTGCTTTCTTGGGCAAATTGGCAGGGAGCTGGATTAAAGTAGCCAGGACTTGAACTAGTGCTCGTATGGGATGCCAGCATTGCAAGCAGCGGCTTAAACCCCCTGTACGACAGTAATGAATTTTCCGTTCTTGTTCGTGTTATGGGCAGGTCTGAAAGTATTTGTTGTTAAAATATTGATAATGTTGTTGGGAAAACAGGATTCCTGTCTCTGTGGAATAAGGACTACAAAGACCCTGTCCTTTGACGTGGCCGTCGTGAGATTGGCTAACCTGCTCCCTCCAGCCTCACCCCCAGCCTCAATGCCCACTAGAAGTCGCCTTCCTCTTGCTGGTATGGACATCCTGGGCACTGTACTCATTGACTTAGGGGTGGGCAGTTGATACACTGTGGTCAGTCCAGACTTTGCCGTGGGCTAGCCCGAGAACCTGAACCCTAATGTTTAAAAAAAAAAAAGCCTGGGCTAGCCTGAGAACCTGAACCCTAATGTTAAAAAAAAAAAGCCTGGGCTAGCCTGAGAACCTGAACCCTAATGTTAAAAAAAAAAAGCCTGGGCTAGCCTGAGAACCTGAACCCTAATGTTAAAATAGTGGTGGGATCCTTGCATCTTTGAGATTCTTAACAAGAAATATAGGGGAAATTAACCACTTAGTAGCTAGAAAAGATGATCACAGAGAAAATCAGCCATTTGCCAAGTAATTCTGGTGTCCACGCCCTGTCTGAGGCACTCTGATGGAAGTGGGGAAAGAGACAAAAAGGTCCCAGCCTTCTTAGAGATTGTATTCCCCAGTAAAATAGTGCAGAAAGTCATGTTTTGTAAAGGTGTATTTCATTCATGTGAACGACAGAGTTACACACAGAGAGAGGGAGGGACAGAGAAATCCTCCATCTGCTGGTTTATTCCACAAATGGTTGCAACAGCTGGGGCTGGGCCAGACCACAGCCAGGAGCTTCGTCTGGGTCTCCCATGTGGGTGGCAGGGGCCCAAGCACTTGGGCCATCCTCCGCTGCTTTCCAGGCACGTTAATAGGGAGCTGGATTGGAAGTGGAGCAGGTGGGACTGGAACTGGTATCCATATGGCATGCCGGCATTGCAGGCGGCGGCCTTACCTGCTATGCCACACTGCTGGCCTCCAGAAAATAATTTTTGAAAGAAGACAAGTGCTTTGAAGGAAATGGTCCAGATTGAGGGGATAGAGAGTAGACGGTAGAAGGCAAGGGTTGGCCGGTGCCACGGCTCACTAGGCTAATCCTCCGCCTGTGGCACTGGCACCCCGGGTTCTAGTCCCAGTCAGGATGCCGGATTCTGTCCTGGTTGCTCCTCTTCCAGGCCAGCTCTCTGCTATGGCCAGGGAGTACAGTGGAGGATAGCCCAAGTGCTTGGGCCCTGCACCCCATGGGAGACCAGGATAAGCACCTGGCTCCTGGCTTCGGATCAGCCCAGCGCGCCGGCTGCAACGCGCCAACTTGAGGGGCAAAACAATGGAAAAAGGAAGAACTTTCTGTCTCTCTCATTGTCTAACTCTGCCTGTCAAAAAATTAATAATAAAATAAAATAAAATAAAGAAGGCAAAGACCAGGGTGGTTAGGGAAGGCTTCGCAGGAGAGGGAGAGCCTGAAGGTGGTGATGAAGTCAGGTCTGCAGTGTGAAAGTGCAAGTTCACTTGGCTTGGCCAGAAGACAGAAAACAGCTGTTTGGGTTGGGATGGGGAAGACAGGCTACAGCTGAGTCAGTGGGTTGTGCTCACTTCCTCTGGTGTTCCCTGGTTCTGGCTACAGGCTCTCTATGGCTTGATTTTACTGGAGTTGCTATTCTGGGGTTCACACAAGAGTCCTTCTCTTTTTATTGTTCTCAGTGTGTTGAGGTCAGTTTGTGATGATAACCCAGACTCAAGTCCCAAGCCTGTCCTGATACTTACCATGTATTAATTATTAATTTTTTTTCTAGTAGGGTAGATAACTAAGATCCACTCCCCATTTTACAGAGTGAGAACCTGAGTCACGAAAGGTTCAGTTACTGTCCTAGGTCACCAGCCAGGAAGTCTGAGGTCATTTGAGATTTGAGCCCAGGCATCTTGATTTCTGGTGCTCAGACTTTTTACTACCTTGGGCTGCTGCTTGAAACCCAGGAGTGCAGCTGGGACACTCAGCCGTGGAACTTGGTGGGAGTGGAGGGAACGTTGAATTATAGACAGAGACAGGTCTAGCCAAAGTGCTGTTGGGTCTGGACTGGTGCAGGGGGCATGGAGGCAGCCGGGCTTCATGGTGTATAAGCAGAGGCAAATGAATGAGAAGTACCAGAGACTTGAACTTGGCCCAGGGGGAATGTCCATGTTTGCTGCAAGGACTGAATGGAGAGATTGAACCTTAGGTGACACCACTGTGTGCCATGCAGTTGGTACTGTTTTCAATTTCCCAGGTATCTCTGCGAGCAGGAGGCCTTGTGCCCAGTCACAGAGGAGGTGCTGTGCTCAGACAGCTGGAGTCACCTGTGGGTAGGGGCCAGAGCCAGGGTTGGGCCCTTTGGATCGTCTGCCACTGTATGCAAGCATTTCGCCTCTGCACGAAGCAGGCTGAGCAGGTCCACACTGGGTCCCCATGAGAGCCTGCTGGAGCGTGGCCTGTTCCCTCAGAGCACTTGTATGTGACATGTGTGCACACACAGACGGTTTTACCTGCAGAATCCTGGGCATTATTGAATCCCACCAGTGGGTCTGGAGCCCTGTTTCTGACCTTGGCTGAAAGTCAGGCAGCACCAGGGCTGATCAGCTGGGAGGAGGAGGAAAGGAGTGGGATTACTAACTGCTCCCCTCATCGGATCTTTCTCGCCAGTTAGGGGTGACGTTGTTCATCCGGAAGTTATCGTAACTCAGGTGTCGGTGTGTGGCAGGTCCTGGCCAGAGGACTGATATGCCTTACATTGTTTCGGGGTTCCTGTAAACCCTGTGCTGTGGGGACTGTAATTCCTCCTATTTTAAAGATGATAAAATGGAGCTTGGAGCTTGATGCATTTCTCCGTGCCAGGTGAGCTGTAGAACTTGGCTTCTCACTTAGCTCTTAGATAATGACTCTCAAAGTAGCGGAGCTGCCGCTGGTGCCAGCATGTTTTTAGCATGAATAAATGAACGCTGGTCGGTGTTGCCAGGCCCTCGAATGTCATTTCTCACCTGTCTTGGTGGGACAGCCCAGGTCCTCAAGCCTGGGGAACGCTGTTGAATTTCTGGTTTTCTCTTGAATGCCATCCTGAGCATTAATTAATGTGAGTGTGAACACGCCTGTCGCTCTTGGAGGGTTCTAGAACTGTGCTGAGACCACAGCCTCCCTCACAGGTGGTGGTGCAGTTTCTCTCTGCTGCGCCAGCACCCAGCCATCCAGGGGATGGCAGATCAGAGGCCATCGCGGGGGTGGGCGTGCCTGTCATTACAGACCCCAATGTGCCCCACTGTCCAGGAAGGCACTGAAAGATATCCTACCATGTGACTGCTTCTCTGGCAGTAAAATGTACCAGCACGAAGCCTTTTCAACGTGTAACAGTAATTGCTGCATCCGCTCTAGCTGTAGAGTGAACCTCAGCACCGTCCGGTTTTGTCAGTTTTTCCCTGGTGGAGTGTGCCAGCCCGTGTGAAGCAAAACAAAGATCCACTCCCTCAGTCGGGTCGTTCGCTGAAATAGCTGCGGCCTCTCCAGTGTTAGAGGAAAAAAAACCATCCTGCATGACCAGAGCCAACCCTCCTTTCGAAAGCCATCGCTTGTCGCTGAGGCACATCAACATGGGGAGACGCTGACCGAGGGCTTTGGACTTGACCCTGTCTGAATTTTTTTTTTTTTTTTTCAAGAACATTGAATGGGCAATGTTTTTATTCTGTAGCAATTTGCCCTCAAATAATCACTTTTACGGTATGGCTTTTTAAATTTTTTAAAGCTTTGATTAGCTTAACTGTTTCTAGTTAACAGTATTGAATGGAATGAGAAAAAATATAAATCATTTCCATTTCTGGCACACTCCAGTTATTTCTGAAATAAAAAAATATATATCTTCTATTGGCTTGATTGCGGTTATTTTTCTTCCCCGTTTGTCTGCAAGCTTCATTAGGGAAGGGACTTTGTCTCTGCTGGTGGCTATGGTATTCTTAGCACCTTACAGAGATCTTAGCACTAAGTAGATGCTGAGTAAATATTTGCTGGGTGCGTGTCAGATCCTTGGGAAGCAGCAGAAGGAGCCGGCTGCGTTGTCGTGAAGCCCAGCTTTGCCACGCAGTGGCTGAGCCACGTTGGAGGATTATCCCATTTCTTGGAAAGCTGGTGTTTTCATGGTCCGATGCTCGTGGCTGCACACCAAGACAGACCTGACCTGGGGTACTGATTTGCTCAGGCTGCATTGCAAAGTGCCAGAAATCCGGGGCATGACCAGTAGAGATGCGTTCTCTCTGATGTGGAGGGAAGAGATCTGAGGTCAGGTGTCGGGCAGGGATTCTGCTCCCTGTGCCTCCCGAGGTCACCACCGAGTGTGTCTGTGTCCCAGTCTCTTTGTATGAGGACCCAGTCAGCTGGGATTATGGCTCACGCCATAGTGACCTCATTTTACCTTCATTTCCCTGTAAAGACCCATTCTTCACGTTCCTAGGTGCTGGGGTTTAGAACTGCAGCGTACGGGTTTTAGAGGGGATGTGGTTCAGTCCCCAGCACAGGGCCACTGATGTTCTAGTACTTTGTGATTGTAAAGTGACTATTTGGATTGTTCAAGTGCTGCTGGCGGATTTAAATGCTGATTGAGGAGATAACGCAAGGGATGGTCAACATAAAGCCAACTGGTGCAACAGGGCAGTATATCCATATACAAGGTAGTTTGGGGTGCTTCCCTGCAGTGGAGCGTAATGGAATTTTCTGGAGCGTGTTTTCCTGTTGAAGGTACCTGGGTGCTCTGGGGCTCACTGAGTCACAGTGGGCGGTGTTTATCCACCTGAGGGCAGGGGCCACTCCTAGGACACTTAGTGATTCCTGCCAGGCCCTGTGTGGCCACGTCCAATAGTAGCAGTCTAATCACATTTAGCATTGTTGAGTGTTTACCGTGTGCCGGACACAGTTCTACGTGGGCCTCCATTGAGTTTTAGCTTCCCCAGGATTACACGGCACGTGCCGGAGTTGGTGTTTGAACCAGGGAGTCTGCTGCTACCAGTCTGGTTCTAGAGCCAGAACTCGCTGAGCTCTGCATGTCTGGCCGTCCCCATGCTCTTATCTACGGGACTCCGCTGGGTCCCTGGGAAGTTGCCCTGCTGGTGGCACCTGGAAGCCCTGGCTAGTACCAGGTCAGGACGGCTCTTACCTAATCTATGTCCATTGTGTGGGGCCGGCCTTTGCCCTCCCTCCAGGGTTGCCCTGCTTGGAGTGGTCCTTCCTGACTTGCAGTGTGTTGAGTTCTCTGGCCAAAGGTCTGACCCTGGAGGCTCAGGGTCCTGGCTCCTTCGGTGACTGAGCCCACTTGAGCTGTGAGTTTGTCACGGTCCCTCTGCTTGTGTTTCTGCTCTCTGGGCCTCTGACCCTTTCAGTTTGGTTGATGATCCCTCTTGTCTCTCCAGGTAGGCTGGGCTCTATGTTTGCTCTCTGGAACCCTGCATCCATGAGACCGGACTCTGTGTGTGGACGGTGGGTGGAGGAGATAGCTGGGTGTCTTCCTGTGCGCTGGAGTTCCGTGCGCGTTTGCGTGTCTGGCTCCCTGGGAGTCTGAGCATCATGGAAGGTGCTGGAACTCAACGGTCCTTGGCCCTAACAGATGTGGGAGTCACTCCAGTAGGGAAAGCACAGTGTTGGGGTCTTAGGGCTCCCAGAAAAGGGTCATTGGTGAGGGAATTCCACGGGGAGGGGCTCAATTCCAAATCTCACACGTGCGTTGGATATAGCCTGGTCAACGAATGGGGGGGCGCCTTGTGGACAGTGGGAGCTGCAGGTGCAGAAACCCGAGGACCCCCGGGAGGTGTGTGAAATGGCTGTGGCTGCAAATGTCTGAACCCCTGAGATTTGCAAAGTTGGAAGTGGTTGGCTAGGGATTATGATTTGGGAGGGGCTTGTGTGCAAAGCCAAGCGGCTTGACTGTTATCCTATTTGAGGGCTTTCGTCTGTGTGCATGCTTGCCTGTGTGTTTGTGTAAGTTGGGGGACTCCACCCTGTAGCTTCCACTTTTCCCTAGTGGCATGTCTGTGTCTGACAGTGAACCTGACTGTGAGAGTTGGAGAACTGGGCAAGAAGCTACTAGGAGGAGAGAGACATCCCAGCAAGTTCTTACTTGGTGTCTTTTTTTTTTTTTTTAAATTTTAAAGATGTTTTCCAACAGCTGGCTCTGGGTGGCCACTGTCAGCTCTGACAGTGCCTCTGTGGGCTCGAGGAGCCGCCGGGGAGCTTGGGCCCCATCTGGTCCCTGTGCAGCAGGGAAGAGGAATCCGCTTCCTGCCACACCCTCGCAGCAGCCTTGCCCACGCCTGCTGGCGTCTCCCAGGCCTCTCAGCCTTGACACCTTCAGATGTGTTGCTGGAGGAACGGGAAGGCGGAAGCAGAGGAACGCTGCACACATGCCCCAGACGCAGGATAAAATCAGGGATTTTGAAAGAACTCCTGTTAGTGAGGTGTTTGTCACTGCTTTGCTCCGTGTGCTCTCGGAATCTCTGCCAACACACGAGCAAATCATCGGTGTCCCCACTGTTGCCGTCGTCACCCTTGCTGTGGACTGATGCTCGCAACCCTCCAAGTTAGGCTGGAACCTGACCCCTGAGCTAAGGCTGTCATTATCCCAGGCAGGGCCTTTGGGAAGTGGTTAGGCCACGAGGTTGAATTGGTGGGATTAGTGCTCTTATAAGAGAGACCCCAGGGAGCTCGCCGGCTCCTTCCATCGTGTGACGTCACAGCTGGAAGATGCCGTCCGTGAACTTGGAAGAGAGCCCTCAGCTGGCCCTTCAACTTGGATGTCCAAGCCTCCAGAACTGTGTGCAGTGAATTTCTGTTGTTTATAAGCCACCCGGTCTGTGGAGTTCTGTTAGAGAAGCGTGAGTGGACCTGGACAGCCGTCATCATCGTCATCATCATTGTCATCTCCGTCATCTCCTGCCTGTGTAATGCTGGCATGTACCAGCCCTTGTTCTGCATGCTTCGCACATATGAGCTCATTTACTTTGATTCTCTGACCCTGGGAATGAGTTGCTTGTTGTGATCCTCATTCTACCATTGAGGAACATGGAGATGTTCAGTAGGTTGGCCAAGGTCACACAGCTGACCTGTGCAGAGCTGGAACGCGAAACCAAGCAGTCTGGCGTAGAGTGAGCTTCCAGCCCCTTCCGGCCTCTCGTCCCCTACAGCTGCCTCACCTGGGAGCTGGGAAGGAGAAGACCCTGGCAGCGGCCTGGTCCGTCGGCCTCGGCCTGTGCTTGATGTCAGTTTCCTTCCCTCCCTTGAGCTCCCCTAGGTTTTGTGTGATAATCAGTTGCGGTCAGCGCTGGCTGGTGGAAAGAGATTCTATCAGAGATGGAAGGCAGAGTGGCCCTGGGTCTTGGGCCTTGAGTGCCGGAGCCCACACCTTGCTTTAATGAATGAGTCGGAAGCCCGGTGGGCTGCTGGCTTGTCGGGCTTTGTTGACTGATGGCAGGTGACACGTTACACCCGTCATCGCGCTCAAGTTCCTCGCCTCCCCACAGCTGTCGTCTTAGCAGAGCACTCCTGGCCTGGTGTTTCTCCACCTCATCCTTGCCTTGGAGGAGTCATCGTGCCAACACCTCGCCTGCCTCCTGCCTTCATCTTACGGGGAAGGGCCGTCTCTTTGGATGTCTGGAAGCTCATTGGCTGGGAACGGGTTAAGTCCAGCCAGGCTGCCTCCTGAGAACCTGTCCCCTTGGATCACTGTTGGCTTTCATCTTCATTATCTTGAATGACAATGCTGTCAGCACCTGGGAGGGGGTCCTTGAACAGCCAGATGGTGGCTGGAATTTTCTGCCAGTCATCAGTTTTCATCTGATTGCAGTGCAGGTGCGAGGAGGAGGAGGGAGAAGAGGAGGAGGAGGAGAAGGGAGGAGGTTTTCAGTACTCTCCACCCCTCCCAGTAGTCAAGAAAAGTCCTCCAGGAGCACTTGAAGGCAGTGTTAAGGCTGGGAGAATCCCAGAGGAAAAGCACAGGATGTTTTCATTTAAGCAATACATACTGAGCATCTACCAGTATGTCAGGTCCTGGGCATGCAGGCATGAGCAAACCCAGCTGTGCCCTGCCTCCACCCGTGGACCCTACATTCCAGCGAGCAGCCCCCTGTGTGTGGAATGTGTCAGGTGACATGAGCTTCTGAGAAGGGGACGTAAAGCGGGCTCACAGAACAAGGCGGCAGATGCCGACTGGGCCCTGGCTGAGGAGGGGCTGTTGCTGTGTTGGAAAGAGGTTAAGAGAACACTCTCTGGGACCGTAGTGCTTGATCTGGTTCTAGATGCGTTGAGGAAGCAGGCTACGTATGTCGCTCCCCCTATTCGCGGAGGAACGACACTAAACCCTGCGCTGTTCTTTCGTCTGCTCGGCCCTTCCCGGGTTTGCTGCTGGTCCTTCCTGGGTAGGCTACCGACCCTTCCACCTCCGTGGAAGGGCGGTGCCCCCTGCCACTTTCCCCACTTCCGCGGGGGAGCAGCACACCGCCGGCCGGCTCTCTCAGGGGCTGCTCAGATGTTATCCGGATGTTCCCCTTAGATGTTCCTGGTGCATGTTGTCTCTCTCCTCCTTTATAGTCCTCTTCCACCAGTCCCAACTCTGCTACCCACACGCCGAGTACGCTGCTCTCCTCCAATCAGGAGCAGGATCAGTTCCTGCAGGTTATTGGTAGAACTGGAGGCAGCTGTGTAGAAGTTGTTTACTCCTCTCCCAGTGCCATATTGTGGGAGAGCAGATGCATAGAATAAGTCTTAATTCCAGTAACTTAGTCTAGTCCGAGTTGCTCCCCACATACCTAGATTAATGGGACAAAGCGGGAGCAGCAGGTGCATGCACCCTAACTGAGGCCTCTGATCAACAAGGGGGCTCCGGCGGGGAGATGTTTATCCCAAGTTGTGTGCAGAGTTTTTTTTTTTTTTTTTCCTTTTCTCATCGTTGCATGTGCATCCATCCGTCCATCTGTCTGGTAATCCTTTAGTGAGGGTGCCATGGGTGTCAGGTGCTGCTCCAGAAACTGGGGACTTAGATGCAACTGGGCTCCTTTTGGGGCAACACCTGGATCCCAGGCGTTGGCATTGAAGGTGCCCCCAGCGCTGTCTTTCCCAACAACACTTTCCTGCATCACCACCAGCCTCCGAAGAGGAGCCGATGGCTCAGGTTTCCACCCTTCTTGGCCTGGCTCTGAGAGTCTGGCTTCTCTTGCATCCGCTGCTGTGTGTGGTGACCTGGTCGTCAGATCTGCGCACCCCTCCTGCGCATGAGCCTTTCTGGACTCCGCGGGAGCATCTCCTGCTGTTGACATCTGCAGAAGCCTGCCTGCCTCCCTCCCTGCCCGTTCTGAAGGGCCCTCCCGGGGGACCGCCTGGCTCTGCGAGCACGCCCGTCCAGTTTCTCCCCCTGCCCTTCAGAGACAGGCTCTGTGGTTTCTTCCCATTGATGAACTCACTCACTATTCTGCTGGCATCTTCACGTGCAGGATGTTGGGTGCAGACTGTGTCGTTTGCTTCTTCCTAAGGATCACCCCTTGTCGCTCCCCCTCTTCATGGAGGAGCGACACTGAACCCTGCACTGTTCTTTCGTCTGCTCGGCCCTTCCCGGGTTTGCTGCTGGTTCTTCCTGGGTTGGCTGCCGTCCCTTCCACCTCCGTGGAAGGGCGGTTCCCCCTGGCCACTTTCCCCACTTCTGCAGGGGAGCGGCACACCGCCGGCCAGCTCTCTCGGGGGCTGCACAGGTGTTCCCCTTAGATGTTCCTCTTAGATGTTCCTGGTGCATGCCGTCTCTCTCCTCCTTTATAGTCCTCCTCCTCCAATCCCAACTCGGCTGCCCACACGCCGAGTACGCTGCTCTCCTCCAATCAGGAGCAAGTCCTACAGTTTATTGGCTGAACTGGAGGCAGCTGTGTAGAAGCTGTTTTCTTCTCTCCCAGCGCCATATTGTGGGAGAGCAGATGCATAGAATAAGTCTTAATTCCAGTAACTTAGTCTAGTCGGAGTTGCTCCCCACAACCCCTCACACTCGCTTGTCTTCTTTCCATCCGCGGCACCTTTGTCCCCTTCTGCCACTCCATTCCTTCATCTGTCCACATCCTAGGAATTCTCCAAAAACTGCCTCTGATACGCAGATTTCTGGTTGGGTTTCCACTGCTCTCCACCCTCCCCTGGGTCCTGGCCTGGCCAAATCCTTCCTAGCACAATGACCTCGCGGGGTTGTCCTCAGGACCACCACCTGGACACTGAGATGTGGAGAGCCTTGACCGTGCCCTAGACCTACAGAATCTGCAACTCTGGGAGCAGGACCCACAAGCTCTCCGGCTGCTAGGGGTGCTCCCCTCTCTGCCTGACTGAGAGCTCCCTGCTCCCATCGGCTGCACACACCATGGTGTCAGCTCCTCAAGGAACAGCCCTGATCCGGTCCCTGTCCCCCACTGCAGAGCTTATGTTGTCCAGGACTGAGCTCGGGCCAGGGCTCTTGACCTTCTTATTTTCTCTTACGTGGGCTAACTCAGAAGTCACTTTTGTATAAATTAGGTCTCTTTGTAGAGCTGTGGCTTATTTGAAAGCATTTAGACATTATAATTGGATAGACTTTTAAATTCGAGAGCCATCATTTGCCAGTTAAATTTAAACCACCTGTGTAAAATGGGGATTGTGGCCTGAACACAGGCCCTCAATAAATGTTTATAGGTGGAAGGAATAAATACCTGCATAGGTAAGTTATGGGTTCAGGAAAATGCCTGTAATTAGGAAATGTTGATCAATAAAATGTTAGCTAAATCTGGGGCCTAACTCGTGTTTAACTGGGGCAGGTGGCATCTTATTTGAGTCTGTCATTTTCTCATCTATAAAATGAGCATAATGATATCTACGTCCGAGGATTGCTCCAAGGATTAAAGGGGATAATAATATAAATGAAGTAGCTAATCCATTGCGCAACGTGATGCTTTGAAGTCAGTGAACACTCAATAGATGGCAGCATTTATTCTTAGCTCTTGTACACGTAAGAGGGCAGATGAGGAGTGAACCGTCACTGGGTGGAGTCGGGTGCTTTGGGGTAACTGCAGAGATCTCCCCTGGACACACAGTAGCACGGAGCTGTGAAGTGCAGATGACTCCGTAGTAACAAGGAGATCTTGCCCCCAAAGGGCAGCAGAGAGAGCTCTGTCCACAGTTGGGCCTGGCTGGAAAATTCCTCCCTGGGGGAAGGCATAGTGGACAGAGGCAGCCATTGGCTGTGTGCTGATGCATCTGTCCACAGTTACCCTGGCTGTAGGGATGAGTCATGGACTATGTCCTCAGACGCGGAGGGCAAGGACGAGGACCACATCACGTTGCCGGGCCTGTCTGCCCGGGTGGGTGAGGCTCTGGTCTGGGAGGACGGCCCGTTCCGTCTTGGAGTTCCCAGTTCCGTGTGAGCCTGTCCCTCACTCACTGATGTACAGCAGGGTGGGTAACTTTGATGAGTGTTTACTGATCTCCTCTCTGTACCAGGCACAGGAGTAGGGTCCCAGAGGACAGGAGGAAAAGAGCTGGCTTCTGTCCTTAGGGCCATTTATGACTCCTGTAGACACAGGCAAGGGAGCAAGCTATGACAGGTGTACTGTGACGCAGTGGGGGCATTTGCACACATGCGCATATGCACACGCACACAGGGTCTTTTGGCAGCCCAGGTGTGTATTGTGGTCTGAGTTACAAGCTTCCGAGTCTTTCTGGAAGGCCCCTTGATGAGGGGCTCACAGGCTGGTATTCTCCACGGGATGCCATGTATATTTGTCAGGATGGATTGGGCTGTGCTGTTTGTATGAATGACCCTGATACTGTGGCTTACATCATAAAGATTCAGTTCCTACCTAAGCAGCACATTCATCTGCTATTGCGTGTTCTCTCTCTCTCTCTGTGTGTGTGTGTGTGTGTGTGTGTGTGTGTAGGGGGTTTCCTGTCCTGTATCACTCACAGTCTCGGGTGCAGGTGAGTCCCATACCTGGAATGTGGCCAGAGGAGGTTGGAACTGGGGGAGTTCGTTGGCCAAAGCAAGTCATGTGCCCCTGTCATTTCCAGTAGCTGAGGGGCGTGGGTCCTACCTGTGCCTGGAAGGTTGGGGACCAGAGAACTCCTGATAGCATCAGTAACTCCCCCATCTTTCTGGGGAGCCTCATATGTGAACTCTGAGGCTGTAGGAGCTCAACCAAGCAGGGCATTCAGAAGGCGGCCAGAATCACGGAAAAGAAGCGGCAGTCTGCCTCGCATGAGAAAGCCTTGTCTACCCACTGCAAGCTCTCGGGCTGCAGCACAGCGGAGCCGTGACTTGGCGTTGCTTGTCCAGACACCTGTAGCGCTCCCAAGGGCACACACAGCACCACTGCAGCTCAGTCAAATGGAGCGCCACACGGTGCCTTTGCCAGGCACCATGCCGAGTTTGGGTTTACATAATTAACCAGGATCGTTAAGAAAATTTTAGAACATATTATATTGTTTAGCAGATCATAGAAGTGGTGCCTTTTCGCTTAGCTAAAACTAAGCATTTTGATGGTGAAAATAGTATGCCTTTTGTTACCTTAAAAAAAAAGCCACTTAGATGGAAACCTAGATAGTTGGGCTGCTGCTGTTTTCGGTGTTTATTTCCTTCCTGTGCAGTCCGTAAGCGCTTGATCATCGGGGCGGGCCGTTCAGGCTAACTCCCCTGCTCTTCGTGTTTCTTGTTCATCAAGCTGTGATCATTGAGAAATTTTGAGCTCCTCTGATAAGATACACACACACACACACACACACACACACATCTTTGTGCCAAGAGAAATAAGGGCTTCAGTAAGCAGATCAGTGCTCAGAGCGCTGGCGAGGGTGCAAGATCTTTGGAGCGGTCTTACCTGGTTCTCCGCTCTCTTTCTGAGCATGCTCTTGGGCACTTGACGTGGCTGCAAAGGTTTTCTCCATCTCTTTAGTTTACTTTCTTGGTCAGACATTTGTGAGATGTGGTTAAGATCTTCAAAGGCATGGCGGGGGAAGAGAAGTGTAAGGTACGGCTCCTCTACTCTGAGAGTTTGCAGAGATAAACTAATATTTGTGCTGTGTGCTGAACATAGTTGCAAGCTTTAGCTCTCATCTCCTTCATGTGTCAGGTACAATGGCCTCAGTTGCTGCTGTATTTTTGTACTATATGATGAGGACATTGATCCTTGGAGAAGATAGCCACTTCATCATGCTTCTGCGTTGCATATGAAGCCACTCTCTGCTCTTGCCGCAATCTGCCAGCCAACACGAAGCAATGAGAGAGCCCTACAGCAGATGGCACGTAGATACACAGACACAGAGAGGCCCCTGTCCTCAAGCAGTTTACAGTCCAGGGCTGAGACACTGACAGGTAAATGTACCACCTTGGCAGCAGGTGTCATGGTGAGGGGAGCAGGGTGACACAGTGGGGTAGAGCAGAAGAGGGTGCCTCCCAAACAGTCGGTGAGGTTTTCAGCCAAGGTGCAGCATCGTTGGGGTTGCTCATCCAGCGTTTCTGTCTTCAGCTGCATGGAGATGTGGAGGTAGCAAGCCTGGTCAAGGTGCCATAAAGAATAAGAAAGGAGCAAAAGCAGACAGTAGCAGTGCCATGGGAAGACAGTGCTTGGGAGCGTTAAGGGTGTTGGGGTCTGGCAGGACCTGCCCATCCCTGGCTTCAGCGAGTAGGCAGGTGGGCTCGGGGAGGACCAGATTTGGGAGAAAAGGAAACCCTGGTTCAGGCAGGAGGAGAGCATCCACTGTGGAGTGAGAACGTCTGTTCTGAGTTCAAGCCCTGGTCTTACTGTTTGTTAGGTTTTCTGACCTTGGACAGACTACTGCACCCTACTGAACCTTACGATTCCTGTAATACTACATCGTGCCTACCCCATACATGGGTGAAGTGAAGTTGTGTGTTTGGGGGCAGGTGTTGCGGCTGCTGCTTGGGAAACCTGTGTCCCACATCAGCGTGCCTGGATTTGAGTCCCACTTGTGCTTCTGATCCAGCTGCCTACTGATCTGCACTCTGGGAGGCAGCAGGTGAGGGCTCAAGTACTTGGGTCCCTGCCACCGTTTTGGAGACCTGGATGGAATTTCTGGCTCCTGCCTTTGGCCCAGCCCAGCCCAAGTGGTTGCAGGCATGTGAGGAGTGAGCCAACCAGTGGATGATCTCTCTCTTGCTCTCTGACTGTCTGTCACTTTGCCTTGCAAATAAAATAAACATTAAAAAATGCTGCAAGTGGAGAAGTTAACATGTAAATATTGGCTCTTTATAATTAATAATAATAAACAATGATGAACATGGGTAAAATGTACTAACTGTGGTGGGGGTAAAAAATTAATCAAATACCGATTATATTGTCAGGCTCTGTGCTCAGTCCTATACTGGGTGTTTGGCAGATTTTTATTATTTAGGCATCATAACCATCCCATTAGTAAGGAAGAATAATACACTAGATAGAGCAGGCTAGATAGACCCATGAATATACAGTCACTCAAGATATTTATTGCATTCAGGATGAATGTGTGTGTCTGCTCTGTACAGTGACCCAGGGACCTAGGCTGATGTCCCTCCAGCAGAGGGCAGGGGTGTGAGCAGTGAGAATTGGACGCACATCATTGCTGCCCATGCCCCACTGGTTAGGAATTAGTCACATGGTCTCACCCAAGCCTGGAGGTGTGGACACGTCTCGGTGTGCCTCCAGGTTTGGAACACAGCTCACCACTCTCCGCAGACGGTCTGAAGGTGAAGGAACTGAGTTTCTTAGATTCACGTATAGGCAAGATTGACATGTAGGTGGGTCTTTGTTGCCATGGAGGATGGAGAAGGGTAGATGGGGAGGTGCAGGATAAATAAAATGGATTTAGCAGAATTAAACAGTTGATTAAAGTGATTAAATATTTAACAGAGGAGAGATATTTGAAGTCCTGGGGGTTGACTTCAGCCCTTAGATAGCCTCAAGTTGGGGCTGGAGCGAAGAAATTTGGGTGTGAAAGTCATTGGCGTCAGAAGGAGTGGGCAACCCAGTGGTGGATGCACAGCCCCAGGCCTGCTGGAGTTGCTCTGGATGTGGGCGTAGCGTTGGGAAGGGAGGGGAACTGGAGACTTGTTAGAGGTCAGCACAGTTTGTTTTCGGAAGTCTGAACTTCAAAAAGTCATCCCGGGGCACGCATCTAAGCCAGCAGTTAGGGGTTGAGATGCCCACTTCCTGTGCCGCATTGACTGGGTTCAGTGCTTGCTCCAGCTCCTGCTCCAGCTTTCTGCTAATGCGGAGCCTGGCAGGCAGTGGGGATGGTGCCAGCGGTTGAGTCTCTGCCATCTGTGTGGGAGACCTGGATTGAGTTCCTGGCTCCAGGCTGTGTCCCCTGCCAGGGCTGTTGCAGGCATTTGGAGAGTGAACCAGCTTATGGCTGTGTTCCTCTGCTTCTGAAACAAACAGAATTATGTGAATGTGAAGAAAGCCAACCAGAGCATGCATGCATGTGGTGCGCTTCATGCTTTTTATCTGTCTCTAGCATGCACTCTGTGAAATGTGAGACCAGTGAGAGCTTGCACTCACATGCCACAGGCAGAAGAGACAGGTGTGGCAATGGCACAGGAAGAAATCGCCTGTTGTGGCTGATCCTTTGGGCTCACAGAGACCACAGGAGCTTGTGGGACTCCTGCAGCAGATGTTGGATGACTGGAGTCTGGCGAAAGCACTCAGCCTCGTTCTTTCCAGTAGTGTTGGAGCGTGAATATCGACCTGTCAGTGAGCATTTATTGAGCACCTATGGTATGCCCAAGCTTGTTCTTAGGAGCGAAGAATACTCTGCAGCTGTAGCCAGACTCTAGTTTTGGAGGGGGAGGGGCTCATGAAACAGCTGACCCCACCCCCGAGGGATCCACAGTGCACACCGTTCCTGAAAGGAGGGGAGGCCTGGATTCTCACCTCGCCAGTTCTGTGACCCTTGGGCAGCTCACTGCTTGCTGATCCTTGAGTGTCTTGTCCTTCTAAGAATCCATGAAAACTCCCCAGCAAATGTGCTTTGCCTTCATTTTCCAGTGTGTTTTTGCCAGGTGCCATCTGTTGAGGTCCATGGGGCACAGAAAGGTGGGGTGTGGCACTGCTGCCCTCTTGAAGCAGAAGGAACGAGGTGCTGCAGGCAGGGGGAAAAGCAAGGCCGGCGGGCGGCCAGCACAGGGTGACGGGCCGTCTCCTCTGCGCAAGGCTCTTTCCTGAGGGCTGTAGCCACGGGCAGCCCTGCCTGGCCTGGATTCAGCTGCCCTCCAGTGCATCAGCCCCCACCCCTCCCTACTTCTCCTTCTCCCTCCGATGCTTTCTCTTCTCCCTGCTCCGTTGTTGATTCATAACACATTTATTGGACACCTACGATTTATCAGGCTCTGGAGAGAGACAGCCCTGAGTGAGTTGACAGAGCCCGTGTCCCCACGGGACGTGTGTTCCTTTTGGAGTGACAGGCTGTAAACAAGTAAACAGACCTGATGATTTCAGGTCTGTGCACTTGCCTGGGATACCCTGAGAGCAGCTGGGTGGCAGAGTGTTGTGTGAGCGACACAACTCTGCAGGAAGGTCTGAGTCCAGTGGAGGGAGCGAGAGCCAGCACCTCACTCTGGAGGACCAAGGTCAGGGGCCGAGACCTGAACCATCTCCCTCCCTTCCTTTTTTTTTTTTTTTCTTTCTGTTTTGATTGATTGATTTATTTGAAAGGCAAAGTTACAGAGAGGCAGAGGCAGAGAGAGAGAGAGGTCTTCCATCTGCTGGTTCATTCCTCCAAGTGGCCACAAAGGCCAGAGCTGTGCTAATCCAAAGCCAGGAGCCAGGAGCTTCTTCTGGGTCTCCCACAGTGGTGCAGGGGCCCAAGGGACTTGGGCCATCTTCTACTGCTTTCCCAGGCCATAGCAGAGAGCTGGATTGGAAGTGGAGCAGCCAGGACTCAAACCTGTGCCCATATGAGATGCCGGCACTGCAGGTGGCAGCTTTATCTGCTAAGCCACAACCCTGGACCCATCTCCATATCTATAGGTAGGTGGGAAACTCCTAAGGTCTCAACTTTGTCTGGAGCGGTGTCTGAACTCATGCCTTCTGCCTGGAAAGGCCCTGAATGTCCATTGTATGAAGCCGCGTCCACCACCATGCTGCCCGGTTTCCTTTCCCCACTCCAGCTTCTCTGTGCTAAAAGTGGCAATGATTTTGTCCTGCTTCACCGCTGACCCCTTGATCACTCTGACTAGCAGGCCAGTTGTGAGGCGTGCCCAGTAAAAATGACAGTGCACCAGTTGTGAGGTGTACCCAGTAGAAATGACAGTGCAGCATTTGCCAGTAGGAAGTGTGCTCCTGGATGCTGATAGGACGAGGCCCGTCCGGGTGGGAGGGCTGATGCATCAGGCAGGTGTTTAGCAGGAGTGATTCCTCCTCTTCCCCAGCTCAGCAGGGCACTGTGTTCAGTTCCAGCCGCTAACCCTCTGTGCCTCTTTCTGCTCTGCTACCTTTCTGTGGTCCCTGTTTATGTGGACTTAGTGGTCCTGTGATGACCTGGAAGCTCTTTTGTATTGTTGATTAGGCTTGGCAGCTATAGAAAGTGAGGTCTATCCCTGGGGGGTCTCTTGGCTTCAAGGGAGGAGAGAGACCAGTGAATGACCCGTGAGTGAGGAGTGCTGAGGCCTCAGATGCACACCCCACCTGTGGGTTGTGGGCGCTCCTTAGCTCTGGTGGGAGGAAGGAGAGGGGGCTGCAGCTCAGGTGGAGTTCCAGAGGTGGCCCAGCCTGGGGTCAAGAACTTGAACTCCTCAGTGCACCTGCCGCTTTCCGACTGTTGGAACTTTGGTGAATTATTTCATTTCTCTGTAGCTGTCACGTAGTTGGAATAATGTCAGCCTTATAGGGGTACTTAGCGCATGAAATGATATATGTTAAGGGCTTCAATAGCGTCTAATGATACACAAGCGCTGTAGATATGTGCTTGTATTTATAGGTTGTATCTTCATCACTCACCCAGTATCTCACCTCTAGGGACAGATCATGGTGGGTCGGGTCGGGATGAGGAGTAGAACTGGAATGATACACAGAGGCACCTGGGGCCTTTCCCAGAGAGTGTTCTGGAATGCGAGATTGATCAGGACACGTGACCCCTGTGTTCTGGGAAGTGTGTTCATTTCGGAGGAATGTCTACCTACTTATCACGTTCTAAATGTTGGTGTCCCTCCTCTCCTCTCCCACTCACAGTTCATATGTTCAAACTGAAACTCTTGGGGCCAGCACCATGGCTCACTTGGTTAATCCTCCGCCTGCGGCGCTGGCATCCCATATGGGCACCGGGTTCTAGTCCCTGTTGCTCCTCTTCCAGTCTAGCTCTCTGCTGTGGCCCAGGAGGGCAGTGGAGGATGGCCCAGGTGATTAGGCCCCTGCACCCGTGTGGGAGACCAGGAGGAAGCACCTGGCTACTGGCTTTGGGTCGGCGCAGCGTGCTGGCTGTGGCAGCCATTTGCGGGGTGAACCAACGGAAGGAAGACCTTTCTCTCTCTCTCTCTCTCTCTCTCTCTCACTCTCACTCTCACTGTCTAACTTTACCTGTCAAATAAGTAAAAAGAAAAAAAAAAAGAAACTGAACCTCTAGAGTGATGATGGCACTGGGATCACTGTGGGGAGGTGATCTGGTCGTGAGGGTGAGCTCCCATGAACAGGATCAGTGGCCTTTTAAAGACCCGAGAGAGGCCGGCCCCGTGGCTCACTAGGCTAATCCTCCGCCTAGCGGCACTGGCACACCGGGTTCTAGTCCCGGTTGGGGCACCGGATCCTGTCCCGGTTGCCCCTCTTCCAGGCCAGCTCTCTGCTGTGGCCAGGGAGTGCAGTGGAGGATGGCCCAAGTGCTTGGGCCCTGCACCCCATGGGAGACCAGGAGAAGCACCTGGCTCCTGCCATCAGATCAGCGCGGTGCGCCGGCCGCAGCGCGCCGGCTGCAGCGCGCCGGCGGCGGCGGCCATTGGAGGGTGAACCAACGGCAAAGGAAGACCTTTCTCTCTGTCTCTCTCTCTCACTGTCCACTCTGCCTGTCAAAAAAAAAAAAAAAAAAAAAAAAACCCGAGAGAGCCTCATTGGGGAGAAACGGGCCCTCCTGAGATGGTAGCTCTGTAGGCACCGTGGGCTTGGACTTCCCCTCTGTGAGAAACGAATTTCCAGTGTTTGTAATCCACCTCATTCATGGTATTTTATTACTGCAGCCCAAGTGGCCTGAGATACTATCGATCTGTCTATTGAGAAGCCAAACTCCCTATTGAGGATGAAACCAGGCATGCAGATCCAGATGCCGCGCTGCTGCATTCCCACATCCTGTGCTCCTTATCCCCCCCACCCCCGCCACAGGCCAGAGGCCACAGGGGGCGCTCGCTGAGCCAGGCCTTGAGCTCCCACCGCTTAGATCCGTTCTATTTATGAAGAAGGCACAGGCGTCTGAACACCAGGCCGCATCTCCGTGTGCTCATTTAATGAGAAAAAGGAATGCAAGAGAGGAGAAGTTTGGAGATAATTGGACTCCGGAGGATGGCTTGTTTTTTGGAGGTGATGTGCAGTTGATAGTCTCATAAGAAGTGCTTATGATGATCTACAAATGCTTTCGCACACGAATCCCTCCCCTCCCGAGCCCCTCCCCCTGAAGTTTGCCTCCGCAGAAGTGTGGTCTGAACTCGCACAGGGCTGCACTTGGGCGTTCCTGTGGATGGGGACATGTGCACACACGCACCTTCCCACGACGTCCACTGTAGTTTCACGGGAAGGCAGAGCCGTTCGGATCCAGCTCTCTTTTCAAACTTTGTTGTTCACATCCAGCGAGTCTCTTCCGCGTGTGAGTCCCTGGGCGGGACTGACGGACGGCTGCCTGCACTTTGTACTCCCTTGAATTCCCAAGGTTGGGTCTTGGATGAGAAGAGTCCTTTTGGGTTGCAGAAGGCCCTGTCAGAAACCAATCACTCACCCATTTGTCGTCAAACAGATGAAGGCAGCATAGTGCTTTTTCTCCAATGACCGATTCTCCCAGCATGAGGAAGGGAACATAATTGGAAAATGGGCAGTATTCACAGAGCAATTACTGTGCCCGTTAATGAGGTTTACAGGACGGCTTCCAGTGAATTAATGAAGAACAATGATTTTAACGTTCATGTTGAACGGCTGGACGGCTTGATAAGGGGGCGGCCCGTGAGGCCCATGGCTTTGACAGGGGGATGGTGACCAAGTGCAGTTCTGCCTCCCTGATCCCTTTTTGGTTCTTGTTCAGTCCTGGGAGACTGTGAACCTGGAGAAGGAGCACCGGACTGGTGAGGCTCGCAGGTTGGGCCGGGCCCCCAACTGTAGCCCATGGCAAATGTGCTCTGGTGGGGGTGATGGTGACTTCTGGGGGCAGTGTATCTTGGGGAAGGCAGCATAGCGTTTTGACTCCAGAAGTCTGGATGCAGATTGTAGCCCTGCCATTTATTGGTTCTCGTATTGGGTAACTGTTGTGAATGATCAGAGGACTTGTGTACATGAAACTGTGTCCTGCACAGGCTGGTCATTGAGCGGTCAGGGTTGCAGAGAGACAGAACTGGTAGGAAGATGGAGATATATACACACACACACACACACACACACGTACAGGATGGAAGCCTTTTTTATTTTTATTTTTTTTAAGGGATTGGCTCTTGAGGTTGTGAGATTTGACAGATTTGTAATCTGGGTCAAGCCAGCAGACTGAAAACTCAGGCAGTAGTGGATGCTACAGTCTTTAAAATATATACATATTTGAAAGGGGAGAGAGAGGGAGAGGTTATCTTGCACCTGCTGATTTATTCCCAGATTGCCTGCAATAGCTGGGGCTGGGCCAGGCTGAAATCAGGAGCCAGGAACTCTATCCTGGTCTCCCACCTGGTGGCAGGGACTCATCACCCGCTGCCTCCCATGGTGTACAATATCAGGAAGCTGGAATCAAGAATGGAGCCAGGGTCAGCGCCGCGGCTCACTAGGCTAATCATCTGCCTACGGCGCAGGCACACCGGGTTCTAGTCCTGGTCGGGGCGCTGGAGTCTGTCCCGGTTGTCCCTCTTCCAGTCCAGCTCTCTGCTATGGCCCTGGAGTGCAGTGGAGGATGGCCCAAGTGCTTGGGCCCTGCACCCACATGGGAGACCAGGAGGAAGCACCTGGCTCCTGGCTTTGGATTGGCGCAATGCGCTGGCCATGGCAGCCATTTGTGGGGTGAACCAATGTGAAAAGGAAGACCTTTCTCTCTGTCTAACTCTGCCTGTCAAAAAAAAAAAAAAAAAAAAAAAAAAGAATGGAGCCAGGATGAAAACCCAGGCACTCCGATATGGGATGCAGGCTTCTCAGGTCATCTTTTAACTGCTGCAACAACTACCTGCCCAAGGCTTTAGTCTTAAGGGAGATTTTCTTCTTCTCTAGAAAAGTTAGAATTCCACTCCTTAGGCCTGCCTTTGCTAGGATTAGGCCCGCCAGTGCCATTGAGGGCAATACCCTGTTCTTCCAAACTGATGACCGTGGGTGCTCACCTCTCCCACAACAGCAACACCTGCACTGGTGTCCGAGTAAATGACCGGGCACTATAGCCTAGGAACATTTACACAGAAAAATGGCCGTCAGAGTCATCAGTATTGTTATTGATGTGTCAGCAACCAAGCCCTGTATTTGGCTCTGTTGGGGACTCTTGGAAAAGTATCATTTGCTGGCCCAACAGGCAACCATGTCTTAACTCCAGGGACAGATGGTGGTAGGTAAGGTCAGGTTGAGGAGAATGACGTGAGTGATGGAGGCACTTGGAGCAGGTTGGCAGGCCATCAGACTAGCCTTTCCCAGCGATCATTCTGGAATCTGAAATGATCTTGTGAGAGTGAACCCTGTGTTGTACACAGGATGTTAATTGTGAAGGTCAGATACACCTCACTGAGATTCTTGGCTTCAGTATGCCTTCTTACCTACCCCTAACCTAGGTAAGTAACCACCTCATGGATGCTGTTTTTGTTTTTTTTCCCTCTAAACTTGGAAAAACTAATGCTTGTCTTTTAGGTTAGTTGCAAGAACGTGGAATGTATCTGGTAGGTTCTAATCACTCAGTGGATAATTCTTTCGCTCCTTGTGCATGTGTTGTTTTGAGTTTTGTAATGAGATGTTGGTGGAGAGTTTCTGTAATGGGTCTGAGTCAGAAGAAGTGAGGAGCATTAGAGAACGCAAAGCAGTCTGGTGAAAATGGAACTAGCAGAGGAGATGAAGGAAAGGATGGACGTCAGTACCTGGGCCCCCTGTGCTCACGGGGAGCATATGCTGGTCACCCTGAGGTCTCTAGAGCGGAACGTCATAAAGCAGAGCTTTGCCACGCAGGCTGAGAGCTGTGTGTTCTTTCCTGATGGTTGGGTCCAAGGGCATTGTTGGCACCTCTGTTTTGTTTCTGGTCCTGGGGTACTCAGCCCTCAGAGATAAGTCTCTTAGGACTACAGCATGGCAGTCTTACGTGTGTGGGCCTCTTGCTTCTTAATGCAGTAGACTTGTTGGCCATTTAAACCAACACTAAAGGAAGGTGTATACTAATTTTTTATCATCTCATGGGAGAAAAATCAAAATACAAACAGCATCAGTTCCATTAAAAAGTGTCTTTATTTCATCTTTTGACTTGTCTCCTTGAGGGGGTTGCAAAGCTCTTGAAGGACAGATGGCTTTCCTCTCATCTGTGTGCTTCTAGCACAGGACGTGGTTTGTCGTCAGGGTGTGGGATGTGTTTGTTGGACAAGCAAATGAACTGTGAAGATACTTCCTGATCCATGTCGTGCTGTTGGTTCAGACAGCTGTTGAGGCTTGACTGTACTTATAGAGTGAAATACTCCCTGCACAGAGAAACTCAGCAGTGGGCCAGAACCCCAAGGGTCCCATCCCAGAGGATAGACAGGGTGGCCTGGTGAGGCCTGCGCCATCTGTGCTTCTGTTCCTGCAGATCAGACTTGAGAGTGTGATTGAGTGGGGTCTCATCAGTGACAATGCACCTTGTCTGGGAAGTGTAAGATTGGGAGGCTCTGGGTTGAATTTTGGAGACTAGGATAGAGAAAAAAGGCACCCTGGTGTGCAAAGAGAGAGCCCTTCTGGGTGAAGGAATGAATCTGGGAAGACATTGCATTCCCAAAGATCCTTGTCCAGAATGAAACTGGGTGACTGTCACAAGTTATGGGCAGGTGCGATGCCAAGCACAGTTCTCAATGCCTTTCAGAGCATCATTGGCGCTTAGCATAGCCTTAGCCTTGTGGCCCAGCCCTTGATCCTTGCATTGGAACTGAGCTAATAATTGTTCCTCATGAGTGGGAAAACAAATGAGCAGGTTTTTATATTTTAATTGAGAAGCATTCACAGAGAGAGAGACAGACAGACACATCCGTGCACTGGCTTACTCCATAAATGGCTGTGGGTAAGACAGGTCTGAAGATTCCATCCCCATCTCCTATGTGGGAGGCAGGAACCCCGTTACTTGAGCCGTCTCTGCCTGCCTCCGAGGGCCTGCATTGTCAGGAAGCTGGAGTCAGGAGCCAAGGCTGGGAATCAAGCCCAGGTACGCTGATTTTTGGACACCGGAGTCTTAACCCTTAGGCTTAACACCTGCTCCCAAAATGAGTTGTGTGTGTTGCTGGCGGTTTCCTGATTTGCCCACCCAGCTGAAGCATCACAGTTTGTCTTAAGGACACCATTAGGTATCCCAGGTTGAAATCTCTAACAATTTTCCTTCTGTAATTTCTCTTCTTCTTTTGTCAGCCCAATCAAGTAATAGGCCCTGGATAGTCCATTTCATCCCGCTGCCTGCTGCTGGCGTTTCCATCTCCGTCTGTCCCAGCTCTGAGCCGCTTCCCTCCATCCCTGCCCCGGAGTGTTGCCCTGGCTGTGGCCTCGTCTCTCCCTTCCCAATCTTCTGTTACTTTCTCATTGCCAGAGTGGTTTGCTAAAGCTCAGAGCAGCTTGTGTCAGTTCCTGCCTCTGATCTTTCCCCATGGCCTCTAGAAGCAGAAAACCTTACCCTGCTCTAATAAAGATTTTCCAGCTGGGCTGCAGGCTTCTGTCCTTGCCGTGGGCCCTATGCCTGGATACCACAGGTCTTCAAAAAGTTCATGGAAAATGCTTGTTATGAAAAACAGCGCATGGATTTCACAATTTTTTGCATCATAATAAACTTAGCTTTTAATTCTATTTTTGCTTTGAAAATGTATTTATTTCATTTTTTTAACTTTTATTTAATGAATATAAATTTCCAAAGTACAGAGTATGGATTACAATGGCTTCCCCCCCATAACGTCCCTCCAACCCGCAACCCTCCCCTTATCCACTCCCTCTCCCCTTCCATTCACATCAGGATTCATGAAAATGTATTTATTGACTTGAAAGGCAGAGTGACAGAGAAAGAGAGTGACCATCTGCTGGTTCATTCTCCAAGTGGCTGGCAAAGCTAGGAGCTAGGAGCTACATCTTGTCTCCCACATGAGTACCAGGGACGTAAGTACTTGGGCCATCATCTACTGCTTTCTCAGGCACATTAACAGGGAGCAGAATTGGAAGCAGGGCAGCCAGGACCCAGACTGGCACTCAGATATAGGATGCCAGGATTGCAAGTGGTGGCTTAATCCAAGCACTGCAATGCTGGCCCTTTAATTCCGTTTTTCCATGAATCTTTTGAAGTGCTCTTGCACTAAATTGTGATTTACCACTCACAAAATCTAACATGTTCTTCCATGTCTCCAAGATGTGGGATTTTTTTGTTTGTTTGTTTTTCCTTGGGAAGCCTATTAACGTTTTCCACATATCTCTCAAGACTCAGGTTGTGTTGGTTGAGCCGACTCGCATGCAAACGATTGCGAGGGAGATGCTGAGACGGGCAAGCTTCCCACGAGGCCGTGGCTGCAGTAGAGAGGGAATCCTCTCCAGCTCGAGCCCGAGTGCCCCACCAGCGAGCCGTCTTCGCTCACGTCTTTGCTCGCTCTGCTAAATTGTGTTTTATTAATGTGTGTGATGGTACTGATGCTCAGGCTTCTGTGCTAATGACTGATAATTGCCTTAATGAGCTATTTGTAAGAAATACAGTAGCACCGGGAGGAATGAAGCGGACCCTGCCGCAGCTGGTGGGATAATAGCCCTTTGGCTGACTGTAGGGAGGAGCAGCCTGCAGGATTCTTGTAGTCTCCACCAGAAGGAGCTCAGTTAGCCACTTAGGCTCCACCTGTCTTCTGCTCCTTGGTTAACCCTCTGTGTGTCAGTTACGAGGCAAAGCTGGGCTCAAGGGACAGCCCTCCCATACTGCATGTCCGTCACAGGTCCACCTGTGGTTCTGTTCCGTGTTGTCTCCATTCTGGGATCCTGAATGATGAGTAGTCTTTCCCAGGGCCCTTGCTGGCCATCGTAACAGAAAGAACAGGGTACACGCTGGCTCTGAAAGTCACCTTTTGGCCAATGGTGGTCTTATTAGCACGAGAAAGTCCCAGTGATGTCTCTGTGTCGGTACGTTCCCTGCTGATGTGCTCAGTGCTACAGAACTGGTGTTTACAAATAGCTTGAGAACCCCTGTGCCATGGTGTAGTTCCTTCTTTGATTGGGTTCCAGGTGGTCAGTAAGGCGATGTCAATACTACCGCTTGAGTCTGCTGTGTAGTCTGGCCATGGGGCGCCTAACTCCGTCAGTCTGTGTTTCAGATCCACCACTCACTGGTGGTCAACTTCAAAGCCCAACCCATCGCTTCATCTGCAACATCAAAACAGTAATACCTGTTATCTACCATTGCTCAGCAGGCGGTGAGCCGATGGATTGGAAAGCATCACAGTTTTCCGTAAAGGTTGGCTCTCTTCCTTCCCTCCCCGTGCTGGATCTCGAGTGAGAGTTCTCATGCGTGTGTTGTGTTCAGCCAGTTGTAGCTCGGATCTGTGGAGTAGCCACAGCCGCACGTGTGCTTGTGTGACTAGTGAATGCTTCAAATGTGGCTGGTGTGATTGAGCAACTGAATTTCAAATTTTATTTAATCTTATTTGTTAAATTGTTTAATGAGAAATATTTTTAAATCGGCAGATAACGTATGTTTCTGTCGGGTCAAGTGTGGTGACATTTTGGTCTCCGAGTACATCCTGGAAGGGCTAAGTCTGGTTAATTACCCCTGTGGTATTTCCCGTAGTTATTTTTGGGCTGGGAGCATCCAGTCTTCAGTCTGCTTTCTGTCACTGTAGCAGAATCCCTGAGCCCGGGTGTTTATAAAGAGAAGAGGCTCGTTTTGATTCATGATTCTGGAAGTCTAAGATCGAGTGACCACACGTGGTCAGCTCCCAGAGTAGACCACTTGCTGCTGCTGTAGGGCAGGAAAGCGAAGTGTGCAGTGTGTGGAAGGGACACATGGGTGCGAGAGGTTGAGCAGAGGTGCCACTAGAACAAACCCACTTTGTGGGACCTTAACCCAGTGTCTAGGGGAGGACGTTCATCCACTCGTGAGGATGACGGCCCCTGACCTATTAAACTCTGTAAAAGCCCACCTCCCCACACTGCCACCTTGGGAATCAAATTTCACCCTTTTAGTGGGGACAAAGCATGTTCAAGCCATGTCACACTCTTTATATTTTTCAAGCATATACTGTATCATCATTAACTGTTGCCATCTTGCTGTATCATAGATCTCTAATTAAAAAATTTAAAGAAAATTTGTTAGATCTCCCATATGCAAGTTCATTCCACCAATGCCTGCAACAGCTGAGGTGCGCCAGAGCTGGTAACTCAATCCACATCTCCCACGTGGGTGGCAGGAACCCAGCGATGGGAGCCATCACCTGTTGCCTCCCAAAGTCTGCATGAGCAGGAAGCTGGGATTAGGAGCCCAGTGGAGCCAGGACTCTAACCCAGGAGGCATCCCAAGAGGTATCCTAACTGCTGCAGGAAACACCCGAGATCGCCGGACATTGATTTTTCCTGTGTAACTGTAATTCTGTGACCTTTGACCAACCCCCCTGCCTCCTACTCCTCTGGGCCCTGGTTTCTACCATTTTTCTCTGTACTGTTAGGAAATTCACTTTTTAGGTTTCTCATGGGAATCAGGTGCGTGTCTTTCTGTGCCTGGCTTATGTCACTTAACATAATGTCCTTTGGGTTCATCGATGTTGTCACCAATGACAAGGTTTCGTTTTTCTGGTTTTTGGTAGCCGAGTATCCCATTGTATAAGAGTGTCAGTTTCTTTATCCATCCATTGATGGATGCTTAGGTTGATTCCTATCTTGCCTGTTGTGAGTAATTCAGCTCAATAGACATGGGGATGCAGATATCTTTCGTGACAAACTTCATCTCTTTTGGATATGTACCCAGTAGTGGGATTATTTGATCCTGATTTACATTTAAAAGCTAAAGCTTTGTCAAAGATTTTCCTTTAAATACAAATTTATTTTGGAAGACCTCCATTTCACTTTATTCAATGAGAATTTAGCATCCAAGCTGAGATGCACATATAGTATTTAAGAAGCATACAGTTTTGAATAGTATGTAAAACATTTCATTAAAATTATATTGATGATGTGTTTAAATGATAGTATTTTGAAACATTGTTACACTTGTTTTTACTTTTTTTTTAATGTGGCTGCTAGACAGTTGAAAAGCACACATGTGACTAGCCCAATGCTTAACTGAGCAGTGCTGATTTAGAGATACAAAGTATGGGATGCCCTTGTCTCACTGGGATTTTGGATTGAGTGTTCGTCTGTTGTCCATCCATCTGTCCCTCCATCCAATCAGAATAAGTTTACTGACAACCTCATGAGTCAGGTGCTGTGCAGAGCTCTTGGGAGCCAGCGCTGATCACAGCAGATGCGTTCTCTGAGCTCCATACTTAGGTAGTAGAGGGCTGGGGGCTCCTCCGGTAGCTGCGCATGGGCAGGACTAGCAGGTGTCGCGCTGTGTGAAACATCTAGGAGGCTCGCGGGGGAGGTCACACAGGACCTGGACTTCCCATGCATCGCCTGGGTGGGGTTAGGGAAGGATTTGCCGAGATCTAAAGGAAGGGAGAAGGGGCTGGGTGGAGGGGTGTCTGGGATTTGGAGACGGAGGTTGCAGACATAGTGAAGATCCCGCCCCCCGGAATCTGAAGCTGTAGTCACCCCTGAGCTGCTCTTGACCGAGGCTTCTTGAAGTTCCCATACTGTGTTTTCAGGGAAAAGCACATTTCAGGGAAAAGCACAAAGAGGATGGTCTCTTGGAAATATGTGCGACTCTGATCCTTTTGCTCTGTCTCCAGCCAAGTGCGGCTGAGGCACCTAGTGCTTGGGGTCGACCCATCTCTGACGCTGGATCAGAAGCCTCCTCAGGAGGGGGTGTGCCGGGTCACGCTCATGGTTGTGATCCCAGAGTTAGGCAAATGCCTCACTCGCCATGTATCGGCCAAGTGGACTCTTCCGTTACTGGGGAAGACTTGTTATCTGCAAGCCCCATTTGTGCCAAGCGTGTATGTGGTGGGGGGCGGGCAGGGAGGCAGGTGCCTCCTGCTGTCTCCTCCTCACTCCCTGGCCAATCTTCATCTTTCCTTGAGGAACTTAGGAGAGGCCCAGACTCAGCAAGAAGAAATGGCCCAGAACGAGGAGACACCTCACCCAGGAAGATACACAGATGGCAGAGAGCAGATGAAAAGAAGCTCCGTGTCCTGTAGCATCAGGAACATGCAGATCCCTATTCAAATGGCCAGGATCTGGAAAACCGACACTACCAAATGCTGGCAAGGGTACGGAACAGCAGGCACCGCCGCTGATTTCTGGGGGGATACAAAACAGCACAGCCACCTGAGAGACCGTTTGGCAGTTTCGTACAAAGTTAAACAGTCTCTTAGCATAGGCCACAGACTCCCGCAACTCAGTGTTCACCCAGGGGAGTTGAAAACTATGTTCACACAAAAATCTCCACTTGGATGTTGAGAGCAGTTTTACTCAGAATTGCTTCCCGTAGGTGACTGGATGCCACACAATACATATTATTCAGTGCTAAAAAGAGTTGAGCTATGAAGCCATGAAAAGACAGAGGAAACGTAAATGCATATTACCCAGTGAAAGAGGCCAATCTGAAAAGGCTGCACACTGTAGGGTTTCAATGGTGTGACATTCTGGAAAAGGCAAAACTACAGTGACAGTAGGAAGATCAGATGCCATGGGTGGGGGAGAGGGAGGGGTGGGGTAGCTGGAGCACACTGGGCTTTAGGGCAGTGGGACTCCTCCGGATGGTACTCTAATGGTGCATGGTGTCATTGTGCATTTGTCAAAACCAGGGGGATGCGCATCAGGAGTGAACCCTCGAGTAAACTGTGCACTTGCGAGGATAATGATGTGTCAGTGCAGATTCACCGCGGTGGTGGGAGATGTTGGTAATGAAGAAGATGTGCGTGTACGGGAGCAGGCAGGATAGGGAGCTCTGTGTGCCTTCTCAGTTACGCTGTGATTGCAGAACCGTTCTAAGAGGAAAAAAAAAAATGAAGTCAAATAAAAGAGTAAAGACCTGGTCATGAAAGTGGATGCTGGGGCCAGCGCTGTGGTGTAGAGGGTGAAGCTGCCGCCTGCCTATGGGCACCAGTGTGAGTCCCGGCTGCTTCACTTCCTATCCGGCTCTCTGCTATGGCTTGGGAAAGCAGTAGAAGATGGCCCAAGTGCTTGGGCCCCTGCACCCGCGTGGCGTGGGAGACCTGGAAGAAGCTCCTGGCTTCTGATTGGCACAGCTCTGGTCATTGTTATGCATTTGGGGAGTAAACCAGCAGATGGAAGGCGTCTCCCCCTCCCCCTCCCCCTTCCCCTCACCCTCTCCCTCTCTCTCTCTCTCTCTCTCTCTCATGCTGTTGGAGCGTCACTGTGTACTGGTCCCCATTCTGAACACTTTACATGGGTTAACTGATTTACAAACAGTCCTATGAGGTAGGTGCTGTGACTTCATCATGGTTTGGCAGGTCATAAAGCTGAATGTAAAGAAGAAATCTACCCTGGGTCATGTACCTTGAAGGTGCGTTGGACCCGTGTGTGTTGTCTCCAGGACTTTGGTCTTACTGCCTGCCCATCAAACCGTGTTTCTGGAAGTCGCATTGTGTGAATGTGTGTGGAGAAGGGTTTCAAGGCACCTCCGAGACTCGACTCCCTCTGAGCAGCACAGCTGGCATCACTAAGCATCACAGCCTGGCCACTGCGCTGGGCGACATGCCCTTGTTCTGTTTGCAAGGAGCTTGTCACTGGGGAGATGTTACATTCCAGGTGATTTCAGTGTAGTGACACAGCCACATGCCTGACAGGTGTGTTTGGGGAGGGCTTTGTCCTCTTCCCGGATGTGCTGATGGTTCTGTGAGTGCCGCATCTGGCTAGTGGGCCAGCCTCATCCTTTGGGAGTTCCAAGCTGTCCTGGAGGCCAGACTCTGAGCACCGGCTGCCATGTGTCACCTGCTCAGCTTTGCTGCAGCCATGCCTGGTTGTGACCTCCGAGCCTGGTTCTGCCACCAACCCCTGTGAACCTCGCATAGTTGCTTCCCTCCTCCTCCTTTCTGGAATTTGTTAATCACACATGAATGCATCCAGCAGTCCGTCCTTCCATCTATCTGTCTGTCCATTTGTCCATCCACCCATCCATCCATCCATCCATCTGTCCATCCATCCTCCATTTACCACCTCTCTATTCATTAACAAATGCTTGCTTTTTTGTCATAATCTTAAATGCTAGCAAAGTGCAATGAAGCAAGTCGGATGCAAAAGTCACACAGTGTTTGAACGTGAAGTATAAGGTGTATCTGGAATAAAGAAAGCTATAGAGACAGAACACAGATCGGTCATTTCCAGGGGCTGGGGGGAGTTGAGCAATGGCCAGAAATTGCCTAATGGCTTTATTTTGGAGGGAGAAGTTTTGGAATTGGATGTGGTTAACATATCATGGCGCGTGCATAAAATGCCATTGGCTTGTTTAAAATAATTTTGTTATATGAATTTCATCTTCAAAAATAGTTTAAAAAAAGTTTTAGTGATGAGAGAGAGGCATTAAGTGAAGTATATAATAGCGAAAAACTTTCCAGTGGAAGGAAGGGAAAGGAGATGGGGCCCGCCAGGTCTAATGACAGGTTGTCCCCAAGACTGAGAAGTCTGAGGGAGGCTGAAGGAAGGAGAGAGCAGGAGCGTCCAGGCGGAGGGTTCAGCTCGGCAAGGAGTCGGATGTCTGTCCATCCATCCCTGTGAACGAGGAGAAGGAAGACAGGGCTGCTTTTCCACAAGTTGAGAGTGACAGATTCTGGAGGCACAGCCCCAGGAGTTCAAAGCTTCCTGGGAGGAGCGGCCCCTGGATTTCAGCCCCATCTGTCCAGTCCCCTTGTTTGGGGCATAGTGCGCATCGGTGCACTGACCCTGCTAGGAGCTGAAGTGAGGGAGGGAAATTGAGGAGTCTTTGCAGGGGCTGAGAGAGGCCCTGGCTTCTGTTTGCAAAGATCTCACCGGCTACTTGGAGAAGACTTTGGGGATGAGGGTCCAAGTAGGGAGACTCATCAGGAAATGAGGTTCTTTTTTTTTTTTTTTTTTTGACAGGCAGAGTGGACAGTGAGAGAGAGAGAGACAGAGAGAAAGGTCTTCCTTTTTGCCGTTGGTTCACCCTCCAATGGCCGCCGCGGCCGGCGCGCTGTGGCCGGCGCACCGCGCTGATCTGAACGCAGGCTGGTGAGAGATGCTGGCGGCTGGGACTGGAATTGTGGGGCTCGGAGTGTTGGGAAGCGAACAGCATTTAGGCGTCTTCTCCAGGTAGATTCAGCAGAACTGGCCGATCTGTTGGGTGTGGAGACTGACAGAAAGTTCGGAGTCAGTGGTGAATCTGGTTTCTTATTTGAGCACTAGGATGGCAGGGCTTTCCATTTACTCTAATGGGCAAGATTTTCTCTTTCTGTCTCCTGTAACTGCCCTTCAAATAAGTAAATAACTCTTAAAAACAAAAACAAAACAAAACAAAACCAGATGCCACGACCACAGAGGCGCTCTGCAGAGTGTTCTGTGGGAAGTGGGGCCAGCCGTGTTTGTATAAAGTGTTTATTGCACAGAGCAGTAGAGAGCTGGGCTGCAGGTCCATTTTTCTCACTATCTATATCTATATCTATATCTATATCTATATCTATATCTATCTATCAAGCAGGTGACCTACAAATTCTCTGGTATTCCAGAGGTGCAGAATACATGCTTGTGAAGTGAATGGATGAACGGCCCTTGCTCTGTGTGCCTGAAGACATGCGGGAAAGATGTAGCTTCCTTCTGCAGTTGTTGACTTGTGGTTTGAAACTGGGAAGCTTGCACATACTTTGGTTGTTACAGTGTCTACCTTCAAGGGTTGAAGCCTGAGCACAGTTTGGATAAATGGGGGCTTTGAAGGTAGTTCTTTGAAACTGTTGTGAACACAGAGTGATTGGAGTCAGCAAATAACTTCCCGTGAGACCTCTCTGGCTACAGTCCTCGAGGCTAAGTCTCCTGGTGCAGAAGAGTTGGGTAGAGGGCCTGACTGCTGTCCTTCTGCAGGGCTGCAGCAAGGTTGCCCTTGGCTTGCATGTAGGAACGTGGGTGGCAGGAGGATCCCTACCATTCCCAGAGTGGGTCAGACTAGCTGACTGTGCCTCAGCTGCTTATGCAAACAACAGTGTATACTGAGCCCTTGTTTTCCTCCTGGGACTCTGCAGTTTTGGTGTGTGATAGGCAAAGGGTGCCAACCCGACCTGTCCCTGGTGACCTGCTGGTCCTCTAATGGCAGGCATGGTTGAACATATGTGGTCACTGCCATGACTGGGGGCATTGAATGTGACCTCTGAGGAGCTTGTGTGGCAGATAGAGCTGCATATGTGTGGTCACCGTTCACTGATAGGATAACTCAGTCTGACTTCTGTGATCCACTGGGAGAGGGCTCTCTTTTTTGTTTTAAAGATTTATTTGTTTATTTGAAAGAGTTACAAAGAGAGAAGGAGAAGCAGAAAGATCTTCCATCTGCTGGTTCACTCCCTAGATGTCCACAACAGCCAGGGCTGAGCCAGGCTAAGCCAGGAGCCAGGAGCTTTTTTCGGGTCTCCCACACGGGTACAGGAGCCGTGGACTTGGGCCATCTTCCACTGCTTTCCCAGGCCATAGCAGAGAGCTGGATCGGAAGTGGAGCAGCCAGGACTTGAACTGGTGCCCATATGGGATGCCTGTACAGCAGGTGGTGGCTTTACCCGCTATGCCATGGTGCTGGCCCAGGGAGAGGATTCTTGAACCATGAGCCTGGTTTCCTAAACATGCCACCCCGTGTACCTTTTCCCTTTGTGGGTTTCACCTTGTGTCCTTTGGCTCTAAGTCATAGCCATCAACACATCTGTGATGAGTTTGAGTTTTCTTAGTGAAACACAGAGCCTGGCATTTTCGATAGGGGCTGGTTGAGGGCACTTTTTTGCCTTTGTTAAGCATTCCATCCCATGACCCTGGTGACCTATAAATGCCATTAGCATTTCCTGGGACCCTATTGTGTGGGACACACCTGTAAACCACCAGATCTCCAGTACGATGTAGCTCAGACACTGCGGCACAGCATCACGGACTTCCTTGGGTAACCTGTTCGTGAGGCATTTCCTGGTTTCAGGCAAATGAGGGAGTCACAGAGGTGGTTGAGCCTGGACTGATAAATTTTGTTTGAGAGAGAAAATAAATATGAGATGTATAAAAGCAGGACCCGTAGGACTCTAGGGGGGCATGAAGTGCTCTACTGCTCCCATATGCAAGGGTTTTCATTCGGGACATTACACTGTTGCCATGGGGGACGTTACAGAAGTGACTTTAAGGCATTGGTAGACATTGGTGGTGTGGAGAAAGAATTCTTTGCTCTTCCCTGGTATCTCATTCTTCTCGTTTCCATCAGTCAGTCCATCCATCCGTCCATCTTTCCATCCATCCGATTGTCCCTCTGCCCACTCGCTCACCCGTCGGTTTTGCCTGGCCAGGCAGTACGTTACCTTGGTGAGCTTTGACTGTATGTCAAGCAATGCTCTCAGCCCTGGAGCCCTGGGGAGCAGACGTGGGGGCTGATATTTATTTCCAGCTGAGAAGTGACGTGTGTCCGTGTCTCTGGTGTCACCTAGGTACGCATGCCCAGTGCACACACCGTGGGTCCCAGGAGATTACATAAACATGGGGCCCAGTGCGCGGGCTGTGTTCTTTCCCTGCCTTGGTGGCATTTAAGTAAAGGAAAGGGAAGAAAACCTACTCCTGTGGGAGTTCCCTGAAGGTTAATTTAAAATATTCTTTTCATTTGGCTGTAAGATGACTCCGAGCAACCTTTAATACATGACTGGGGACTTAACTATTCCCAAAGGCAAGTGACAATTACCCTCGTTCACCTGCTGGTGTAATCAAAGGAAGGCAGCCTAACGGAGAAGTCTGGAGCATCCAGCAGGCCTACGGGCTCCTCTCTCAACTCCAGTGGGCTGCAGCCCCTCCCTCCCACGTGCCCCCTTGCACTTGGAGCCTTTTGCAGTGGGGTTAGTGGTTATGCGGCCAGCAGATCTGAGGTGCAGGAGCCAGGTGGTCATTTCTCTTTCTTTTGGCTTTGCCTGAAGCCAGGCTCGGCTTCCTGTTCTTTGTGATCTACCATTTGAGAAGTTTGCCCTGATCTTCTGTGTTCAGAGCATTCACTGGCCACCTCCCTCTCACTAAATTCTCCCTTTGCATGTGTTTGTTAACTCCTGTTTTTCAACAATCAGACTTTGTTTTTTCTCTTAGGACATTTGTAAGGTAGCCTGAGCAAAAGAAGGTATTATTTTCACGAGTGAAGAAAACGAGCGCAACAGACAAGGTGCGGTGGGTCAGGCCTGTCCTGAGCGCTTTTGTGGTTTAACTCCTTCAGTTCCTGCAACATCCGATGAGGTCGGTGCTGAAAGTAGTTCTCCTGTTTAACCTCTGAGGAGATGGAGCCATCAGGATTTATGTAACTTCCCTGAGTCGCCACCCAAATCTTAGATTAAAAAAAGTGAGAGAATAAAAACACAATTCATAAAACAAAACAAAATGGCTAAGCTGGACTTACTGTTTAAACTGGAAGAATCTCTGCAGAGGGTGAAAAGATACGAGGAGAGAATGGGGCAGATCAGGTGTTCGGCCAAAGACACGTATCCAGAACACACAAACCTCTCTGCAGACTCAATAGTGAGAGACAAAGAGGTCTACTTGAAAAACAAAAATAAACAAATAAATAAAAGGCCGGCGCTGCGGCTCACTAGGCTAATCCTCTGCTTGTGGCGCCGGCACCCTGGATTCTAGTCCTGGTTGCTCCTCTTCCAGTCCAGCTCTCTGCTGTGGCCAGGGAGTGCAGTGGAGGATGGCCCAAGTGCTTGGGCCCTGCTCCCCATGGGAGACCAGGAGAAGCACCTGGCTCCTGGCTTCAGATCAGCGCAGTGCGCCGGCCGCAGTGGCCATTTGGGGGGTAAACCGACACTGGAAACGTGTTCAACTGCATCACAGAAATAAAAATTCAAGTCCGAATCGGCTGTCCCTGCACACAACCAGAATGAATAAACTAAAATAAAAACTGCAAAAACCCACAGGCCATACCCAGTGTTGGTGGGGATGCAGACAAACTGCAGTTGTGGTGGTGGTGTGGCCATCCTGGAGATCGATTTGATGATGTCTTAAACAGTTAAATACATGCTTGTTATCTGGTTCAGAGCACAGGACTCCAGCATCCGTGGATCCATGACGCCTGGACAGTCACCCTCAGAACATGAGAACTTGTGCTTATACGAACCCCTGTACACAAATCTTCGTAGCAGCTTGATTTGTAGTAGCTCAAAGCCGTGCAAAAACAAGAACCCAAATGTCTTCCAAAGATGAACGATTAAACAAAGTGTTGTCCATCCTTGCAACGGAATCCTCTGCCAAAGTAATGAACTTGATGCCTGCGACAGCTGAGAAGTATCTTTAAGGACGTGGTACTGAATGAACAAAGCAGTCTGAGAAGGGTACATATATAAAGCGTTCTCTAAAGGACAGGCGTGCAGAGCACAGGAACAGATGGGCGGTGGCCAGAGTCTGGTGCTGGGTGCGAGGATGCTGGGGTCACAGGGAGTTTCTTTGGGGTCATGGAGCTGTTTTGCGTCTTGACCACGATATTGGCTACAGAACTCCGCACTTGTGATACAGTTTCATAGAACTGAATACAGAGACAAATCCCTGAGTACGAGCAAAAGCTAGTAAAACCTGAATGGGATTTGTAGCCTCACTCATTGGGCTGATGTTTGTTTCCCAGTTTTGATACCGACTTGTTTTTTGTCAGATGTTGACTGTGGGAGGGGGGTACTGGAGGAAGGATACCCAGCACCTCTCCTATTTTCCTATCTTCTTGTGACTTTAATTAGTTGAAAATACATGTGCAGGTAAATGTGTGGAAGAACAGAGTCAGCATTGAAAGCCTTTGATGTCGTCCTGGTCTGCAGGAAGTGTACTATTGGGTCGGCAGGATTTTGAAACACACGAGTCAGGGCATAGCACGAAGGTCACCTGCACAGAGCCAGGGATCTTAAAATGAGGCAAGGTGGGGCCTGTGCTGTGGCGTAGCAGATAAAGCCACTGCTTGTGTCGCCGGCATCCTACGTGGGCGCTGGTTCGAGTCCCGGCTGCTCCACTTGCTATCCAGCTCCAGCTCCCTGTTGACTCACGTGGGAAAGCAGTGGAAGATGGCCCGAGTGCTTGGACTCCTGCACACACACGCTGGAAGAAGCTCCTGGTTTTGGGCTGACCAAGTCCTGGCTGTTGTGACCATTTAGGGAGTGAACCAGCAGATCAAAGATCTCTTTGTGTCTTCCCCTCTCTTTCTCGCTCTCTCTCTCTCTCTCAACTCTGCTTTTCAAATAAGTCTTAAAGAGTAGGCAGGAAAGGTGTGGGCAGTGGGGCTGTCCTCCTTTCCATGGTGCTCCACCTGCGTGTGGGAGCACACACACATCCTTCAGATCCCGGCCCCAGGAGGATGGCACCTCGGGAGAGGTCTCTCTTCCATTCTTCCTGGGACCAGCTATTCCCTGGTACCAGCACAAAGAACATGCTTGCCCTGTATCCCCTAACTCCCCCCATTTCACCCAGCTGCTCTCGGCTTGCGTTTCTCAGAAATTTGCTTTCCTATGTGTTTACAAAAACAAGTACCCTTTTTTGTTCGGGAGTTAGTCATCTACTCATTTGTGTCTCTGAACGGATTATGCCTTTGTTTTCTCAGCTGCAGCAGCGCCTGGCTGGGGGGTTGCCACAGAGGTGTCTTTCTCGGGTGAGAAGACAGGTGGCGGTGTCAGCCTCCCCGCAGGTGCTTAGCCTAACCCTGTGTGGATAGGCTTGTCTCTGTCCACAGGATTGCTGGGGCCTCTCTGGCGTGGCGCTCTAGCACTGAGGACATTCTGTGAGGTACCAGGCATGTGGCGGGCTCTCTGTCCTGGGATGGATTCAGTTGCTATCCTTAATTTCCTGGAGAAGAGGCCAAGTCCAGGCACATGGAAGCATAGTACTGTGTAGAGGTGCCCAACCATCCAGGTAGACCAGAAGCCGCCATCACTGCCGTAGAGGACAGACGTCCACACTGTTGTTTGCATTGAATGCATGGATGTTGGGTGGGATGTTGTAATGCCTGAGCCTGAAGGGTCCTCCCAACGCAGGATGTCTGTGGCTCCCCTCTCAGGAGCCTGCACTCCACTTCAGAGCAGAGTGGAAAGCCCTCCTGGACAGTTCTTCCAACAGAGGCTTTAGGCTGAGTGTCATGGCGTCTGCATTTGCAGACCAAATGCTGCTGGCCGACTGCCACTTCGCCTTTGTGCACATTCCTGCGGTGCTTAAAGGAGCTTGAGGTGGCAGGGACCTGAATCATTACGTCAGCGCCTTCAGTTTAGACCTTTGAAAAAGTGTGTCAAGGTCCTGTGTCTAGCCTTGGGAGCAGCGGTGCCCACGTGGACCATTCCTGACGCACAGAAGCCTCATGCGGCAAAGAGTGGAGGAAAGGAGGCAGACTGTCATCCGCCGAGCCCTTCCCTCTGTCGGTTCTCCCTCCAATCTGCAGGGACACCTGCAAGCTTCCACTGGACTCCTTTTGACATCCCTTTTATCATGCAATTCACGTGTTCATTCGGAGAGAAATGCAGTGTATGTGTGTGCACAGTACTTATACTCACTGTTTCGGAAGTTACTGGGTGCTCTGATATGTGGATGCCTTACCATCTATTGCTTCATATAATTCATGCAACAGCCATGTGCATTAGGGTTATGACCCCGTTTTAGAGGTCAGCAGAATAAAATGAGAGCAGGGGTGGGGAAGAGTGGTCGGCTAACTTTAGGAGGATCACGGTTATAAATGGCAAGGTGGATATCAGACTGAGTTTATCTTCAGAGCTGGTGTTTGCAGTTTATTGTCAGAACCATTCATACAAAGGGAGGATCCCAGACCCGGAGTCCCTGTGTCAGTCAAGATGCCCTTGGCTGTGAGGAGCAGAATGGACAGACTGTGGAGGCAGTGAGGGAATAGAATAGACGTTTGTCAGAAGTGAAAATCCCAAAGGCAGAGCCGGCTTCTGGGGAGACTGAGCCGGCTCTCACCTGTCTCCATCTTCCATGTGGTTCTTCCTCCAAACACCCACCATCCACTCTGCCTTCCTTAATCAGAGCAACTCGGGCTCACGCCCACTGCAAATCCGTCACTGTGGTGAGGGGATTTTGGTTTTGCTGCTTGTTTGGGTTGCTTGGAGCTGTCTGTAAAGTCTCAAGTGTGAGATTCCTCCCCAAGTCCATCCTGGTGGGTAAGCTGGTCTCTGGGAAAGAGGAAAGAGGAGAAAATGGAACAGAGTCCAAGGGCCTGAGAACTCACCTGCAATTAGGGGGTGGGGGCTGGGGGCTGTGGGGCCTTGTCGGAGAGAGAAGGGGAGCTGAGGAGGTCGGGGATTCAGGTTGGGAAGGCAAGCGATCTGGCATAGAGAGAGAGAGACAGAGAAGTCTTCCATCTGCTGGTTCACTTCCCAAATGGCCACCATGTCTGGAGCTGGGCCATTCTGAAGCCAAGAGCCAGGAGCTTCTTCGGGGTGTCCCATGTGGATGGCAGGTGTCGCTCCCCCTTTTCATGGAGGAACGACACAAAACCCTGCCTAGGCTTCATATCCGAGTCACGGCACCATTATGTCGCTCCCCCTCTTCGTGGAGGAACGACACAGGACCCTGCGCTGTTCTTTCGTCTGCTCGGCCCTCCCCGGGTTTGTTGCTGGTTCTTCCCGGGTTGGCTACTATCCCTTCCACCTCCGTGGAAGGGCAGTTCCCCCTGGCCGCTTTCCCCACTTCCGCAGGGGAGCGGCACACCGCCGGCCGGCTTTCTCGGGGGCTGCACAGGTGTTCCCTTAGATGTTCCCCTTAGATGTTCCTGGTGCATGCTGTCTCTCTCCTCCTTTATAGTCCTCCTCCGCCAATCCTAACTCGGCTGCCCACACGCCGAGTACGCTGCCCTCCTCCAATCAGTAGCAAGTCCTACAGTTTATTGGTTGAACTGGAGGCAGCTGTGCGGAAGCTGTTTACTTCTCTCCCAGCGCCATATTGTGGGAGAGCAGATGCATAGAATAAGTCTTAATTCCAGTAACTCAGTCCAGTCCGGGCTGCTCCCCACAGCAGGGGCCCAGACACTTAGGTCATCACCTGCAGTTTTTTCCAGGCCGTTAGCAGGGAGCTGGATTGGAAGTGGAGCAGCCGGGACATGAACTGGTGCCTACATGGGATGCTGGTGCTGCAGGTGGCAGCTCCATCCACTACACCACAGCGCTGGCCCAGGAAATGCTCTTAGCACTCACCGCCTTGGAAGTAACTGTCCCTCCCTCTTCCACTGTCCCTGTTCTGTGCGTTTTCCAGGGCCTTCCAGGAGAGGAATTTTGCTCTTTTCTCTCCTGGGTTTCTTTTATTGTGTGCTTCTTTGGTATGGTAATTTTACTTGGAAAATACTGTTCCTGACTCTGCACCTTCTTTGATTTATTATATCAAAGGTTTATTTTGCTGCTTTTATAAGATTTTGGGGTTATTTTGGTATTTCTCGCTCTCTTTTTCCTAGAGATGTGGGGCTAGAGGTGACTCCAAAGATGTTAGTTTCTTGGGCGACTTTGTGCAGTGTCCTTCCAGTCTGAAGGAGGAGGCAGCCAGAGTCGGCGTCCTCCTGGCTTTTGTCTGCCTCCTCCTTTTATGAAATTCTGGATTCCTGGCTGTCCATGTTCCGGTCCCCATGGAAACCAACTCTTAGAAACCCCCCTGCTAATGTATTACATTGAGTGAGCTAATTTGGGTGCATAGGCGTGTGAATGTACACCTGTGTGATGTGTGCATATTTAGTATGTCCTAGTCATTGTACAAAGACTCGGGTATTCAAACCTCACAGAAGCCCTATGAGGTATGCACAGTGATCCTCGTGTTTAAAGGATAAGGAAACAGGCCCGGAGAGGCCGGTTGAATTAAGGAAGGTCACACAACCCAGGGTGACAGAGGCAGGATTGAAACCTGGGCAGTCTCTGGCTCTGGAGTTCACATTCTTGGCCACTGTCCCTGTCCCATTCACACTCACTCTTACTAAGCTCTATGTGTGTGATGGTTAAGATGCCTGCATCCTGCTGATGCAGACCTGGCTGGCAGCGGTGATGGTTCCAGTTACTGGGTTCCTGACACTCACGTGGGACACCTGGATTAAGTTCCCGCCTCTTGGCCTTTGGCCTTGGCCAAGCCCCAGTGTCGTGGACATCTGGGAAATGAATTAGTGAATGGGAGCTTTCTCGCTTGCTCGCTCTCTCTTTTTCTCTGCCTCTCTCTGCACTCTGTATCTGGCTGCCTCTCAGATAAGCAAATAAAAATTGCAAAAGCCTTCCCAGCTCCATGCACACGTCAATGGGTGTACGAATAAGACAGCGTGAGAAGTGTGTTTCTCGGCCTTTGGTTAGCATGTCGTGGGGCCCAGTGAAGAGGTGCTGCTGATCCTCTTGTCGGAGAACTGGTCTTTCAAGAGGTTTGATATGGCCCCAGTTTACAGACTGTGTGATCTGGTGGGGATTATGTAGTCTGGAACACATCTTCTTTGCCTGGAAGGTGGGGAAGCCGTGGTTCTAAGGTGTGGGGCTGTCGCAAGCTCGGTGTGGGATACGTCCGTCCCCAGCACAAACGCCCGGTACGCAGTGAGCACTGCGATAGCCACAGACTGGACCCATCGTCCTTCCCACTTGCATTTCTGTTCACGTAGATGTGGCCCCTGGGGGACCACCTGGCCCTCGCTCAGCCGTCCTCTGGCGTGTTTCGGCCTCAGGTGATGTGAGCGATGATCTGAGCATTCTCGGGATTGGCCCACTGCAGGGAGTGGAGCACGTGAAGAGACCGAATTCAGAGAATTTGCGCAAGTTGCCCAAGGCCCTCCGGCAGTCAGAGGTGGACGGGAGTTTCAACTCTGGTGTCGCTGCCTGAAGGGGCCGAGCTCTTAACTTCCAGCCTCCTGGCTCCTTGAGGTGTGCTGCCTTCTTTCTGAGGGCACTCCTCATGCAAACACGAGGTCCATGGGCAGAGCCAGTCCCGGCCGCAGTGCGGCACTCGGGACCCCACCAGGATGGAGCTGCCCAAGGGAAGGCTTTTGGCTTCCTCCCTCCTTCCCTCCCGTGTTTCCTCGCTTCCACCCAGCAGAGAAGAATGAGACTGAGCGACCATCTTTAGTATCTGGAAAGACAGCTATGCAGACTCCTTCAGCATTCACAGATGGCATGCAAACGCACGGAGGGCTCTGTCGCACACTTCATGGGCTGGATGTGGGTCCTGTGCATGTAGAGCGTGGATGTCCAATAAGGATTAAACTGTCATCATCATGCTTGCACCCTTTTAATATCCCAGCCCTGTTTTTCCATCAGCATCAGTCAACTTCAGTTTCCCTAAGGTTTTAGGAGAAAGAGCGATTTTATAGGAAACTTAGGGACCAAAATATATTCTATTGCCAAAAAAAAAAAAAAAAAAAGCTACCGCTATCAGTTCCTTCTTATTAGTTTCTCTTTATTTTTAGATCCGTTTGCATGAAAGCCAGAGATTCTCACACCACCCCCTCTTCTTATGAGTATGACAGAGAGGCAGAAAAAGAACAGATTCTCGAGAAAAATGGGGGGAAGACTGTTATTGAAGAAGGCAGAGATCTACTGTGATGAGGAGATAATGCAAACACGCCACACGGATGAGGCGGGCGCTACAGAAAGTTCTATTTGGGGGAAGGACTTTGTCCCCCTGTGTTCTGGGGGGAGGCGCGAGGCAATGAGAGCGACAGCAGCCGTCTGTATTCCAGAGTCGAAACTGCTCTCGGGAGAGGAGTGGACTTCCTCCCTTCCCACAGCCTGTGCTGGGCTGCAGGCTTTGGAATGGGCATTAGGCAGTGGAGCCTTTTTCTTTCTTTGAATAAAATGATTCTATAGACATGGAATTTAGGTAATAAATAGGGGGGAGCTGTTGGAAGCTGGCAGCCCCTGTTGAGCAGGGGCTGGGAGTTTGTGTGGGCTGGGCAGCAGCTAAGCCTGCTCCTGTCCTTCCTGGAGAAGAGTAGCATCCTGTATCCTATATAGTGGCTGGGGTTGGCGGCTCCCTTTTCTCCCCTAGCCGTGATGGTTGTGGAATTGAGAGCTCTGGGAGTGATCCCGGGTGGGGTGTGTGTGTGTGTGTGTGTGTGTGAGAGAGAGAGAGAGAGAGAGAGAGAGAGAGAGGAGAGAGGAGAGGCGAGAAGAGAGAGCAAGAGAGAGGGGTGCTTTAAAGTTTCTGGGCAAGTGTTCCAACTCCTAATGTGCATAATAGTGCCTTATCTTGGCGATGTGTGACGAGCGTGGTAACCATCTCGTAAATCTTCGTGGCAGTGCTGGAGATGGTGCGGCCAGTTCCGGGGGTCCCCACCTCTGTCTCCTCCTCTGGGCATGTGCTGGGGACTTCTGATGCTGCTGACAAAACTGCTTGTGATTAGTAAAGAAAACGGGACTGGGCACAAACCAGATGACCAGTGGCCATGTCTTTGCCCGTCCACCTCCCCGCCCACCTTTTCCCTTTTCCTTTGTTCTTTCCTTACAGGTGGGGCTCTGGGGAAGTCCCTGAACACAAGTGGGAGAAAGCGTCTGTGTTCTCCTTGGAAATTGGAAAACATTAGCCAGGGAAGGGGGTGAGAGGGGATGATGTGGGTGGTGCGCTCAGAGTGCTCAGGAATTCTTGGTTTCACACGGCTGTGGGTGTGCTGGGGCATTTTTGTTTTTGGATGTGTGATTTTCTTTTTTCTGGTGTGTAAGGATGCCTTTGGAAGTGAAAGGTGCAGTTAGTTTGCTTTCTGTCGCTGTAACGGATTCCACACGGGGTCAGTCGCAAACCACAGGAGTTGGCTTGGCTCACGGTTTTGGAGGTGGGGAAGTCCAAGATTAAAGGGCCACCCACATCTGGCGAGAGCCTTCATCCTGCTCCGTCCCACAGTGGACAGGCAAGCAAGTGCACAAAATTGAGCCCAGCTCATCTTTTTTATCAGACACTTATTCCCTTGGTCAGGGCATCTATGCCCTCGGATACTTCTCACTTCTTAGTGGTCACGTCTCTTAGTACCTTGACGATGACAAATTTCACCATGAGTTTGGGAGGGGACATTTGTTCCTTCTCATCCCCCCAACACCTCCCTCCTGAGGAATTTCTCTGTGGTTACTTTTCCCTGCTCACACCTTTGCACTCCTCATAATGCCATTCCCAGATGTCTACAGCTGTGCTGTGTTTTTGACACAGAGTGATGTTAATACCAGCTTAGGAGCTGATCCAAGTCTGAACACAGGCTCTCTGGGCTTCACACCCAGCCCGCAGACTGAAAAAGGACAGGTGAGGGGGCAGTCATCTGGTGCAGTGGTCAAGCGGCCACTGGGGATGCCCACATCGTGTTGAAGTACCTGGGTTCAAAATACGTGTTGAAGTCCTGGCTCTTCTTCCAATCTACAAATCCCTGAGTGGGATTTGTAGCCTCACTCATTGGGCTGATGTTTGTTTCCCAGTTTTGATACTGACTTGTTTTCTGTAAGATGTTGACTGTGGGAGGGGGGTACTAGAGGAAGGAAGCACCTCTCCTATTTTCCTATCTTCTTGTGACTTTAATTAGTTCAAAATACGTGTTGAAGTCCTGGCTCTGCTTCCAGTCTACCTTCCTGCTGATGCACACACTGGGAGGCAGCAGTGACGGCTGAAGTACTTGGATTCCTCTCACATGAGTTCCAGGCTTTTGGCTTTGGCCCGGCCCAGCCCTGGCTGTTGTGTGTATTTGGAGAGTGAACAAGCAGAGGAGAGAGTCTCTCTCTCTCTGTCTCTGTTTCCCTCTCTCTCTCTCAGTGTCATTTTGCCTTTTCAAGTAAACAAAAAGTACAAATAAAACTTTCAAAAAAAAAAAAAAAAGGACAGATGATAAAAACTGCCAGTTACAGGTGTTGTGAGATATGAGATATCAGCAGGTGCCTATCCTAGCCTGTAGCAGGCCCTTAACAAACCAGATATAAAATTCTTTTCTCTTAAACACAAATAAGGCTTATACTAAGTCATTCCAAAGAGTTCGTGGAAAATGAAACTAGAAGATGTTTGTTTTAGCGCAAAAAAAATTTACAATCCATGCTGTTTTTCATAATGCATATTTATATGGACTTTGTAAGGGCCCTTCATACGCAAGAGTTTCAAACACTTTTGCAACAAAATAGACTTATCTTTTAATTCCATTTCCCTGACCCTTTTTAATCACCCCATAGAATTTTTCCTAGAAAGATGGAGGTAGTTGTTAGTAACAGCAGTAGTCATACTGGCAGTACTAGTCCTAGGAGTACTAGTCCTAGTTCTGGTTAGTAGTGGTGCTGGTGCTGGCGGTAGTGGCAGCAGGGAGTAACCCTTTGGCTTGGTTTCCACGTGAAAGCACACTGCAATTTCTATGTGGTCATCTTTGTTATCTAGCAGGATTCTTCCTATCGAAACTTATCCATAGATCTGGCTAAAAAGCCCATGAGAATTTCTCAGGCATGGAAAGCCAAGACACTGTGGCGAAGAAATAACCTAGGCCCAGCGCAATGGCTCACTTCGTTAATCCTCCGCCTGCGGCGCCGGCATCCCATATGGGCGCCGTGTTCTAGTCCCAGTTGCTCCTCTTCTAGTCCAGCTCTCTGCTGTGGCCCAGGAGGGCAGTGGAGGATGGCCCAAGTGCTTAGGCCTCTGCACCTGCATGGGAGACCAGGAGGAAGCACCTGGCTCCTGGCTTCGGATCGGCACAGCACCGGCCATGGCAGCCATTTGGGGAGTGAGCCAACGGAAGGAAGACCTTTCTCTCTGTCTCTCCCTCTCACTGTCTATAACTCTATAACTCAAAAAAAAAAAAAAAAAAAAAAGACCTAAATGAAAGATCTCTGTGAGTGAGATCCCAGTGGAAAGAATGGGCCATCAAAGGAGGTACCTTTCTCTGAAGGCTAGAGTTTGTGAACTCAAGAGGCTTCCATAGCCTTGGCAGCTCATGACAAGAACCTCAGGTGATTACTGACGTCATAAATAAGAATGTCAGTTGGTAAATCAACAACAGGAGTCACTGTGCACTTACTCCCCATGTAGGACCTCTGTCCTTAATGTGTCGTACTATGCGAATTAATGGTAAAATTAGTAATCAAACAGTACTTTATACTTTGTGTATCTGTGTGGGTGTAAACTGTTGAAATCTTTACTTAGCATATACTAAGTAGATCTTCTGTATATAAAGATAATTAAAAATGAATCTTAATGAAGAATGGGATGGGGGAGGGAGTAGGAGATGGGATGGTTTGTGGTTGGGAGGGAAGTTATGGGGGGAGAAAACCACTACAATCCAAAAGTTGTACTTTCGAAATTTATATTAAATAAAAGAAAAAAATGTTAAAAAATTGATTGCATATTGAAACAGCATTTAGATTATATTGGGTTAAATAAACTACACCATGGAAATAAAACAAAGAAAGAAACTTATCCATAGAGTGCCCAGTAACCGAATGGTAAGTTGTGGTTAGCGGTGAACTGCTCCGTACAGGTGACCTTTCCAATGAGACAACTCTGTTCCCTTTAAGCAGCCACGTTGCCAAGTGCAAAGAAAAGCCAAAGACACTAAGTGATTTTATGCAGAATTTTCCGACCTGCTGTGTTTTGTCTTTCCCAGACAGAAAAGGCGGAATATTACTTAAACTTTTCATGCTGGGACACGGTCCCCTTTTGTGCTGTCCTGTGGTTCCTGGAAATCCCTGAGGTGTGAAAAAGTTTACCCCAAGGGAAAGGGACCCCGATCCATTAGCTTTGGTTGCTCTTTTTTGAAAATTTTACTTACTTGAAGGTGGAAGAGGGGTGGGTGGTGGGGGAGGGAGAGATCTCCCATCCACTGGTTTATTCCCTCTGTGCTCACCACAGCCAGGGTAGGGCCCCACCAAAGCCTGGAGCTGTGAACTCAGTCCAGGTCTCCCTGGTGAGCCATCGCCTGCTGCCCCCCAGGGTCACACTAGCAGTTGGCTGGAATCTGGAGCCAAGCAAGGCCTGGCACCCCAGCACTGTGCTTTGGCAGGTGGATGTCTCAACCCCTGTGCCAGCTGCCCACCCCACTTTCGCTGTTCTTGTAACTCCTTTTTATTGTACTTTCTTTTTCTATCATTGTAGTGTCCGGCTTTTCTCACCACACCTAAATTTCTTAGTCAAAATTGCAAAGGTGGCTACGGCCTTTTCCATATACAGCAGACAGATGTTTTAGCTGTATCTTTCCTTACCTGTGGGCATTTGCCATTTACTTCTAGAAAAATGGTCTCCTCCTTCACTTGGAAGCCCTTCTATTGTGACTCATGTAAGTTATGCAGCAGTGGTTCTGCCCTTTATGTTCTGGTTCAGGAATGTTTGTGGTGCATAAAAAGCCTCTGCATTTGTCTTTGGTAGGATTTAGCTGATCTTTACTTAGAAAGGACGCGCACTTTTGGGTATTTAAAAATAAATAAAGAACTGAAACTTCTGAAGTCATCGGAATACATATTCTGGATATGCATTGCTATGAAGACAAACTCAGAAGCCTTTGGAACTACGTGTCCATTGTATCTTTTTTTTTGACAGGCAGAGTGTACAGTGAGAGAGAGACAGAGAGAAAGGTCCTCCTTTTGCCATTGGTTCATCCTCCAATGGCTGGTGCGCTGCGGCTGGCACACTGCGCTGATCTGATGGCAGGAGCCAGGTGCTTCTCCTGGTCTCCCATGGGGTGCAGGGCCCAAGCACTTGGGCCATCCTCCACTGCACTCCCTGGCCACAGCAGAGAGCTGGCCTGGAAGAGGGGCAACCGGGACAGAATCCGGCGCCCCGATCGGGACTAGAGCCCGGGGTGCCTGCGCCGCAAGGCAGAGGATTAGCCTAGTGAGCCGCGGCGCCAGCCTCTACTGTATCTTATGTTGTTGATGAGCTTGGGAAGTTGGCATGGCGGCTTAGTAGATGCTCTGTACGTAGAGTTTTCAATCTGTGTGAAAGAGAGGACACAGTCAACCTTTGGTCTGGATACAGAGAGGCATAGCTTGATCTTTTATCCCGTTTTTGAAGGCAAAAAGATAGACGGGGAATCATCTCTGGGTGGGAAAATTATAAGAATCTCTGTTGAGTGATCAGTACCCCGTGGAAAAGGAACCATAGTGGTTTTCTTTTGTTATTCACTGCATGGATTTTTTTTCCCCATTTTTGAAGTAGTTTAGAGTCCAAAAGTTGAGAATGTTTTGGCGTTAGAGTAAAAAGCCTTGGCTTACCCTCCTGCTGGGTCCTAGGTGCAGGTGGAGTCATTTCCCTCTACAGATAGTTGCTGTGTGGCTGCTGTGCCAGGGTTTCATGACCTCTTGTCACCCCCATCTTCCCTTCCAGCGTTTGGTCATGTCTTCTTAAGATCTTGTTCTTTACTTTAACACATTTACAGTAATCAGAACTGTATGCCGCTCTCTGTGGACAGCAGAGAACCAAAGCAGCCAAACCCTGTTAACGTCTCACTGGGTGGTGCCAGCTGGAAGCTCTTGGAATGGGAGCTCTCAGTTCCCCTGTAGATGGTTGGTGGGTGCAGGAGGATACTAGCCCCGCACTAAGCAGTCTTGGAAACCCCTGGAGTAGTTCAAAGGGAGGAGGCAACTTCCTCAGTAAGTCCTTTTGAACTGAGACGCGAAGACTTTTAAAAATGGATTTAAACACCCGATTTTCCCCTTCTGAAGGAGCTGAGCTCTGCGTGATGGTGCAGGCTTCACAGGGGACCCCTTCTTGAGTGAGGTCGGAAGAGTTGACCTGGAAGGTAATTTGAAGGGAGACTGTTGCAAAAATCGCTCTCATTGGGTTTTGAAATGTACATTATTTTATATTCAGTGTCGAATGTGCAAGTGTGAAATTCTCAAAATTAAAAGCCATTTCAGAGAAGTATTGAGATTTCGCCGTGAAAACCCGCCTCGAGGGAGAACGGGGGACAGGTGCCTTTGCTGCCTGCTGTGGAGGAAGCTACCGCCGCTCGGATTAAGGGGGCACCGTAGTCCTTGTCTTGCTCTTCAGCGCTTTGCCAGAGATGTGGGTGGAGCAGTCGAAGATCTCAGTTCTGTAGTTCGTGTTTGAGACCGACAGTACTCTCAGCCAAGTATTGACAGTCCAGCGTGTCACTCATAGTACCTAGAAAGGAGCAAGCCCTGGCCTTCCGGGGGCTTACGCTGTAGACAGGAAGAAAGACAGTGGCAGGCCGGCGCCGGGGCTCACCAGGCTAATCCTCTGCCTGCGGCGCCAGCACACCAGGTTCTAGTCCCGGTCGGGGTGCCAGATTCTGTCCCGGTTGCCCCTCTTCCAGGCCAGCCCTCTGCTGTGGCCAGGGAGTGCAGTGGAGGATGGCTCAAGTGCTTGGGCCCCGCACCCCATGGGAGACCAGGAGAAGCACCTGGCTCCTGCCTTCACTGGCAGCAGCACGCCGGCCGCGGCGGCCATTGGAGGGTGAACCAATGGCAAAGGAAGACCTTTCTCTCTGTCTCTCTCTCTCACTGTCCACTCTGCCTGTCAAAAAAAAAAAAAAAAAAAAAAAAGACAGTGGCAACCATGCCCTGGTGTAGAGGGAAGACAGGTGCTTGGTCCTAAAGGAGGCTCTCCTGAGCTGACTGAGACCCACAGACCCCGTCCAGGGATACAGGAGGGGAAGGCTGAGACCCTCCGGAGGGCGGGTGTGGGGAGATGCTCTGTCTGCCGGAATATTTCACACCACTTCCTATCTCCTGGAAAGCAGAACCCACCCTCCCCTGGATGGTTCTGCCAGCTCTGGATATGGAAATCCAAGCGCTCTGATGTAAGGGATTCCTCTGAATGGGGGCCCCTCTGGGTTGGGAGCACCGAAGTTCAGCCTCACCGTGACAGCTCCTAGTAGCGTACTTGGGAGAGAAGTATTGGGATGCTTTTTCATTCCAGTTAATATCCTTGATGAAGCCCCTGGGGTTCCTTTGCATTATGAAGTAAACGTGATAGTCAGAAGAGCATTTCTCTCGTAACAAGGGCTCTGGTAGTTTTTGGAAGGCCGTCTTCCCTGGATCCTCTGCAACTGAACAGAGCACCCTGCCTGTGCCCCCAAAGTGATGGGCTCCTTGAGGGATTCCTCACTTGGTAATGATCCTGATTCTTATAATTTAAAGGCATGTTTTTGCTACCCACAGGATTAAAAAAGTAACAATAATAAAGAGGCTGTCTGATGTGGCCTCCAGGCAATTTATTGCTGCCTGTGGCTTCCAGCAGGTGCATTTTAAGCAGTCCTGCTGCCTGTCCTTTCTTCTGTTTCTTTCACCACCCTGCCCTGCTAGTGGTGACTTAATGCAACATGTCTGTAAATATCTGTTCCTTGTTTGCACAGAAATAGTGCATAAATGAGATCAAATAGCATTTCCATTCTCTCTTTGACAGCATGGATTTTTTTTTTTAAGTGCTTTTGACAAGAGTCAGGGCCAAATGATTAAAATGCCAGGTGACCCTTTCTGTTCATTAGCTGTTAATGAACTTGGGAATTTCTGAGCTCATCTGGCAGACAGCCTCATTCAGCTGCACAAACAGCTTACAAGTATTTGTAAACAAGAACAAGTTGTTTTCTTTTTTTCTCTTCCCAGTTGATACCTCTGATCTGCACACTTGGGTTTTAGAGTTTCTGTTTTTATTTTTCAACTGGCCAGTGGTTTGTAGCAGGGAAGCCCTGAGTTTCTTTATGTATTGGTGACTTTTTAAGTTGTCTCAGTTGGGTTGCTGGCACCAGTGGCCACTCTAGAATTCATTGGTGTAGGGTCTTGGAAGCAGGTAGGTAGAACAGGCTGGCCTGGCTTTGAGATGCCTTTTGACCAGTTTCTTATCAAGTCACTTTGTAAGTCCTTTAGCATCTGTTTGCTGGAGTTTACTAATTCCTAAGATGAATGGCTAACTTACCTATGCCAATGCTGCATGTGCATATCTGTGGCGTGAGTATATGCAGTCTAAATGCTGTTTATATGTGCATATGTATTATATGCAGTTGTTCCTTCATATCCTTCAGTTCTGAATCCGTGGATTCAGCCACCCGGAAATATTTGGGAAAAATAATTGCATCTGTACGGAACGCGCACAGACATTGTCATGAATACCTAAGCAGTGCACTATCACACCTAGTTATATAGCATTTATATTGAACTAGGTAAGTGCTCTAGAGATGATGGAAGGGATAGGGAAAGACTTGCGAGGAAGGTTTGCATTTATATCTCCTATGAGGGACCCAGGTGTCCCTGGGTTTTGTACCCCATGGCGGAGTTCTGGAGCCATATAGATACTGAGGAAAGACTGTGTGTGTGTGTCTAAATTAAAGATTTAATTTCTGCTTATTCATACCTTCTGTCTTCTGAAAGCAAGACTGACTTCTTTGAGGATACACTATCGCGTTGATTCCGCCTTTCAATGTATTATGTAATCTTGCATTGGAGTACCTCAACTCTGAAAGTAGTTTTTTTAAAAAAAAGATATGGTGTTAGGAATCTGTGCCTTCAATTTCTGCTCCCTCACATTTAAGTTAGAATTTAGTAATTCTGTAGTTAACAACTGTTCCTGCTTTATAAGCAGCTGGTGTGGGGGAAAACAGACATTCTGGAGTCAGATTGCTGGGTTTGCTTTCTTGGACTATTTCTAACTGATGGTTTGACTTTGGCTAAGTTGCTCTATTTCCCTTCTGTAACATGAGGACGGTACTACCTCATTTACAAGGTTGGATTTCAGTAAGACAAGTATGTAAAGCACTTAGAATATAATAGAGAGCTTGGGGGCCGGCGCCATGGCGCAGTAGGTTAATCCTCTGCCTCTGGCGCCAGCATCCCATATGGGTACCAGTTCTAGTCCCGGCTGCTCCTCTTCCAACCCAGCTCTCTGCTATGGCCTGGGAGAGCAGTAGAAGATGGCCCAAGTTCTTGGGCCCTGCACCCGCATGGGAGACTGGGAAGAGCCCCTGGCTCCTGGCTTTGGATGGGCACAGTTCTGGCCGTTGTGGCCATTTGGAGAGTGAACCAACAGAAGGAAGACCTTTCTCTCTGTCTTTCCCTCTCACTGTCTGTAACTCTACCTCTCAAATAAAATAAATTAACAAATAATAATATAGAGCTTGGCAGAAAGACCCTGTTCATTTATGATAGAAAAAAATCAGCCAGTAATGTTATGATTTTATGATCATCAAAGTCATTATGATTGTTAAACAAAACATAAGGTTTCTGATTTTTGCAGTCTAATAGGAGATCAAAAGTGCCTAGGCCAACTTTGCCAAGGAGCTGGCCCTGAGGGACAGTTGTCATGTACCCATCATGTACCCTACATCCATCCATCATGAATCATGAAGCCATCATGTGTTGTGCCTCTCACACATATCTCATGTCCATCCTGAGTCCATGGGGAATCAATCATGTGTACACAAGAACATCATGAAGCCATCACACATCTATCACACCAGTCATGAGTCCATCATGCATTGATCATGAGTCTTCCATGTGCTGTGTTGTGTCTTGCAAGTCTGCTGTGTGTCCATGCATCCACTATGCGTCTTTTGTGAATCTGTCATGTGCTGTCATAAAACTACCATGTGCCTGCCATGCCTGTTACTTGCTTCTTGTGCCACTATGTTTCTGTCATACATCCATTATGTGTCCAGCATTCGCACACCATGAAGCTACCACATGTCTGTCATGAATTTGTCATGTATTGCATGGGACCAGCATGCATCAGTCACACCTTTGCCATATAGTCGTCATGAATGTCATGAAGTTGGCATGTATCCATCATGAACCATGAATGCATCATGCACAAAAAAGAGGGAAGGTAGAGGAGAGAGATTGTCTTTGTAGTTCAGTATTGATTGGTTTCACCAAGGTCAAAGTTACCTAGCTCCTCTTTATGATCTATTGGTGAGACTCTAATCCCCTTCCCTATCCCCTCCTTGGACGCTGTTTCCAGCAGAGCCTGGTGATCAGTAACCCCAGGGACTTAGAGCCCTCATTTAGCACAGATGGCAGAAGCATGCAGTGGCACTCGCACTGCCTTTGTCTCGTTCTGCAATCATGCCCTCTGCCCCCAGTCAGGTCGCAAGACCAATTTCTGATCCCTGGTAGGCCACAATGGGTATTTTCTTGGTCAAATAAGCAGACAAAAACACCCTCTGCTTCGGTACTTCTAGTAAAGACTTCGACACTTTTTCCTTTCCTGGAAACTGCTCAGGCCATTTTTTCATACTTAAGTCCTCTTTCCCATAACCTGACTCCAATCTTCTTGCCAGTGAGTCTCAAATTGCTCTTCCAAAATTGTTCTTTTCTTGAAAAAAAAAAAAAACCATAGTCTTGGCTTAAAGCAACTCACTCTGTGATGAGATCCAGACCCAGTGAACTAAAATATAGTTTAAGTGCTGTGATAGGAGAGCTAGGAGACCACTTCCTTGATTCTCAGGGAATCTCCTGATCTTTGGAGACATCTTTTCATCTGCAAACTGGGACCATAGCATTAATATCATAGGACTGTTGTGTGGATGGAGCCAGGCCAACGCATGAGGTTTGCTGCCTGATGCGCTTAGGTCTGGAAATGGCTCAGGAGTCATAAAATCCACCCAGCCCCCTTTTATTTTTGTTAAAATTGATTTCTTTATTTTGGTAGTGGTGAATTTTGTGCTGTGAAGCTCTGTTGCTTCACTAATTTTTTTTTTTAATTGAGGAATAACTCTTAAGTCTCACCTTTGCAGGGTGTGCAAGTGGGCAGTTGTTAGTATATTCACAGGCGGTGGACTGTCACCGTCATCTGATTCCAGAATGTTCCTTTCCGGAAAGCAACTCTCTGCTTATCAGCAGTCACTGCCCCTCCTCTTCCCCTGGTCCCAGGTAACCAGCTTCTTTCTCTATGGATTTGGACTTGGCTTTCCATTGTTTCTCTGCCTTCCCTCTTGAGGGCTTTCAAATCATGACTCTTTCCATAGTTTGGTCCTTCGAACATTTTTAAAAATTCCGGTAGATTTGGTGGTGATGAAGAAGATAAATAGAAGCAGCAGGTCAAGAAGACAGGGAATCTGATTCTAGACTTCGTTCTGTAACTGAGTAGGAACTCAGGACGTGCCCTTCCTCTGCTGGGGTGCCAGCACCCCACTCGGGGTAATCTGTAGTCTATCAGGAAACAGTCACCTCTCCAAACCCCCTCCCCAAGCTACCTCCAGCCCGGTGATCTTGGGTCTGTACTCGTACCTGTGTTGATTTGCTTTCAGCACATGCTGGTTCCCTATGTCTCCTCTTGTTTTCCTTTGTCCACTTAGTTTCAGCGTCCAATGGAAACATAAAAATAGGTAAATAAGCATATTTTTTTGCATGTACTATAACAACATGGGCATTTTTCCATGTGGTCCATGCGTGAGGATTAATGAGCTGATGTATGTCAGTTACCTAGCGCAGGGCTTGGCTCAGAGTAAATGCTGGCTGAGTTTTTTTGCTGGGTGAAGGATGGGTCCTTCTGGGTAGACCAGTTGACACTTGTTCAATGACTTGTCCCAAATGATGCCAGTGGAAAAATTCCTTGATCTTCAGATGGGGCCTCTGCTTTCTGCTTCCTTTCCCTCTTTGCCTTCAGTGGTTGCTGGAACATGTCAGTGTGAAATTATAGATTTGGAAAAACAAATGCTGTGCGCGGAGCGATTTACCTTATCCTGCTCTCTCCAAGTGGCATGGGAAATGAAAAACGTCCAAACGAAGACGAATTTATTGGATACCAAAACCACCAGGCTATTGATTCTTGAAGCCAGCCAGCAGGGTTATGAATTGGGTGATAAAACCGGAGAGCAGTTAGCCTGACTTCCAAGACGGGGGCAGCTTTGTGTGTTATCACATCCGTCGGGCCCCACTGACAGCCCCACAACTAATGAACTCGTGCTCATTAAGCAGACTGTTTACTTTATGTGCCGCATCTGTCTAACGGGTCGTGTGAGTGAGATAGATGTGACCAGGGTGATTTTGTATGGAAGCCTGGATGCCCAGACTTAATCTCTAATTCGGAAGGTGGCAGCGGAAGTTCTCACCCAGTGCTGAAAAAGCAGGGGCTTGTTCTCAGCCGTGATCAGTTCTGCCCTGCTCCAGAGGACGAATTCATTATCCACTGGCGGATTTTGCAGTCAATGAGCAGATGCTGTGTTTTAGGGGTGACAGGACCAGTGACTGAACCTGCTGGGTCAGACCAGTTGCAGGCTGCGATTTCTTCACTCTTGGTTTTACGCTCTTTCTTCCACAACCTTTAGAATGTTGAGACCTGTGGCCACATTCAAGGCCATCCTGTCCACTCCCCAGCGTGCTGGGTTAGTCCCGTGGTCTCTGGGGACTGGGAATCTCTGACCTGGTCCTCCCCCCCCTCCCCCCCCGCCATGGAACTGAAATGCCTCTTCCCCTGCCTCGTGGTGGTTTCCTGTCTTGAGAAGGTGCAGGTTACTGTTGTGGGTTGGCTTATATGCACCCTCAGATCCTCACAGTGTGACCTTATTTGGGACTAAGGTTGCTGCAGGTGTAAGATGAGATCATACTGGATCAAATGGGGCCCCTAATCCAAAATGTTGGGTATCTTTATATTCAGAGGAGGCTGCCCTGCAAAGACTGAGGTTATGTTACCACAGTGCACGGGACTACCAGAAGCTGAGAGAGAAACCTGGGACAGATCCTCCATTATCGCCTTCCAAAGGAGTGTGCTGTGTCCTCACCGTGATCTTGAACTTGTGGCCTCTAGAACTGAAGCAAACCCCTGCCGTTCGAGCCATCCAGCCGTAGCACTTCATTACAGCAGCTTAGACTACGAATCGTTCACTGTGAACCTGCAGTTAGTTTATAGAGGGGTGGGGATGAAAGTTGACTGTGCCTTCTGAACCCCTCCCTTCAATTTTTTTCTTTAGGTACTTGCTTAATTAATGCTCATTATTCAGCTGCTGTGTGCTGGATAGCCCACGTGTCATTTTCCTACTGTGTTTAATCTTAGGTCTACCCCATACCATTAACCTACACTGAGCCATGTTTTTGTACTTGCCTGGTAGCATAATGCCACACAAATATTGGGAGTTCTGAGTGGCTTAAATGAGATGTCATTGTTAATCAAGCCAACATAAAGCCAGGGAGATAGTCAGTACTAAATAGTTACTATTGCCTGAGCTTATGTGTACTAGATCCTAGCATCTTAAAATCATCAATAATAATTAAAAAAAGTGTGCAAGGCATTTGGATAACCTTGAGACAAACCATTGTCAAACAAGTACTTGTGCACGAGTGTTCAAAGAAGCTCTGTTCACAGTAGACAAAAGGTGGAAGCAATCCAAACACAAGGTCACCACAGGGGTGGGTAGACAGTGTGTACGTATGCAGTGCTGTGCTGTGTGAATGGTTGCTGGAGCAGGGATGAACCTTCCAGAAGGCTCGGTGGAGGTGGCCACACAGAAAAGGCCACACACTGTGTGATTCCACTTGGGTGAAATTGCCAGAAACTAGGGGTAGGGAAAATTGGGAAATGACAGTGGTTTTTCTCTCGTAGTAATGACATTTTCCTGGACCTAGAAAACAGTGGTTATGTTAAATGGTTACTTTTAGGCTATGTGAATTTTCCCTCAATCAAAAACGGTTCTCACAAGGATATTTGTGGGGCCCAGATCAGGGGAACATTGAAAGAAGGGCTAAAGGGTTCCACTCTCGGAAGCCGTCACTGAACTGTAATTCAGAGACACCCTTTGGCGTATGCGTGTTACACTTAGACTTTTTCTGCACTCTGAGGCCCATGAGGAATGCAGCTGTCTGTCTGGAAGGAGAATTTTCCTCCCATCTCTCTTCCTCCTCCTCTCCTTCTCCCTCTCTGTGGCATCGGAGACACCGTGCATGACTGGTGCTGGGCTACAGGTCATCCTCAAACCAGTCCCTAGCAAAGGAGAGTGGCATTGCTGTAACTCGGGCTGGTCCTGATTGGTCTCCTGCAGCTCGAGGCCCCGTGCCCCGGGACAGCGCTGCCCGAGCTGTGGTCTGGACCAGGGCTGTGTTAACACGACGATGTCCCGCAGACAAGGCACAGCTCTGGAAAGGGCCTGCAGCCGGGTCTCCCCAAAACACAGGTGCCCTCACTCCTGCTCAGGAATCTTCAGTAGCTCCCCAGGGAGCTGTAGAGCAAAGTTCAAATTCTTCCTTTAGCCTTCAAGGTCCGTCCCAGTCCCTTGCCCCTCCACCTGTCAGCCTTGTGACCTGTCTGTCCTCTGCTGGGAGTGCCTGCTCTGTCCTTAGCAGCCCTTTGAAGTTGCACCGTCTTCCCCGGCTCAGCACAGGTGTTGTCTCGTCATCACTACCCCTGACTTGTGTGTGCTTCTGTCTTTCTGTCTCTGATGCTGTCTTCAGGAGCAGGGACCCTGTCATATCCATCGTTAGCCATCATCCCGAGCCCTGGGTCCTGAAATAGGGTACACCCACGAAAGCTTCATCTCCTGGCTGAGAACAGATGGCAAGGGGTAGAGAAGTTGGGGCTGCCTCGGAAGCCTCTGCCACCAGAGATACTCACGTGAAGTAGGCTGCAAAGCAGGAGGAACAAAAGACTGTGTGAGCTGGGCGGGCTCTGCAGCCAGGAATGCTCAAGCCCATTGGCAGCCTGGGCCCTTGTTAAAGTCTTAGGCCTTTTTGCTCAAGCAGAATGAGAACGCGAAGCCTGGCTGCTTGAATCAGCCCTTTCCAGAATGCAAAGCGGAAGCCACTCCAACGGGTGCCTTCAGGGGTCGCCTCATGCGTGGGGTAAGGCTTCTGACTTAGCATTCAGAAGAACATCAGAATCAGCCTTCCCACAGCTGTCCTCAGACAAGAAGAGCCGTCTGTCCTCGGGAAAGATACGGTTGGTGAGAGAGGCGACCTTCCGAAGTGGGACTTTTTTATTCCTTTCCCCTTCTTTTCTCCTTTTTGCTTCTTGACCTGTGGCACCCCAGAGAGCCCTGTGCTAGACACACTGTTACACCACCCGCCTACTGTGACTCTGTTACACCCGAGCCCCTGCCCTTCTCACAGAAGCCGGTTGTGGGGTGCAGTACAGGTGGTGGGAGCTGAGAAGTCAGCCAGGGATGAGGATGGATGTGCCTCACTGCCCCAGCCCAAGGGAGGTGGCCTGGCAGGAGGATGGGGGTGACCACAGTGAACCTGCAGGTTTCCCTGCACTTATAGCACTGTTTGAGTCCTTCAGTGAGGGCTGGGTCTTCCTGATGCCTTCATAGCCCAGGCTTTGTCCAGCTCGGTCATGTTGTCATGTGGGGCTGAATGGCTCTCTCTCCCTCTCTCTAAGATTCATTTACTTATTTGAAAGGCAGAGTTGGAGAGACGCGAGACAGAGAGAAAAAGAGAGGTCTTCCACCTGCTGGTTCACTCCCCAGATAGGCCAGACCAAAGCCAAGCCAGGAGCCAGAAGCTTCATCCAGGTCTCCCAAGTGGGTGGCAGGGGCCTAAACACTTGGGCCATCCCTCCGTTGCCCTCCGAGGCCATTAGCAGGGAGCTGGATCACAGGTGGAGTAACCAGGACTTGAACCGGCGTCCATTTGGGATGCCAGCATTGCAAGTGGTGGCTTAACCCGCTGCACCACTGCATCAGTGTTTAGTGTGGACTGTCCCCGGCTTTGTCAGATGTTTGTCAGCCTCCACCCAGCAGACTGTAGTAGGAACTCACCCATTCTCCTTCCCTCCCCTCTTGACAACCAAATTGCCTGCAGTCCTTGCTAAATGTGCCCTGGGGAAGGGGGCCAGATCCCCCTTGCAGGAACAGCTGGCTAGAGGCTAATGTGGAGAAGGGCCAGCAGGCAGAGGTGGTGACTGTGGAAAGGCAGGGGAGTAAGAAGCACCTGGATCCTTCGTCTGGAAGGTGTTCTTGGAGTAGGTGTGGCTTGGACCAGGCTCCAAGGCTGGAGAGGTGAAGGCAGCAGGGGCCAGATTTGGGAGGCCTTTGCTACTGTGTTGGGGAAAGCATGCTGGACTCGAAGGCTGACGTCCCAGGGCTGTTCCCGGTGTCCCCTCTTGGCAGCTGTGTGACCTGAGTCTCTCTCTCTCTCTCTCTCTTTTTTTTTTTTTTTTTTTTTAACAGGCAGAGTTAGACAGTGAGTGACAGAGAGAGACAGAGAGAAAGGTCCTCCTTCCATTGGTTCACTCTCTAAATGGCCGCTGCGCCGATCCGAAGCCAGGAGCCAGGTGCTTCCTCCTGGTCTCCCATGCGGGTGCAGGGCCCAAGGACCTGGGCCATCCTCCACTGCCCTTCCGGGCTACAGCAGAGAGCTGGACTGGAAGAGGAGCGACCGGGATGGAATCCGGCGCCCCAACCGGGACTAGAACACGGGGTGCCGGTGCCGCAGGCAGAGGATTAGCCTAGTGAGCCTAAGTGCTGGCCTGACCTGAGTCTCTTAACCTCTTTGAGCCTCAGGGCCCTCCTGAGTGACGTGGAGTCTAGCAGGTGGGTTGCAAAGACTGCATGGGTTAAGGCCATGAGAAGTATTCGAGTGGAATCTGGGCAGCCCACTTGCCTCAATAAATGTTTTCTTCTCTCGTTAAGCGTTGCCACGTCTACTCACATTCAGTTCTCTCTGATTCTGCTGCTATCTATCCAGCCTGTATTACTGTAGGAGTTCTGCTTTAACTCCACCCTTTAACTGCACTACTTCCTAAACAGTGCAGTCTGAAGCCTTGGAGAGAATTTACTCCTGCGCTGTCCAGCACTGTGGCCGCTTGTGTCGACACTCTTGCTCCTTAAGATGCACTCTCGTTTCAGTGACTGAGTGTGAGAACAAAGAATGCCGTGGGGGCCTGCGTTGTGGTGCAGTAGGTTAATCCTCCGCCTACAGAGCTGGCATCCCATGTGGGCGCCGGTTCTAGTCCTGGCAGCTCCTCTTCCCATCCAGCTCTCTGCTCTGGCCTGGGAAAGCAGTAGAGGATGACCTAAGTGCTTGGGCCCCTGCATCCACATGGGAGAACAGGAGGAAGCTCCTGGCTCCTGGCTTTGGATCGGCACAGCTCCGGACGTTGTGGCCTTCTGGGGAGTGAACCATCGGAGGGAAGACCTTTTTCTCTGTTTCTCCCTCTCGCTGTAACTCTACCTCTCAGATAAATAAATAAAATCTTAAAAAAAGAATACCATGTATCTCATGGATAGTGTGTCCTTCTGCTTACATGTGAAATGCTAATAGTTTGGACATACTAGGCTAAATAAAATATAAGATTAAAATTAATTTCTCCAGTTAAAGGCAAGTATACAGAACAGATGAGTTTTGTAAGAATAGTTGTTTGCTCTCCGGGGACTTTACTGGCTCTTCAGGAAAGTATGATTTCCTGGTACTAGGTTTGGAGGTGCAGTTTCTCTCATGGGGCTCTGCCTTTTTAAAGAATGGATATGATCTCCTTAGAACAGTAGCAGGGGCAGCAGCACTGTGGCATAGTAGGCTAAGCCTCTGCCTACGGCGCCAGCATCCCCTGTGGGCACCGGATCATGTCCTGTCTGCTCCTCTTCTGATCCAGCTCTCTGCTATGACCTGGGGAAGCAGTGGAAGATGGCCCAAGTCCTTGGGCCCCTGCACCCATGTGGGAGACCTGGAAGAAGCTCCTGACTCCTGGCTTCGGATCAGCCTGGCTCCAGCCATTATGGCCATTTGGGAAGTGAACCAGGGGATGGAAGATCTTTCTCTCTGTCTCTCTCACTGTCTGTAACTCTACCTCTCAAATTAATAAATAAAAAAAAGGGGGGGCTGTAACAATGACCAATGTGCTCAGAGTCTCCTCCTCTAAGTAGATGTAAGAATGTTCTTTCTTTTTTAGTAGTGCCCCCTTTACCAAAATACAGGGCCTGAGAAGACCCAGAGCTCACACCTGTTCGTTAGTTCCCTCCCCTAATCGCACCCTGCTTATGGATGTCAAAGCAAGGAGACAGTAGACTCTGCGCTACTGTCTTAAGAATTTGAGTGGGGCCGGCGCCGCGGCTCACTAGGCTAATCCTCCACCTAGCGGCGCCAGCACACCGGGTTCTAGTCCTGGTCGGGGCGCCGGATTCTGTCCCGGTTGCCCCTCTTTCAGTCCAGCTCTCTGCTGTGGCCAGGGAGTGCAGTGGAGGATGGCCCAAGTGCTTGGGCCCCGCACCCCATGGGAGACCAGGATAAGTACCTGGCTCCTGCCATCGGATCAGCGCGGTGCGCCGGCTGTGGCGGCCATTGGAGGGTGAACCAACGGCAAAGGAAGACCTTTCTCTCTGTCTCTCTCTCTCACTGTTCACTCTGCCTGTCAAAAAAAAAAAAAAAAAAAAGTGATTGGCCAAGCGGCTGAAGTGCCATCAATTCACTTTAATCTTATTGATAATACTGTAGCACCTCTTACAGTTGTTGTGTACTCGTGTTTGGATTTTATTTGATCCTCCTCAATCCTTGCAACAACTCCTTTTTAAAAAATGATTTTAAACTTATTTATTTATTTGAGAAAGCAGAAGGAGAGAGAGGAATCTCTCACCTGCTGGTTCATTCCCCGAATGCTCACGCTAGCTGGTGCTAGGCTGGGATTGGAACCAGGAACTCAGTCCAGGTCTCCCATGTGGGTGGCAGGAACCCAGTAACTTGAGTCGTCACCGCCGTCTCCATTGGCAGGATGCTGAGAGGGGAATGGAACCCAGGCATTCTTGTCGCTCCCCCTCTTGGTGGAGGAACGACACAGGACCCTGCGCTGTTCTTTCGTCTGCTCGGCCCTCCCTGGGTTTGCTGCTGGTTCTTCCCGGGTTGGCTACTGTCCCTTCCACCTCCGTGGAAGGGCGGTTCCCCCTGCCACATTCCCCACTTCCGCGGGGGAGCGGCACACCGCCGGCCGGCTCTCTCGGGGGCTGCACAGGTGTTCCTTCAGATAGATGTTCCTGGTGCATGTTGTCTCTCTCCTCCTTTATAGTCCTCTTCCGCCAATCCCAACTCGGCTACCCATACGCCGAGTACGCTGCTCTCCTCCAATCAGGAGCAGGATCAGCTCCTGCAGGTCATCACTCAAGTTGACAAGAGGCAGCTGTGTAGAAGCTGTTTCCTCCTCTCCCAGCACCATATTGTGGGAGAGCAGATGCATAGAATAAGTCTTAATTCCAGTAACTCAGTCCAGTCTGGGTTGCTCCCCACAATTCTGATACGGGAAGTGGGCAGCTTAGCCGCTGGCTCACCTGCTCTTCTGCAACAACATCGTTCCACGGCTTTCACACAGCAACGTGCAGAGGCTCCAGGATACAGAAGGAGTGCCCAGCTCCTGCAGCCGGCCTGTGCAGAGCTGATCCCCGAGCCCAGGTCTCCTGCCCTGCGTGGCTTTATGGATGCTGATGTGCAGTATGGACGGTGCCTCGGGGTGGCTTTGCATATAACAGAGGCAAGATGGACAGAACTTCCAGGCAGCAATTAACACGTCCTCACTGCAGAGCTGTGTGAGCATGGGTGGCTGAAGACCCTGTAGTAGGCCCTAGGGAGGCCTCTGCTTTGATCTGTGACATCACCGTGGTTCCGAGGGCAAAAGGACATGTTTCCTTGCGGCCAGGGCATTTGACTTCACGGCGGGATCAAGACACAGCGAGTTGGTGAGAACGGGCCCTTTGGTCCTTACAACACAGTGAACTCCAGGTTATTTCATGTTCCAAAGAGTATCACGGGTGGCTTTGACTCTTTGGGTTCATATGATCGATTTTTAAAAAACAGTGCTTGTAAGGCCCAATGCCATTCTCCAAATTAAAAAAAAAAAAAAAAAGGTAAAAAGGAATCAGGGATGTCAGTTTGACAGAGTTTGACAGGCCAAGAGATCATGCTTTGGGGTACGGCGGGAGGGACACTCACGTACAGATGCACCTGCGTGTGGCCGCCGGCCCCAGGAGAGGCACCACGTGCTTCTGTGTGTGTCCCTCTGCTGGGCTGCAAATAAAGTTTTAGAAATGACCCTTGCAGGGGTGCAGGGGCCCACTAAGACGCCGTGAGGATTTTGCTTTTCCTGTTGCCAATGTTGTGTGGTGTGACAGCTTGTTGGCAGGCCTTTGTTTAAAAAAGGCTTACCAAAGCAAAGTGATTGGAAGTACCTGTTGGCACATGGGCCTCTCATTCTTGTGTTCTTTTATTCATTTAAAAGATGGCCGTTGAACACTCCCTGCGTGCCTGGGGTCTACATCAAATATAAAGCAGTGATGGTTTTTGCCCAAGTGGAGATTAAAATCTTGCAAGTGTGGCACCCATTAAGCACGTAATCAATCAACCAAGTGTATACTTTTGAAAATTGAAGAGTGCGATGGAGGAAACAGTGACAGCATGGTGGTAGATAGAATAGGGAAGGCACTACTTAGGTGTTCGTGTGTCTGAGAAGAGTTACTTAGGTTGATTGCCTTCAAGATCGAGGCTCTTGGGATTAGCTTTGTGGCACAGCAGGTTAAGCCTCTACTGGAGATTCCAGCCATCCCATATAAGTGCTGGTTTGAGTCCCGGCTGCTCCACTTCCAATCCAATTCCCTGCTAATGCACCTGGGAAAGCAGTGAAAGATGGCTCATGTCTTTGGGCCCTGCCACTCATGTGGGAGTCTCAGCCTGGCACAACCTAGCTGTGTCAGCCATGGAGGGAGTAACCAGTGTATAGAAGAACTTTGTCTCTGTCTTTCCCTCTCTCATTGCAACCCATCATCACTCAAATAAAGTAAAAATCTTAAAAGATCTGGGCTGCAAAGAGAAAAAGGACTGAGCCAGTGCAAGACCAGGCTGGTGAGTGTTCTAATATCAGGAACACACTTGTGAATGCGCCTGAGGTGTTGCCCTAAAATGAAGGGGCCAGTGGAGCTGGAGGAATGCAAAGCTAAGGAGAGACTGGCCCGAGAGATGGAGGTCGAGTCAGGTAGGACCTAGTATGTGGCAAGGAGATTAGAATTCATCTTGAGAGCTTGTGAGAGACTGGCGCCGCGGCTCAATAGGCTAATCCTCTGCCTTGCGGCACCGGCACAGCGGGTTCTAGTCCCGGTCTGGGTGCCGGATTCTGTCCCGGTTGCCCCTCTTCCAGGCCAGCTCTCTGCTGTGGCCCGGGAGTGCAGTGGAGGATGGCCCAAGTGCTTGGGCCCTGCCCCAGCATGGGAGACCAGGAGAAGCACCTGGCTCCTGGTTTCAGATCAGTGTGGTGTGCCGGCCGTAGCAGCCATTTAGGGGGTGAACCAATGGAAAAGGAAGACTTTCTCTCTCTCTCTCTCTCTCTCTCTCTCTCACTCTCTCTCTCTCTCTCACTGTCCACTCTGCCTGTTTAAAAAAAAAAAAAAGAGCTTGTGAGAACCATTGAGTAATTTCAAGTGGGATGTGAGTTAGATGGCCAATGCAGTAGCCATAAGCATGAGATGACACTGTCATTTTGGGGTAGTAAAGGTGAAGGCAGAGGAGGAATGTTTTAGAAGTAAAAATGGCTAGATTTCAGTGTGCAGACCTTAGACCTGGTGAGATGGGTGAGTGGGGAATTGAGAAGGGCCCCAAGGATGTGACTTGAGTAGTGCAGTAGATGCTGCTGCCATTTATGGAGGTGAGAAGATCTAGGTTTGGAGTTGAGGTCTGAGGCAGGCGTGAATCTCTCCGTGGGTTTGTATGAATCTGGAGCTCAGAGAGGCCAGCGCTGGAGATGCAAACGTGAGAGTCCTCAGCCTGGAGATAGTTGCACAAGCCATTGGCATGGGAGGTCTCTTGTGTGGGGCCCACTGTGCATCCTGGGACTCACCTGGCGTTTAGCATTGAGGAGAGGGGAGGGTCGAGGAGACAAGAAATGTGGGAGTGAGTATCTCTGAGGCTGCAGAGTGAATTTCCTGGAGAAAGGTAGTGGAGTTCCTGAGCGGTAGTTGAGTGCCCATGTGAATGAGAAGTGATTACAGCACATGCCTGGTTCTGTGATTTTCCTATCCCTTTGGGCTTTGCCATGAGAATGAATGTGGATGCTTTTGTCTGAAGCCTTGGATTTTCCCAGAATAGTCGGAAGGAAGGAGGGCCGAGGGAGGTGTGAGTGCTTGTAGAGGGAGGTTGGGATTGTGAGCCACGCTATCTAAGCTGAGCAGCAGAGAACAGAACGACATGCAGACCTGGCTGGGTAGTGCACGGGGACCTGAGAAATGAGCTCCTGACAACACCGATGAACAGGGTCCTTGTCATGGCAGTGGGAGGGCTAAGAGGGGCACGGGGGTGGGTGTTGATGTTGGGAATTTTGGAGGTTGGGCTGCTTAGGGTGACAGCAAGTTCTAGAACACCCGGCCCAAGTGAAATGCCAGATGGTTTCAGCTCATGGAGGAAGAGTGTGAGAATGTTCTGGGGCTTCAGTCTTCAAGAGCAGTGACCAGCGGTGATAGGGACAGCAAGAAGGATGGCAAGGTTCCCGCAGAAGACAGAAGGGCAGTGATACTGGGCATGGGGGAGGGGAAGGCTGGGAGCCAGGATGAGGAAGACCCATTTCCTAGCCCTGAGGTTCATGCATTGTAGATTGGGGGTAGAGGGAGCATCTTTCCTTTGATCTCCTAAAGTGGCTTAGGGGACAGCTGTATTTTTACCTAAGAGCAGGGGGTGAAGAGTGAGAGCAAGTTGAGGATGCATAGGTGTTGGCTGATTACATGGAAGTTCCACGGGATTCCATAGCTGGACTCGGCAGCAGGGGGTTGCTGCCAGGGTTTGTGTGATGGGTGTAAGTTTGTAGGAGAGCGAACATGCAAGGAGAAGCAGGCTGTGGCTGACATGTTCAGTCCTTGATCCATTAATAAATATGTTCTGATCAGCTCCCTCATGCCAGATACGGTTCTAGTAAGAGACCCAGCAGGAATGGACGAAGTGGACGAGGTCTCTGCCCTCTGTCACTCAGGGTCAGATTGTGGAGAGAGCGGACCGGCTGTATGTCCTGCTGACTTTGTTTCCACGCAGGGTAGCACCAGAGTTTACGTGGGGTCCTTCACCTCCCTAGTCTTGGCTTTCTGTTCTGTAGGATGGAGATCGTGAAGCCCTGAGCGACGGTGTTCATCCCATCCTGATCCAAATGTGGGAGGCGTTTTCGGATGAGATGTGCGTAGACACTTTTGCTTCACTAGAAAAAGGTGCTGTTTCTTCTAGAAACTGCTTCCATCTGTCAGCAAGCTGATGTCAAAAATAAGCAATCATGGGGCCGGCGCTGTGGTGCAGTGGGTTAAAGCCCTGGCCTGCAGTGCCGGCATCCCATATGGGCGCTGGTTCGAGTCCTGGCTGCTCCTCTTCTGATCCAGCTCTGTGCTATGGCCTGGGAATGCAATAGAAGATGGCCCACGTCCTTGGGCCCCAGAACCGATGTGGGAGACCTGGAAGAAGCTCCTGGCTTTGGATCAGCGCAGCTCTGACCGTTGTGGCCATCTGAGGAGTGAACTAGTGGATGGAAGACCTCTCTCTCTCTGTCTCTACCTCTCTCTGTAACTCTTTCAAATAAATAAAATATATCTTTAAAAAATAAGTAATCAAAAAAGCATAGGATGGGAAGAGTTCTCCTTGTTGCGCTGGCCTGTCCCTGCCCTGGGAAGGGGAGGAGTGGTAGGAGGTCAGTGTTGTTAATGGGTTATGTACTCTAAGGGCTTCAGGACCCGCTTCTCAAAAACCCGAGTGTGTGCATGAGTCACTCAGGGTCTGATCCAGAGTAGCGGGGCTGGGGTGAGGTCTGAGACTGCATTTTCTAACGATTTCAGCTGATGCTGACGCAGTGGGCTCTGCTGAGATGGGAGAGCGCAGGTCCTCCTCCCTCGTACATGCCCGACTCACGGGGAGACGTCACACCAACACAGAACCTGGATCCTTTGCCCTTTAGGGGTTTTAGTTGAAAGAAGGACAACTAATGCTCAGGAAGTGATTCCAAGAGGATGAAGTGTTTCTGATGGACTGGCCTGAGAGGCCCTGCAGAAGCAGTGTGGCTACGAGGTGCTGGGGAGGTCCAGGGAGGAGAAGCGACTTTCCAGGCCTTGGTCAGGACGAGGGAGGATGCCTGGGGTGCAGGCGAGCAGTGCAGGATCACAAGTCCTGGTAATAAACGCTGACATGTGTTGAGGGTCTGTGTGTGCTGTAGGACCTGCAGGGTAATAGAGTCCTCTGGGGCACTGTGACAGGGCCTTGCTGGAGCGCTCGCTTGGAACGGAGGTGACAATGTGTGACTGGCAGCCAATCTGTAGTTAGAACAAGTGGCCCAAATCCTCCGGTTCTTAAATGCACCTTGGATCCGTCTGGGGTCCTAAGCGATTCTGAAGGGTTTGGGCCGTTGTGTTCCTTAGGTTTTTATGTTTAGGAATGTGTTGTTCCTTAGATGCGTATTCCGTCTTTGTATGCAGTGTCATTTTAGACAAATCACTCATTGTGAACAGTCTCGAAAAATCATCTCTAAGCTTCATGATGTTAATTAAAAGATAGCCCCTGGTGTTGACTGGAGGTAGCTGGAGCAGGCATGTGTGGTGTGGGCTTGTGAGCTTCTGACTGGTGTGTTTCATGGGGAACCTTCCGGCCCTGGAGGGTGCATTCCCAATTAGGAAACCACAGATGTTAACTCACCGCACCCAGCGCGTAAGTGAAAGCCAAAACACATCTCCCAGTGTACTGTGCTTTTCATGCTGAGGTGTTTGAATTGCAAGCAACACAATAAGAAGATAGAATGATTTATGCTTGTGAGTGGTTTTAAAATTATAATAGCAAACTACCTTTCTTGTATAAAATTTGGCAAAATATATGTTCATATACATTAAAATTATTCCTGTTACATCCTGAGCTAATTTGGTACAGTGGAGCCTTTTTTCATACATATGAGGATTCTTCAAAAAGTCCAGGAAAATGGAAAGTGTAAGTCTATTTTGGTGCAAAAAACCTTTTTTATGGTGCCTCTTTTTAAAAATAATATACAGGCAGTGAGCATTATTACAAAACTGTGCATGGATTTCAGTGTTGTTTTTGCACCAAAATGAACTCACACTTTTCCACAAACTTTTATAGATATATAAGTATTTGCCCAGGTGTGCAGCATTTATTGCTTTGGGCTCTACTGTAGGACACTTCTGATCCCATTAAACATTCAGCTTTGAATCCTAAGCTTTTGTGGCTTAGCAAGTCAAGATGGTTTTTCTGGCTCATACAGGTTCCTTATCTATGTGAGTTGCAATGGTGAAGACAGATGGGAGTGGATGTTGAGCCCTGGGATGGGGTGTTGGCATGGAGGGAGGACTGGGAGACCCCTGAGTGAATGGGGCCCGGTTGTAGGTCCCCCTTCCCTAGGCAGCCCTGCCCGGAGGGAGGGAAAGCAGCTTTGAGGCTGGTGTTGGTAGCCAGCACATCAGTGTTTGCATTTATTTAGGAGGTAATTTCCAGCCCACCTCCTTTTTCTTCCTTCCATTCTTCTTGTGTAGATTCCTATATTGACTTCCTGGAGTAACTTCTGATAGAAAGTGAGATTTTTTTTTCCGTTTGAAATGTGTTTTGAGTGCACAGAGGTGTCATTTAAAAGTCAAATCCATGAAGGAATATTTTTTACCTGCTGGGTTTAATTTCCGATGCCAATGTTATCATAAAAGGTAAACCACCCTCCACTGTTTTAAAGCTTTGTACAAATTACCCAAGTTGGAATTAACTTCTGCAGGTGGAGAGAGGGAAGAATAAGCATTTTAAAGCGTTTTAAAAATATTATTTAAATATTAATGCCAGTTGAGTTCAGTTTCTATCCGACTTTCCCCTGAAGTCTAAACCTGTTTGTAGCTTTCCAACTTCTGTCATTGTATTTGGAGGTGGGGGTGGGGCACTGTTAGGGGAAGAAGGAGACCTGTTACAACATAATTGATCCTTGGAATGAAATAAGCATAGGATTCAGGATGAAACAGGTTAGATCAAAAGAAGGATGGCCTTTGGCAGACATTGCTAGAATTCGTTAACAGGGAGAGCAGAGCCTGGGGTGTTGCCTCTTCCTAAATGCGGAACCTTTGGGCAGTTAATGAGTGAATCTAGACTTGAGTTTTCTCATCTCCACAGTGGAAACGAAAAATAGTACTTAACTTGTAGGTGATGTTGAGAATTATACAAGCAGATGTATGGGGAAAAAAAAACCACAGGTGCTTATTGTTGGTTGTCTTGACTATTATAAATGAACTGTAAAAAAAAATCTAGATTTTTAATGTGATGAAGAATAGAATAGGTGGATCCTGCAGGTTTCAGTCACCCATTTGGTTTGTCAGTTGCTGCTTCTTTGTTGGAACCTGTTTCTGCCCAACCTTGCGGGGCGGGAGAGTGTGGGAGTGTGGGCATGGGGAGAGACAGCAGGGTAAGTAAGGGTGTGCTCAAGATGGCCATCACCTCTGAAATGAACCTGATAAATCTTTGCTGATCACTCACTCAAGGCCTCTCTCATTTGAGCCGTATAACCCTTCAAGATAGAAGGCATTGCTTCTATTTCCAGGTGAATGACAGGAGACTTCCCTGGAGGCGGGGCATGGCCAGGTCACAGTCAGTGCAGCACCTGGATTTGAACCCAGATGTGCGGAACTGCACAGCCTTCTCTCCCTCCCCGACACTCCCTTCCCCTGAAAGGTTCCCGGGGCTTGGTCTTCAGTGTGTAGAGATGTGGGGGTGGGGGTGGGGGTGGTGGGGATGACACTGTTCTCAGTTGAACACTCTGTTCAGCAGGATTTTGCTTTTTCTGTTTTACTTCTAGCCCACACCCTGCAGCCCTGTGGTCTTAGAACTGTTTGAGAAGAAGGCCACTTAGAACATCCTGTCAGAGCAGTCACCGAAGAGAGCCCAGCCCTGATAGTTGAGATGGGCTCCGTTAGGTGTTTACTGCCAGCAACTTGCAGAATGCAAACTCCTGAAGCCCCAGAGGGTCGCCTTTGGTTAGACTCTGATTCCATTTATTCTTTTTTTTTTTTTTAAGATTTATTTATTGATTTGAAAAGCAGAGTTTTTACTGAGAGGCAGAGAGGCAAGAGAGGGGTTTTTTATCTGCTGGTTCACTCCCGAAATGGCTGCAATGCCCAGAAAAGCCAGGAGCCTGGAACTTCCTCTGGGTCTCCCATGAGGGTACAGGGGCCCAAGGACTTGGGCCATCTTCTACAGCTTTCTCAGGCCAGAGCAGAGAGCTGGATCAGAAGTGGAGCAGCCGGGACTTATACCAGCACCCCAGATGGGATGCAGGCACTGCAGGCATCAGCTTTACCCACTATGCCACAGTGCTGGCCCCTCCATTTATTCTTTTTACAGACAATTATCAGGCACTTGTGGGTGACAGGCAGTATGCTAAGTCCTGGGGAAAGCCAAGTGGATCAGTTGGGGTAGGTCCCTACCTTCTGAGACTGTCACAGCTCATCCAGGCCCCCACCTCAGGGTGCCTGTGAGTTCTGAGAGAGGGAAGGATGCACTCTGGGGGTACAGAAAGAGAGACCCAAGCCACCCATGTCATTGGGCATCCATTCCTCGGGAATCGTCTGCAACAGGTGAATTCTGCTCTGTGGAGAGGCCTCCGGGGACTTTGCCAGCGACATCATGTTAGGGGTGTGTAGCGATGAGACCCAGTGGTCAGTTGGGGCTGTATGTCCGTTGTGTCTTTGTAAGTCGCATGCCTTTCTGATCAGAAATTCAGGCGAATGTTTGTGGGCTTGGGACTTCATCTTTTAGCATATCAGTGTGCAGTCTTCTGCCATGGTCAACAGATTGCCCCTGTCCAGGCTGCTGGTCTGTTGCCTGTTTGTTCCTGTCGATACTCTTTGATGTTTCCAGATGTCTTCTGCATGTTGAAGATCGATGCTCTCAAGACCGTCCCTGTTGAGTGCTGTTGGGCTTCAGATGTCACTGGGGTGTGGCTGCAGGTAGCTGCCATGGCCTGTCCAGCCTCCTCTCCCTTGTGTGTCCTTTTCAGTCTGACCCAAGTGCCTTTTGCAGTCTCTTCTGCCTGGAACACAGGAGCTCGTCTGTGAACTTGACCACACACGAATCAGTCAGCAACTGTGACTGTCTTTTCACTGGGTCTCAGCACCTCTCAGTTGTCACATTCTTGGGGACCCTACAGGTGTTTTGTCTCTCTCAGGGACAATGCGTTCTTTTTTTATGTTTATTTTTCTTTTCAGAGTGATAGAGACAATGATAATTTCTATCCACTGGTTCATTCCCAAAATGCCTGCATATCAAGGATTGGGCCAGACAGAAGCCAGGAGCCGGGAACTCTAGCTGGGTCTTCCCCGTGGGTGTCAGGGGTCCAAGCACATGAGCCATCATCTGCTGTCTCCCAGGGTGCATTAGCATGACTCTGGATCAGAAGCAGAGTAGCCAGCACTCAGGCTAGCAGCCTGTTTGTTAGGAGATGCGGGTGTGCATTTTGAAGCCAACCTGTGTTCTCATTTTTTTTTTTTAAACACAGCATCTGGTTTGTGCTTTGTATGTAAAAGGTGCCAACTAAATGCCCTGCAAGAATATTAGCTCAGGCCTTAAAGCTAACTTGTTTGGTAAAATGTGTGTGTGTGTGCGCGTGCGGGGGTAAGGCATCGTGGTGCAGTGGGTCAAACCACCACGTGTAATGCTAGCATCTCATATTACAGTGCTGGTTCAAGTTTCAGCTACTCAGCTTCTGATCCAGCTCCCTGCTAATGTGCCTGCGAAAGCAACTTACGTATGTGGGTCCCTGCCACCCCATCGGAGACCTGGACGGAGCTCCAGGCTGCTGGCTTCAGCCTGACCCAGACCCATGGTTGCAGCTCTCTGGGGGAGTGAACCAATGGATGGACTAATACTCTTTTACTATTCCTTTCAAATAAATAAATGTTTTTAGAAAGTGTGTGTATGTGACTCCTTCAGGTTTTTCAGACTGTAATATTTACTGAGTGTCAGTTTTGCTAGGCTGCAGGGCTGCGCCGTCGTCTCTTGGGATTAAAGGAACCAGAAGGCACAGGGCAGGTGAATGCCCTCAGCACCCTGGAGGAGGTGTTTGTCTTCTGCCTTTCGCATCCATCTCCAGTGCTAAGAAAGAACTCAGCCCTTCCTCTCTGCTCTTCCTTTCAGAAAGTATTATGAGGGAGGCCGAGGACTCCATGCTCCGGACAGAGACGCGGCGCTGGGATTAGGGATTGCCACCTCCGAGAGGATGCTGGGAATCTGCAGAGGGAGACGGAAATTCCTGGCTGCCTCTTTGACTCTGCTCTGCATTCCGGCTGTCACCTGGATTTACTTGTTTGCTGGGAGCTTTGAAGGTAAGGAAAGGAGGGGACGTGAGGAACTCTGGTTGTCACAGACTCCAAGAGGCTTCTCAGAGCTGTTGGGTGCTAAGTTTTCATTTTGCAGAACAATGGGATATGGATGCCTTGTCACAGGAAATGACTTGCTTAGTGTTTCAAGGGTAGTCAGAGGCAGTTGGTATTGTGAGAAGGAAAACTAGAGCAGGATAAGGTGCACCTGATGCATTCGCATGATGGTGGCCGCACAAGTGAAGTTGAGCCACGTGTCGGTAATGGGGAAATGTTGGGCCTTGGGGAAGTCCTTAGCTGTTCCTGGGGCCCGATGTTCCCTCTCTTAGTCTATGTGTTCATTCAGCCGTTCCCACAGTAGGTGTTTTGTCTGGGCATGGAGGAGTGGTGGCTGCACTAAGCCTGGTGCTGAGCGTAGGGTGTAACAGGTGTGGACGGTCTCAGCCTAGCAGAGAAGATGGGTGAGTGGACGGATGATTGTTGCACTTGGCGGTGCGTGTCTTGATGGAGGAAGGCAGGGTGCTGGCAGGGAGGTTTGTTGGAGCTGTCAGACCTGGGCTGTGGATGAAAGGTGATCAGTCATCCTGATGGGCTGGTCTTGGGGATGCAGTGAAGAATTGCCCTCCCCACACTAAGAAAAACAAATGATCATCCCTGCCACTCTCCAGACAGAACAGACAAGACTTGCCATTTGCTCTTCCAGCAACCTCAGCTGCAGTGCGACATTGTGTGTTTCTAAGATGGCTTTCCAAGCTCCAGGGGTGCAGGGAGTAGCGGTGGTGAAGCTCATGCTGTCTCTGTTCACCCCTGCACTTGAACTAGCTAAAAAAAAAAAGTGAAAAATCTGTCTCAAGGAAATCACTACTGTGTTTTTAAACATTTATTTTTTGCATAATTTTATTGACAGCTCAAGGCTACCTTTTAATTAGGAGCCAGGGCAGTAGACGGCGCGTGGGTTTTTGGCAAGGGGATCAGAAACAGGAAGGTGAGTTGATGCTGGTCCTTGGGAAGATGAAGAATTTCCCAGAGGTGATGGAGGAGTGCTTACCACAGAAGGCAGAGGGTACCTGCGCTGGAACAGCTGTAATAGAGGGGGTGGGCACCATTATCCTGACTACGGTCTTAACGGCTTGGCTGAGTGCCCATCCCCAAACTGCTCTTTTTAGCTAACCTTGAGTCTGGTGTCTTCTGTGCCCTGTCACAGAGTGTGTTCTGCAACACATGGGGTGAGATTGAGGGAGGGGTGGCCCTGAAGGAACATGGTGTGGACTCCCAAAGGGGAAAGACCCAGCATGAATCGTAGGGTGTGGAGAGGGTGTGACTGACTGTGCCTGTGGTGGGACGGCTGCTTTGAGGCCGTTTGCTACCAGGCGCAGCCCTGGCCAGGGGAGTGATTGTGATTGTTGAGTTTGAGCGCTTCTTGCTTTATCAATTATGGGAAAACTGGGAGGGTCGAGAAAATGCATGGCATCAAGTGACACTGGGTACAAGCGTCTTCTCTGTGGATGTGATGTTTAAGAATGAAATGCCCTACTCTTGGGACCAAGCTCTATACGGCATTAGGCAGGGGCTAGGTGATGTGGGTACGTTAACATACACATTCTGGCTAGAATGGCAAAGGCCACAGATGTACCACAGCTCAGTGAGTCCACAGCTGCAACACAGCAGCACCTGTTTCTGGGCTCTGCACCGTAAGACGAATCTAGAAAAGTCAGCAGATGTAGGGGGATGCCTGGGGACGCCAGTGCCCATGTAAACCTGGTTGCCTAAGAAAGTGTGAAAAGAAATGGGGACCCTATGGCTCAGGGCGCCCAAACACAGCACCAGCCGTCCAAGGGCTGTCACCTGAAGAGATGAGGCTTGGTCCCATGGCCCCTCAATCTGCAGAGGGATGTGGTGGCAGGGAGTCGGTGTCAAGTTCATCATCATGAGGCTCCTCCTGCCCAGCCCTGGGAGGACCTGCTCAGAAGGTAGTGAACGCCTCAGTAGGAGAGATGCACACACAGCAGTGCAGTGTCCAAGAAGGGTGTGGAGCACCGGGGCAATTGGACAAGGTGACCTGCCTGACCCCGAGGCCCCAAGACACTTGGCTGGGTTTTTATCAGAAGACAAAAGGTGACCCCTGCCAGTGGCTGCAGCCACCCGTGCTTTTCCAGAGGGGCCCGCGGAGACATCCTCCTCTCTGTAGTTACACTTCACACGCTGCAGTCCCTTTATCGGCCCCTTTGAGTTTTTGGTTTCATGACAAGTGAAGCCAAAAAGAAGGCACAGAGTTGCTCCGTGTATTCTTGGAAATGCTATTCATATTTTATGTGAGTCCATTTGCTTTCCACCCTGGTTTAATGCCAATCGATCTTCTGAGAGCAGAGCCAGGAACTCTGTCCAAGATGCAGATGCTGGCATCATGCATCCTGAAGTTGAGTCCACGCAGCGGCTCGGCGCATTGAGTGAGCGCTGGACAGCGGCAGGTGTCACAGGGTCTCACATCAGCTCAGCCAGAGGAGCCGGCTGGTTTGGGGCACAGTTGCTCCCCTTTCTAGACCTTCGTTTCTTCCAAAGAAGAGAAGTTGTCACAACGAAGCCCACCTTTGGGACACACATGTTCTACAGACAAGTTCAGAATTCTAAGCCTTTGGTGTATGCGAACTGGAAACAAGCAGAACCCTCCCCAGTTAATGGGAAGTAGAACGCAAGAGGGAGCAGGCTGGTTGTGCTTTGTTCCTGAGTGTGGAACCATGGTTGTTAGCATCAGTTCTCTTCTCACCATCGGAGTGTAGGGCGTGGAGTTTACCTCCTGGAAGAGAAACAGATTCCTGTTCCCAGAGCCATTTGTCGCAGCCCACGGGACCATCGGTGAAAGACATTAAACAGGGTGTTTTGTAAGCACTGAGTTCCTAAACCCAACTTCTTCATCTCTTCCCCATCCACCTGCCTTCCTCTGCCACCTCGGTTAACCTTCCCAGGTGCAAGCCCTCCAAGCGGTAAGCCTTGGTGTGGTTATTGTCTCTCTCCCGTCGGCTGCCTTCCCGCTGTCAGGTGCCACCTCCTGTTGAGTTTGCTCGTGGCCTCTTACGGCTGCACCTTTTGCTTCCCGTCTTTGACCACTGCGGCTATGCTGGCTTTGCCCTGCTTCCTTGGTGATCAGCCTCCGTGTTCCCGTGTCTGTTCCCGCCTGCGTCGACGAGCCAGGCGCCTTGATGATGCCACAGAGCCATCTCCTAATGTCCCCCTCACATCCTCTGCCCGGCCACACTGGGTCCTTGGGATCCTATGTAAATGGCCCTTGTGGTCTCTGCCCTTCCTGGGTGCTATTGCATCTCCCTGGGGCCCTTTCTTTGTTCCCTTTCCCTCGTCCCCTGGCTGAATGGGACCCTCGGCCTCAACACCCCATGTCTGCACCTGGCCCTCAGCTGGCATCCTCGGCTTCATCTTCCCCAGAGTCCTTGCACTTCCCCTTCATGCTCCTGGCGTTTCTTTGTTCTTGCTGCCGTCATTATCGCCTGTCTGCCCCGCTGGTTTCCAGGCGCCGCAAGGGAAGGGAGTAATTCTCTTCTGTTCATGCGTCCATCTCTAGCACCTGCTGTGGGGCCTGGAGCGGAGTTGGCCCCCTGATGTTTGCTGAATGAATGAATGAATGCATGAGCCAACAGATGTGGTGTTCTCTGGCTGTGAGTGGCAGCAGCTCTCCCTGCCTCCTGGATGGCCTCTGGACCCCTCCCTGTCATTCTGGGGTCTTTGGCAACTTCTCATCCCCTTCCTTTACCCAGTAATTTCAGCCTTTACGTAGGTTCTAGTGCAGTTGTTAAATTCCCTAGGTAAACATCTATTCTCCTGCGTCTTAATTTTTGCTGTTGTGTTCCTTCTGCTCACAACCCTTCCTCCCAGCAAACACCTTCCGCGCTCCTGGTCAGTGTCATTTCCCCCTAATGTCTGATCCCACGTGGAGACTTCTGAGGCCAGCATCCTCCAAGTGATACGCGGCTTGTTCGACGTCTTTCTAAGCACTCACCTGTGAGTTTCCTGATACAGGGACTCTGATTCATCCCCGCCCTCCCAGTGTCTAACCAAACACGCACTGCTAGTGGGTATTAAAAATGGATCCTGGGGCCGGCACCGCGGCTCACTAGGCTAATCCTCCACCTAGCGGCGCCGGCACACCGGGTTCTAGTCATGGTCGGGGCACTGGATTCTGTCCCGGTTGCCCCTCTTCCAGGCCAGCTCTCTGCTGTGGCCCGGGAGTGCAGTGAAGGATGGCCCAAGTGCTAGGGCCCTGCACCCACATGGGAGACCAGGAGAAGCACCTGGCTCCTGCCTTTGGATCAGCGCAATGCCCCGCCTGCAGCGGCCATTGGAGGGTGAACCAACGGCAAAAAGGAAGACCTTTCTCTCTGTCTCTCTCTCTCACTGTCCACTCTGCCTGTTAAAAAAAAAAAAAAAAGGATCCTGGAGCGGACTCTTCCTCCAAATGTAGCCTGTGGGCATTCTTTCCTCCTGCCGGAGAGAATCAGGAGCCGGTGTTAGGGAAGAGTTCTCGGTGCAGAGAGCCTGGCTCCGTGGGCCCCCCTGTATTTGGTGAGGATGTTCATCTCGCCCCTGTGTCATATTCGGCACAGCCACGGCTCCATTTGAACAGCGACGACGCCTGTTATTTCCCACGAGCGTCACCTCTTCTCATGGCCGTGGTGGGTTCTAGTTGCGGGATGTGGTTCTCTGTGGCCCGTCAGGGAGAGGTGTTTCGGTGTGACTGAGCTGCGAGCCCTTCAGGAAGTCGCTCACACAGGCCGCCCTTTGAGCCTGCACAGCCAGCTTGATGCAGGAGCTTCCTTGGTCTGGGAGGCAGGCCTGTGAGGCTGTGGTGGGAGTTCTTTAAGAGCCAGTATCTTCAGAGACTGTCAGGTCAGAACAGGCTTAGGATATTAATTTTGGAACTGATTTCAGCCCTTGCCTGTGTTTTGTCATAATGCTTTGGTTCACTGTTCCTGCTGCACTTTTTTCCTTTTTCTTTTTCTCTTTCTTTCTTTCTTTCTTTCTTTCTTTCTCTCTCTCTCTCTCTCTCTTTCTCTCTTTCTCTCTTTCTCTCTTTCTCTCTTTCTCTCTTTCTCTCTTAGATTTATTTATCTGTTTGGAAGGCAGAGTTACAGAAAGGCTGGGGCAGAGAGAGAGAGAGGTCTTCCATCAACTGGTTCACTCCCCAGATGGCCACAACGGCTGGAGCTGTGCCGATCTGAAGCTAGGAGCCAGGAGCTTCTTCCGGGTCTCCCACACGGGTGTAGGGGCCCAAGCACTTGGGCCATCTTCTACTACTATCCCAGGCCATAGCAGAGAGCTGGATTGGAAGTGGAGCAGCCGGGACTCGAACTTGTGCCCAGATGGGATGCTGGCACTGTGGGCGGCGGCTCTCACCCCTATACCGCAGCACCAGCCCCTCCTGCTGCTCTTATGAACACCAACTCCTCCTGCATGAATGTGGTTGAGAAACACCACAGTAAATCTCAATGGATAGAAATGAGGTCCTGACACTTGACCATTTAGGAGGGAGCCAGAGAGCCGTAAGTTAAAATTGTTTCTTTGCTGTTTTACTCAGTGTGGAGGGGAAGGTGTCTTGGGGCTCAAGTGCTGTGGGATAAGGGAGATGGGGGGATTTATCTTATCCAAGGAGGACTTGTCCAGACACATCTGATTCTCCAGCCTCAAACGCACCTCCCAGTCTTCAGTCTGGAGAATGTGCCAGGAGTTTTGTGACCTAACCCCATCCAAGATGCTGGTGAGCCGTTGGCTAGGCCATTACTGTCCCTAAGGCCAGGTTCTGTGGCACCTGGGGTGGCAGCACAGCCCAATTTTGCCTTCCTGCCAGTGGCTCAAGTGTGTCACTTAATAAGGATATTATGGGGTATAAGAATGTAGGATGCTAAGTGCAAACTGACATGAAGAGAATAATACAGCAGACATATTGATTTTTTTTTTAATGATTCAAAAATGAGGAGTTTCCTAGCAGTGTTTAATAGCTGCCAGTGCTGGATGTGAGCAGAAGCTTACTAAGAGTGCACACGGAGTGAGTGGCGTCAGTGGTGCCCAGGCCACGGGACCGTGATGCGGTTGCAGGTGCCTGTGGTTCTTAATCTTTGGGCAAAAAAAAAAAAAATCTCTTTAAGGCCTTCGTACCTGGGAGGGTGCTGGAGTCCATCGCAATGTTACTGGGTTGTGAGGTGGTCGTAAAGATGACATCTGCTTTTCCTATACTCTCAGCCTAGGAGCTTTTAAACACTTTATTTATTGATTTTATTGGACTCAAGAGACAGAGAGTTCCCACTGCTGTTTCACTCCTCCTAGCCTGTAATAGCCAAAGCCAGGGGCCCCGAGCTCCACCTGGGTCTCCCATCTGGGTAACGGACACCCCGGCGTCACCCGCTGCCTCTCGTGCTGCACGTTCAGGAAGCTGCAGTCTGAAGCAGAGCTGGGACTTGAACCGGGCCACTCCAGGACGGGGGGCGGGGGTGTCCCAGTACCTGTTTTACCATTAGGCCAAACACTGGCAACCTCCCTCCACCCCGCTGGCCTTTGATCTTAAAATAGCCTTGGCCAGTCTACCAGGGTGGGGCACACGGCCTCACGTACCAGTTGGCTGCCTCTCCTGGAAAAGCTCAAATCAAGAGCCTCAGTCGGAGCGTCAGGAAACCTGGCTTCCTGGAAGCCCGGAGTCTACTCAGACTCAGTTACCTATCGCTGCTGTAACCAATCACCACCCGTTTAGCGGCTCAAAAAAGCACACATTTCTTATTGACGGTTCTGGGGGTCAAATGTTGGCAGGGCTGCTGTCTTCTGGAGGCCCTGGGGAGGAACCCGTCTCTGGCCTTTTTTTGGACTCCACAAGCTGCCTGTTCTCCTGGGTACTGGCCCCTCCCTCCACCTCCTCCGAGGCCTCTGAACCTCCGACCTCTTGGTCTGCCTTCCTGGTCCTGTCTCCTCCTCTGACTCCTGCTGTCCTCTTGGAAACCCCGCTGGGATCACACTGGGATCACACTGGGATTACCCAGACCACCCAGGGTCATGGTCCCAGTTCAAGGCTAACTTCCTCACACCTGCAAAGTTCTCGTAGCCACGTCAAGTGGCACATTCACAGGTTCCGGGCTTTGGGACGCCACGGCCATCTTGGGGCACACTTTATTTGGCCTCCCCCGTTCTGTCCTGTTCTCCTGCATCCTCTCCATCCTCTTCTTACTGCCAGAAACAGAATGAAGAGATACTGTGCCACCCACTTTCTTATATCTTGGTCTTGTCACGCCTTAGGAGTTTTGAGTTCTTTACTTTTACCTGGGTATTTTAATATTCAGCAAGGGTTATAGCACATATAAAAGGCATTGTATTCGGATGTATTGGCATGAATTGTTTGAACAATTTTAAGCCATAATAATTTGTCTACTGTGGGTGTTTAATTAGTGACCCATGGTGATGGGTTAAGGTCTTCTGAAAAGAGGCTCAGAACTACTGCTTTTGGGTGTGGGCGGGGACAGGGAGGTCTTGGGTTTAAAGCAGTTAGCATTTATATTTTATTTCAGTTACTGAGCTTTTCTTTTTTCTTTTACAAAAGGTGAGGGAATGAGTAGTTGATTCAGAGAGACATATTGACAATGAGGTAACTCTGACAACTTCAAATAAAGCTCACCACTAGTGTAGCTACTTTGGAAGACTCTGATTTCTGACAAAGCTGAGCACGGGCCCCGAGCTTCCGTTCCCTCCTGGCTGTGCACCAAGGAGAAGCACATGTTCCTGCACACAGATTTGTACTGGAAGGTTTGGACCAGCCTTACTTACCGCAGTGCCAGACAGCAAACCACAAATGCCCCCCAACAGTCAAATCAGTAAATAAGAGTGTGCTACTATGCAGCCAGGAAAACGGAGGTCCTCGCAGCCTTGAGCCAGAGTAGACAGACAAAATATAATAGGTATTCTAATCATGTAAAGTTCAAAAATGGGCAAAAATTAAGGTTGGCCTTTAGCAAGCTAGATAGTAGCTAACTTAGGGAGAGGCAGTGGAGACAGGTGGACTGAAGACTGGGACCCGGCATAAGGGAGTCTTTGGGTACTGTGAATAATTGAATTTTTAACATGCCCAGTGGTTATGTAAGTGTGTTTACCTTGTGAAATTCACCAAATATTCAGTCTATGATTTGTTCACTTTCCTGTAGATGCTATTGTATTTTTTTTTCAAAAGCAGTGCAAATCTTGTAGTTTAATAAGTAGCTAGCTGCATTTGAAGTGGTTTTGTGAGTTTAACATTCTTCTGCGAGGAGAATTTTACTAACCTTTGGGATTCATGAATCTATGTCACCGTGTTTAACTTTGAAATTCAAATGCCTTTTCAACATGCGGCTTTTCTTTGGGGATCCATGTTTAACACTTCCATTTAACCACATTTCCTTTTTTCCTTCCTGATACACCTCACCGTGTGGACAGAGATTCACCTGATGAGGGACTGATCACAGCGCTGGCTTCAGGTTCTGAAATTTGCTCCCAAACCCTAATTCTGAAGGAGTGGTTTTATCAGCTTGTAACAGACCAATATTCCCACCTGCACTTTAGCAAGGACATAGCTACAGTTAATATTAAAACAATATCATTGCCCCATGTTGATGCATTAGATCGCAGTCGTATCTGTACTAGTCATTAAACATGTGTCTTCATAATGCTCTGATATTTGTAAAAGAAGGAAAGCTTCCTTCTTTTATTTATTCATAAATTATTTGAAAAGTAGAGGGAGAGAGGGAGAGGATGAGTGAGTCAGAGATAGATCTTCCATTTGCTGGCTTACTCCCCAAAGGCATGCAAAAGCTGGGTGTGGGCCAGGCCAAAGCCAGGAGGCAGGATCTCTGCCTGCTTCCCCAGCGTGGGTGACAGGGCCTCAAGTGCTTGAGCCGCCACCTGCTGTTTCCCAGGCCCGTTAACAAGGAGCTGAATCAGAGTCCCTGTAGCTGGGACTCAAACTGGCACGCTGATATGGGATGAGGGCATCCCATGCTGTGGTGTAACCCACTGTGCCGCAGGGCTCACCTCAAAGAGCCTTTTATTACTGTATTGTGGAAGATACAGAAATGAAGAGGAAATGCACTACCTAAACTGCCACCATAATGGAAATGACAGTGATCGTTGCTCTATCGCTTGTCGAAGATGGGCTGCGTCTGACCTGCAGTTGTGCTGGGTTCAGTGTCCCCACTGATTTTGCCCTGTTTGAATTTGCCACTAATGGTTAAAATTGGGAGACTGTGTGCAGGAGTCATAATTTTTGGCTTTCTTTTTTTTTTTTTTTTTTAAAAAAAGCAACGATTCAGCGAAATCAGGCCCTGGTTTCATCCCAGCCGCCATCGGCGGGGGCTGAGCAGTCCCTTGGCACAGCGCGTGCGTGTTCGTTTGTCACAGGCTCCATCCATCCCTGGTGACGCCCCTGTCATCCCTGCACTGTGGTTTTGCAAAGAGCAGAATTGAGAGAGCGTGTGCTGTCCTGCGGATGCTGTTTGTTGCCCTTGTCTGGCTCAGTTGGACTTTGAGCCTTTTGTCTTATTCTCCTGGGCTAGGGCTCATACATTTTCTCATTTATTCCCCTCCAAACAACTACACACTGTCCCATTGTACAGATGAGGAAGCCGAGGCTCAGAGATGTCCATCTGTTTGGCCACGGCCATCCAGCTCGCAAGGATAGGAAAGTGGCCCTCTCTGGAACGGTCCTGTGTGTGGTAGGCGCCTGAGGACTTGCAGGTACAGAAACCTGGCTCTTCCAAGGCAGCGTGCTTCAGTTCTCAACAAGGAAAAGACGAGTCCTGAGTCAGGCGATGGACGAGAAGGTAAACCGTGTTCTGTGGCCAGGAGGTTTAGCGTAAGCCAGTGGAAGCAGAAAGTTTGGCTAGTCCTCTAATGCTATTTGCTTTTGCTTCTGCCATAGACTCACACAGCAAGGAGCAGGAATGGACGCGAGGAGTCATCCAGGCAGGCATCCAACCTTGCTGATAAAGCCCAAGGACTTGACACAGGGTGAGGGTGGATGGTGGGGGACCGTATCCCCAAAGGACATGCAGTGCTATTTAAATCACGGAGTGGATTAGACAGGCTGTAATTCACGTCCCTGCAGGTCTATTTGTTTTCCATTAGCAGGAGACATAATCTGTAGCTCAGCCATTTGCTGGAAAGGCTAACTGGTCTACCTGCTAAGCCATGGTAGTCACCCAAGCAGTGTTCCTTTCTCTTCTCCTTCTCGTATTTTCCCAGAATTCAGGATGTCCTGGCAGGAATGGAAAAGGTCACCCACCTGGTCCAAAAAAAAAGGCCACCGAGACACAGAGGGCTGGGATCTGTCTCAGTGCAGCCTCCACCCGAGGCTTGGAACTCCTTGCCAGATGGTCTCCGTCTCCACTTGATTCGCTGCTCTGGTCAGCCTCTTCCTTATCAGTTTAGTAACGCAGGGTTTCATTATTGTGTAGTAAGACAAGGTGAACATCTGAAACACTCCCATATACTGTAGAGGCTCCAAACTGAAACTTTTTCAGTCTCCATGTGATGCCACAAATGGAAAGTTTCACACCATTGACAACATTATTTAAAAAAAAGTTATAAAATTACCCTCAAGCTATGCATTAAGGTATGTGTGGAACAAGTGGATTTCTTGTTTAGACTTGGGTCCCATCCTTAAGATTCTCACCCTGTATATGCGAGTATTCCAAAATCTGCAAAAATCTGTATTGGGAAGCCCTTCTCGTTCCAAGCAGTTTGGGTTAGGAACTCCCAGCCTGTAGTCAAGGCAAAACAGGTGACTGCCGCTTTCCCTCATTGCTCTCGTGTGTTTCCAGACATCTGCAGCCCTGGATAGGGGCATTAGAAAGGGGCAGGGAGGCTCCAAGGCACAGTGGAGCCAAGGTCGTCAGTGCACCTGCAGCTTGTCGTGGACACGGGGCCATGTCTCCAGCTGAAGTGACTATGACTCCACGTAAGCAAGCTGTTGGGAGAGCTTTAAAGAACGAACGGAAAGTGCCCCCTGTTGATGTAAAGTGGAATCACATCTGGAGCCCCCTGTCACATCAGGGCCCTCCTTGGGCAGTGACCTGTCTCTGATCCCCAGATCTTCCTTTATTTCTTATTCATATATTTTTGTAAAGATTATTTATTTGAAAGTCAGAATTACACAGAGGAGAGGCAGAGAGAGAGAGAGAGAGAGGTCTTCCCTCCGCTGGTTCACTCCCCAAATGGCCACAATGACCAGGGATGGTCCAGTTAAAGTCCAGGAGCCAGGCGCTTCATCTGGGTCTCCCACATGTATCTCAGAGGCTCAGTTACCTGGGTCATCTTCTGTTACTTTCTCAGATGTATTAGCAGAGAGCTGGATTGGAAGTGGAGTAGCCAGGACTCGAACCAGTACCTATGTGGGATGCTTGAGTTGCAGGCGGTGGCTCAGTCCACCCCCACCCCAGACCTCCTGTTAAACGTTGTATGTGTTCTCAGCTGGGCCGCCCACCTCTCCTAGCTGCTTGATGGGCCTTTGTGGCTGGGGAAAGGGACCTGTGGTGCCCCGCTGAGGGCTGGTTTGGAGGCCTCTATGGGGAGGGTCCCTGTGCTCCAGGAAGCCGTAGAGTCAGCCCAGGAGCCCACAGTTGCAGGCTGGAAGCTGCGTTGGCAGGAAGCACCTGGCAGTGCTAACATGGTTTTCCTTGGTGGGATGCTGGCAACCTTTCGGTCCCGGATATTTGGCCTTCTTGCTCCAGCAGAGGGCACCCCTTGCCCCGTTTCCCAGAACCTGTGAGGGGCGCTGGAGCTGACAGTGGGTCCCAGCTCAAAGCGGCCACATAGCTGCTGTTGGTAGCAGCTAGGGTGAACCAGGCTTTTCTTGCATCTGTTTAAGGGATCCTCCCACAGCCCCACTAGGGAAGGAAGGGATCCCTTTTAGATGCGGTCACCGAGCTGCAGAGCCGGGAGGCAGATCAGTCCAGGTTATTCATTCATTCAGCAAACACGGGCACTGTTCCGGGGCACCGGGGTAGAGCTGTGCACCACACAAGCATATCCCCTCCCCTCAGGGAGCTTCCTTTCCGTTGGAGGGGCAGAGATGATTAATGGGCAAAGTCACACCCTGCTGAGTGGAAGCACCTAAAGCAACAAAAGAAGAGAAAGCAGGGTGAGTTAATAGCGCTGGTGGCCAGGCCATGGGCTCCATGAGGAAGGGGAGTGGGATGTGCTGTACTGGTGGGGCGGCCTGGGCGGGCCTGGCTCGCAGGTAGACTGGGATACTGGCATCTGTAGGTAAGAAAAGCACCTGGCACATCAGAAGGGCTGATTCAGTTGTTGTCATTATCCAGTCTGATTCCACCCACTGGGGTGATGGAGACTCGGCTTTCCTCATTCATCTCTGATTTCTTAGTCTTTGGTGCAGTACCTGGGGAGTAGAGCAGATGCCTAGTTGGTGTTGAAGAATCAGAACCAAGATGAGAGCAGTTACTCTTTATGTAGCATTTCTCAGGCATTCAGCCCAATACCCATCCTTCACTTGATTAACTCGTTTTGATTGTCCTGTTACAGTAGATTTTATTATTCCCTTTTTTTTTTTTTTTTTTTTTTGGGACAGGCAGAGTGGACAGTGAGAGAGAGAGAAAGGTCTTCCTTTTCAGTTGGTTGACCCCCCCCAGTGGCTGCTGCGGGCAGCATGCTGCGGCTGGCGCACTGTGCTGATCTGAAGCCAGGAGCCAGGTGCTTTTCCTGGTCTCCCATGGGGTGCAGGGCCCAAGTACTTGGGCCATCCTCCACTGCACTCCCGGGCCATACCAGAGAGCTGGCCTGGAAGAGGGGCAACCGGGACAGAATGCGGTGCCCTGACCGGGACTAGAACCCAGTGTGCCAGCGCCGCAAGGTAGAGGATTAGCCTATTGAGCTGTGGCGCCGGCCAATATTCCCGTTTTATAAGTGGGGGAACCAAGGCCCAGAGTTCAATGATGTGCTCAAGTTTTGAGAACTAGAAAGTCACAGAGCTGTGATTGAAGCCCAGCTGTCAGGTGGCCTTTCCAGGGTTCATTCTACCCTTTCATGCATGTGATTCTTGGCCTCTTTCTCCTCCTGCTTAGGTCTTGTACAGATTGGGACAGGCAGCTCATCTCTCTGCGTGTGAATCAACTTCCACCCATCCTGCGAAAATGGATTGTCCAAAGCATCCACCCTGGGATAAGTCCTCTTACTTGGGTTATCCTGCCTGCATTCCCTGAGTGTGGGCTGGCTGCCTCTGCCCTGATGATGAGTGGACCCCGTCTTGAGGGGCTAACAAGGGCCGGCCTGCCCCGAGCAGTACAGATAGCCAAGGCCTTGCCTTGCCCTTCCAAGGAGTCCCACTTGGGATTTGTGCTTCCCAGAATGCTGTGCTTGGCTCATGGTGGAGCAGCGTGGGGCAGCGGTGTTCCTGGACTTGTCTCATCCACAGTCCAGGAATGAACCTGAGCTCCTTTGGACACCGGGGTTGGCAGGTGCAGGGGCAGGAGACAGATCTGGCAAGAGGCGGGCCTCTCAGCTATGGCTTAAATTTTGTGTTGTGGATAAACACTTGAGTTGAGTCTCTGGGGCCATTGACACAGTTTTCGTATCTGGCTCTCACCGGTCTCTCTATTAACTCACACCCTTCCTGGTGGCTGTGTGATGGGCTGGAAGTTGTCTGTTTGCCCTGTAGGCTGCCCTCTGCCCCAGCAGTCTCTGCATTGCTTCCTGGATGCTTGTGTGGCTGATCGTCAGCAGGGAGAGGCCTTTGCGTTGCATATTTCTTGGCTTTTCCTCTTGTCCAGTTAGTTCCAGGGTGCAACTGCCTGCTCTTTCAGGCACAGAGGCTGTCCCCTCCTTGCGTCCTGATGAAGGATGGTGAGCGCCGACACTCAGAACCTTTGCCAAGTGCAGTCTTGGGTGAGCTTGCATTGCCTTTTTGCAGCATCCCTCATGGGTAGGCGCTAGCACCACCCCTTGTGGAGATAAGTGGGAGTGCAGGGTGTTGAGACACTGGGCCTGGGTCACAGCCAGCCAGCCCCTTGCCCGCTATGTGCACTGCCTCTTGCTGCCCTCTCTCTCTTCCTCTGGGACCCGTAGTCTGTGTGCAGCTCCTCCTCCTCGGTGAGCACTGTACTGATCAGAAGAGAACAGAGACCCATGAGGTAGTGTTCCTGAGGCTGGGGATGGCGTAGCAGGCCAGAGGTCGAATCGTGCAGCTGGCGCCTTGAGAATGCAGAGTGTGGCCAGAAATTGGACACGGACTTCATGGGGAAGGAGATCCTTGGGCTCAGTCTGGAAAAGTCATCCTGGGGACCCGGGAGAGAGCTTGTTGTCACTCGGGAAGACACAGAGGACCGAAGCGTGCTGGGCGAGGGGAGGCGACGGAAGGCGTCCTGTGAGTGCTGAGCGTTCTCCCTGCCGTCCGGGAGGCACCGCCACCTGCGATGTCAGGAGAGCAGAGTTGGAATGGGTGCAGGCTTCTCAGAGATTCAAACCCGTCTGAGCCGATTCTGTGCTGTGTGATGATGGGCTCCTCTCTTTAGTCTTTCTCATGTATAGATAGAAACCATATTACCTGCCCTACAGCTGCATTCAAAGGTCTGATGAGACAACTTTATGGAGGCACCTGGTGTAGATTAAGCACTCAGTAAATTGCCAGACTGAAGCCAGGTGTCAGGAGCTTCTTCCGGGTCTCCCACGTGGGTGCAGGGGCCCAAGCACGTGGACCATCCTCTGCTGCTTTCCCAGGTGCGTTAGCAGGGAGCTGGATTGGAAGCAGAGCAGCCAGGACTCAAACCAGCAGGTGGCAGCTTAACTTTTTTGCCACAGCTCCAGCCCCTCTATTCCTTCCCTTGCACATTCCTCCCGGCCCTGGGCTTTGGTTCTCTGAAGGCTGCCGTGGGCCTGTGGTGCTGTGGCTCCCTAACAGCTAGCTGCACTTCCAGGCCCTCTGGCCATGCCACCCGAGCGTCTCTGTTCTCCTGCGGCCCTCTGGTTGCCCTGCCCCTGCCTGTGGCTTCATTGGAATTTGCAGCCATGGGTGCATGCAGGTGGTCTGTCAGCGTCCGCCGGAACACTGCTGCTCTGGGGACTGGGAGCCCAGCGGAGCTGGGTGTGGTTGCTGGCCCTGTGTTTCTACGCTTGGCTCGAGCACACTTGGCCTTTCAGGAGTCTCCCTCCACTGGAGATGTTTGCAGCCCGTGCAGGTGAATCATATTTGATCTTTCCGTGGCTGGCTTTTCTGTCGATATTTATATTCTTATTAAACGCTAAGTGCCTGGAATGGGATTAGACTGGCTCTTGGGCCTCTTTAAACTCCCTGCTGTGCTTTGTAGGGATTGGGCATGCATTCGGCAGTTAGGTGACATTTGTGTCTCAGACCCTTTGTTAATTTGTGTTTGTAGCCGACCTGAGGGAGGCGTATCTGTTACTGCATGATCTACCGGCAAGACTGCACTCTGGTGAAAAGAGGCTTAGTGCTGTGATGCTGCACATGTGTGTGGCTGGCATGCCAGCGAGCCAGTCTTCCTACCGATGCCAGCTGATGCCTGCTTGTCCGATACTGAGGGATCCCAAGCTGGCACTTTTCATGTGTCTAATGAAATGGCTGCAGTTTGTCCTATGAAGCCTGTTGCTGCGCACAGGCCGGGCCTTCGGGATTCTCCCGTGCCGGTTGCACGTGGTCCAGACCTGTAGACCCCGATGTCCGATGCCGAGGGATTTGGGGACGGAGGAACCGTGAGTGTATTTGACGTGAAAATTCACTGACAGCTTCAGTGAGGAAGGAATGGCAGGGGATTGGGTTTGGGTTGCCTTAACTCCTTTTGCCTCTGTGTGTGTGTGTGTGTGTGTGTGTATCTGAGTGTGTGTGTATGAATGTGTGAGTGCAGGAATGTGTGTGTATGAATATATGGGTGTGTATGAGTGTGATTATGAGTATGGGTGTGTGTGAGTGTATTTGTGTGTACACATATATTTGTGTGTGTGGGAATATATGAGAGTGTATTTGTGTGAGTATGTGTGTGTGAGTGATTATTAGTCTGTGTGAGGCTGTGTTACTGTGTATGTGAGTATATGAGTGTGTATGAGCATGTGCGTGAGTGTATGTGTATATGTGTGTGCAGTATCTGTATGGATGTATGTATGGGTGAGTGTATGTGAGTATATGTGTGTCAGTGAGTGAGTGCATTTGTGTATGTGTGTACATGTGCATGTGTGTGAGTGTGTATTTGTATGAGTGTGTATGTATTTGTGTGTGTGACTATGTACCTGACTTTATGAATGTTTGAGAGTGACTATGAGGGAGTGTGTGTATATTTGTGAGAGTGTGTGTATTTGTGAGTATGTGTTTGTGACTGAGTACATGAGTGTGTGAGAGAGTGTGTACTTGTGTGTATGTGAGTATATGAGTGTGTGAATTGTGAGGGAGTATGTGTATTTGTGCTTGTGAATGTGACTGTGAGTCTATGAGTGTGTTAGAGTATGTGACTGTATGTATTTGTGTGTGTATGTAACTGTGTCTATGAGTGTCTGAGTGTGTATGTGAGTGTATGTGCGTACATGAGTGTCTGAGTGTGTGTGGCCAAGGGCCCCTGGTGTGTTTACGTGGCTTTGCCCTCGCCCCTCCCCTCTTGGAGGCAGAGGTTTTGGATTCTGTACTCCTCCCCCTCCCCCTCTTGTTTCTCTTGCTTACTGTGTACCCAGTGGACAAGGACCACTCAAACCCTCATGGAGAATGTGTAACCTGAATAAACTATACCTGGGTTCCAGAAAAATTTGCAGCAAAGTAAGCTTATCCTTTAATTCCATGTCTCCCTGAAAGTTTGAAAGCAAGTGCCCCCAGGCGTGTTTCAGCGTCAGGGTGGGAGGAAGACGGGGTGCAGCAGGAGGGTGGAGTGCAGGAGGAAGACGGGGTGCAGGAGGAGGATGGGGTGCAGCAGGAGGACGGGGTGCAGGAGGAGGCTGGTGGCCCTGGAGCCGCAGAGGCAGCTGAGCAAGGTGCTGCATGTGCTGAATCTTGAGGCCCGGTGAGGAACAGGCCAGGGAGAAAGGAGTCAGGGCCTTTGCTGGGCGTGATGAGCAGGCGAAGTGCAAGGTCTGGCTGAGATCTCGGAATGATCGCGGATGTGGTCTGAGAGAGCAGCGTGTGTAGCCAAGCCGGCCAGGTGAGGGAGGCAGGCCAGGCCACGGCAATTCTAGAACAGCGGTCCTATCATCCGGCAGCCCGGCTGGCAGCTTGTGCATGCACTTTTCAGCTTTGCGGGAATCAGCGGGGTCTTCCGTCGCTCGGGGGTCCCTCTGTGCACTTGCACCCCCCCCCCCCCACATGGGAGATGCTGTCACCTCTCTTGGACCTCCCTGCACAGGTGTCCTTGGCTCTCTGCATTAACAGCCACGATGAAGCCGCCTCATCTCACCGGGAAGGAGAGGAGGTTAGTCTTCACCAGGCTCAGGGAGGAGCCGAGGTTTCTTTCTGCTCTTCTCCCTGCCGTCTCTGCAGCCCGCGTGGAACCTGGCGGCTTCACGAGTGTCCGTGGGACGCCCAGCCACGTGCTTCCGCCGGTGCGTTTCGGCGAGCTTGCTTCTCTGACTGCTGCTCTGAGCCTCCTGCAGCCAGGGCTGAGCTGCTGCTGCTGTTGTAATTGAAGACCACAGTCAGGAGAGCGCACACGCGAGGGAGGCAGGGGCGGGGACTGCTCCTGCAAATAGAAATTCCCAGCTTCTCTGTGTGCCACTGCTGCTGGGTGAATTAGACCCTGGGCCGCTTCTCTGCTGGAAGCTGGGGGATTTTTGGTCTGTGAAATCCCATCCAGCCTTGCCAAAGTATGGCGGGCCGCAGGTGCCTTTTCCACACCGTGTTTCTGTGATTAGCTGTGAACCAAGGATGCTGGAGCCCCCTGCGGCCCCAGGCAGGAAGGAGGCAGGGAGGCCCGAGGATTCATCACAGAAGGAGGATGGAGGGGAGTGGGCACCCCAGGCTGGCCCTGCCTCTGTGAACCAGCAAGATCACCGAGCTTCTACCTGTGCCAGGTGCTGTGCTGGCTCCACACATCACACATGATGTCTCATGTAATCCTTTCCCATAAACATTGTTGACACACAGATGTTACTCCATTTTTCAGATGAGAAAACTGAGGCCCGAGAGGGTAAGGGCATTTGCAGGCATTGCACAGCCTGTACAGAAGGAAGCAAGTCCTACCTGAGCTTTCCTGCCTGTTCCCATCAGACTCCACTCACAGTGTTGAGGATGTAGAATCTTTTTAAAGATATATTTATTTATTTGAAAGTTTTACACAGAGAGGGGGAGAGAAAGATCTTCCATCCTCCAGTTCACTCCCTAGTTGGCTGCAACAGCTAGCACTGGACCAGGCAAAAGTTAGGAACCAGGAGCGTTATCCGGATCTCCCACATCACAGCTGCAGGGGCCCAAGCACTTGAGCCATCCTCTGCTGCTTTCCTAGGTGCATTAGCAGGGAGCTGGGTCAGAAGTGGAGCAGCTGGGACTCGAACTGGTGCCCACAGGGGATGCCGGCACTGCATGTGGCGGCTTTACTCACTGTGCCACAGTGCCGGCCCCTAGAATGTAGAATCTGCCTTCCTAACTGAGATTTTGAAAACAGCTATGTCAGGACAGCAGACACATAGTGGGCGTGGTCCAGGGTGACCCAGGATCCTTCCTCTTCTCTTATTCCACCACAACTGGAAGCAGAGGGACCCCCCCACCCCCCGCCCCCGCCGCCGCTCTGTTGGGCACTGGAGCTGGCGCCAGGAGTGGTGCCCCCTCTTCCTCGCTTCCCTGCACCCCTCTCTTCCACCTGAGTCATCCTGGGCGCCCAGGTGCCCTGCTGGCTCCCCAGATGCCTGGTGTGGGAGAGCCTGATGAGTTTGCTTTCACAAGCAGGAACCCGAAGTAAGCACCAGCAGGCGGCCTCTGTACCTGGCCCACCTCCCAGGGTCTTTTAGCTTCCTGTGCACAGCAGGCCTGGCCTCCATTCACCCTGGGAGCACAGCTGGGCTGGGGAAGTGGTTCTCCTTCCCAGGATGGGCCCTATTTGCATTCCACTAGCAACCTTCTTTCTCTGAAGGATCCCGGGAACATTAAATTAGCAGAAAATGACATTAGTGCTAAGAACCAAATTCAATTACCTGAAATACAAGTATTAATGTAAGGGCTGAAAGAGCCTCGTCTCCACCTCCCCACAGCCAGATCAGACCCTAATGCCCAGCGGGTTCCTGCTATTGGTAGGCAATGGTGTTTTTTTTTTTATTTAGGTTTTTTGTTTGTTTGTTTTGGCCAGATTGTCTCGAAGACACACCTTGTTGATAACATTGCTTGTTAGTACAGGGCAAATGTGTGTGTGTTTTCCCCATGTAATTTGCTGGGTCTTTATTTTGTTGTTTTGAGATTTATTAACTTGAAAGGCAGAGTAATAGCGAGAGAGAGAGAGAGAGAGAGAGGAGAGGGAGAGAGAGAGAGAGGGAGGGAGGGAGGGGGAGAGAGAGAGAGAGAGAGAGATCGTCCAGCTGCTGGTTCACTCCCCAAATGACAACAACCTTGGCTGGACCAAGCTGAAGCCAGGAACCCAGAGCTTCACCCAGGTCAGAGAGAGAGGAGAGGGAGAGGGAGAGGGAGAGGAGAGAGGAGAGGGAGAGAGGGAGGGGGAGAGAGAGAGAGATATTGTCCATTCACTGGTTCACTCCCCAAATGACAACAACCTTGGCTGGACCAAGCTGAAGCTAGGAGCCCAGAGCTTCACCCAGGTCTCCTGTGTGTGTGGCAGTGGCCCAGTACTTGGGTCATCCTCCACTGCCTTCACACGTGCACCAGTTGGAAGCTGAATTGGAAGCAGAGCAGCTGGGACTTTCTCTCTCTCTCTTTTCCTCTCTCCTCCCCCCCCCCCCCAACATGTGTGTCTCTGTCTTTATTTCTCTCTATAAATTCTTGCTTTGGCCTGGGCCAGCTCTGGCCATTGGGGGAGTGAACCTGTGGGTAGAAGATGCATCTGTCTCTCCCTCCCTGTCTCTCTTCCCTCTCTCAGTAAATCTTTCACAAGAAGAAGAGGACAAGCATGGGGAAACATTGCTAAAGTGATGACTCTCTGAGCAAAGAGAAATTGCTATGAAGGAGTCGTTTTCCCAATCACATGTGGCGGTGGGCACAGACTCATGCAGGCACACATAGTTCAGGTATAGAGCGCGTTATGGTAATAAGACTTACGCTCCTCCTGGGGCAGAGAGCTCAGCGTTGAAATGAGGTGAAGGGTGACTCTGGGGACACTTGTGACTCAGCTGCGCAGGTGTTGTCCCTGAACTAGGGTCTGGGCAAGGTCAGGCGGGTGGTGACTGCATCTCTCCCCAGACTTAACTGAAACATCAGAAAACCGACATTGGGGGACATCAGGCACTTCGGAAGCTTGGGGATCTGGAAGTAGAAATGAGACAAAGTGAAGTCTTTGGAGCTGCCCGGGGCGTTGGCTGCTCATAGTGGGAGCTGAGACTAAAAAGAAGTGATCCTGAAACAGAGAAGGGCAGGGGACTCGGGGTGCGTGCAGGCAGCTGCAGATCGGAGTCTGGGTGTTGGGTGCAGGCACCACCGCCTCCCATGAAGAGGAGGGATGTCCCTTGTGATCCACGTGGCACTGGGCACTTGAGTGTGTGAGGTTGGCCTGCGCAGCTCTTCAGGGGCCGGGCCTCTGTGCACACTGAGGCAGAGAACCTGTGTTTGCATCCAGGCCTGGCCATGCCCAAGACTCACTGGATACCGAGTGCAAGTTATTCCTCCTTTCTAGAGTCTGAAACAAGGTCCCATGGGGCTGGGGGAATTACACTGATGGCTATCCTCTGAAAAGGATAAATGAAAATCAACTTAACGTGGATCGTAGGGCAACCTATCAGAGCTGCCGCTGTAAGGCTCTTAGAAGAAAACATGGGAATACGTCTTTGGGATTTAGGATTAAGCAACTTTTTCTTAGATATGACACCAAGAGCATGGCTAACAACAGAGAAAATAGATAAATTGGACTTTATCAAAATTAAAATCTTTTGTGTTTCAAAGGATGTCATCAAGACAGTGGAAATACAACAAAATCGGAGAAAATACTTGCAATCATATGGGAGTATGGGATAAGGGACTGGCGTCCAGAAGAGATGAGGAGCACTTACAGCTGCTTAACAACGGAAAGACAAATAACCTAATTAGAAAATGGGCAAAGGAGATAGAGACATTTCTACAAAGAAGACAAGTAGCCAGTAAGCTCCTGGAAAGACACTCAGCATTCCTCTGTCAATGGGGAAATGCCAATCAGAACCACAACGGGACCCCACTTCACTCCCTCTAGGGTGGCTGTTAACCAAAAAAAAAAAAAAAGAAAAAAAAAAGAAAGAAAAAAAGAAAAGGAGTGTCTGGGAGGTGATGGGGAAATTGGAGCCCTTCTAGGTTGCTCTGGGAATGTAAAAATGGAGCAGCCACCTTGGGAAACCTTTTGGCGACTCCAGAAGTTAAACAGAGGGTTATCTCCTGACCCAGCAGTTCTCCCAGTGTACGCCCAAGAGCAGTGGAAACAGGTACTTAGAAAAAAAAGGTACAAAATATTCATAGCTCAGTATCCGTAATAACCCCAATGTGGAAACGACCCAAATGCCCATCACTGAATGAATGGGTAAGCAGAAGGGGGTACAGCCGGCCGTATGCTGCAGGAGTGCCGTGCTGACACATGCCGTCATGGGAGTGAAGTCTGAAGACTTGGTGTTAAGTGGAGGAAGACAGATGTGAAAGGCCAGGCATGGCTGCCTTTGTGGGAAAGGTCCCAGGGCCAGTCCGCAGAGAGCAGGCAGAGGAGGGAATCCCTGGGATGGAGGGAGGGGACTGTGGGGGAGCAGCAGCAGAGGTCGGCGGGGTTTCTTTGAGGAGTGGTTCAAACACTCTGGAGTTAGGGGTGATGGCTGACCAACTCTCCGTGCACTAAGCATCATTGACGTGTATACAATAAACGTGAATTTTATGATCTGTGAATTCTACTTCAATGATGGCATTATTAAAAAACATAAAAATGGAGCTGCTGAACATAAAATAGGACAGGAGATTTGAACGCCCTCATCTGTTCTGTCTTCCAGGGGCATCTAACCCTCCCCCGCTCCATGGTGCTGCCTGAGATGCTTTTTTGGCAGAGGGAAAAAAAATGATTTGCTCTTTCTCTCTCTCTCTCTCTTTTTTTTTTTTTTTAAGATTTATTTATTTATTTGAAAGAGTTACACAGAGAGAGGAGAGGCAGAGAGAGAGAGAGAGAGGTCTTCCATCTGCTGGTTTGCTCCCCAGTTGGCTGCAATGGTTGTAGCTGTGCCGATCTAAAGGAGCCAGGAACTTCTTCCGGGTCTCCCACTAGAGTGCAGGATCGGAAGTGGAGCAGCCGGGTCTCGAACTGGCGCCCATGTGGGGTGCTGGCGCTTCAGGCCAGGGTGTTAACCTGCTGCACCACAGCACCAGGCCCTCCCTTCCTCTCTCTCTCTCTCTCTCTTTCTCTGTGCATGTGTGTGTGTGTAGCTCTTTCAAATAGATAAATAAATCTTAGAGAGAGAGAGAGAGAGAGTGAGTGAGTGTGACATCATCCATCCACTGGTTCACTCCCCAGATGGTCCAGGCCAAAGCCAGGAGCCAGGAGCTTCATCGGGGTGGCAGGAAACCACATACTTGGTCCATCTTCTGCAGCTATTCCCAGGCCATTAGCAGGGAGCTAGATCAGAAGTAAAGAAAAGGCTGCACTCATCCCCATGTAGGATGCTGGCATTGCAGGCGGCAGCTTTACCTGCTACGCCATAGCGCCAGCCCCCAAAGTAATTTTCTTTCTATGGCTTAGTTCTTAGCTGAGACAGCCCTCATGAAAATATTCAGACATGTGTATTCAAATATAACAAGGCAGAGTCAAGCAAATTTATTAAACTATGTAGTTCACGTGTGATATTTTCAAAATGTTTGTGGAAAATGCACATTAACTTTTTATATATATATGCTATTTATTTGCTTATAAGGCACAGTGCCAGAGACCTTCCCCACCCAAACACAGAGAGGGCGAGCGAGCGAGAGCTCTTTTCATCTGCTGGTTCACTCCCCAGATGCCCACAGTAGTCACTCCTGGGAGCCAGAAACTCCATCTCGGTCTCCCACACGGGTGCAGGGGCCCAGGTGCCCGGGCCATCTTTCACTGCCTTCCCAGAAGCATTAGCAGGGAGCTGGACAGAAAGAAGAGTGACTGGGACTTGAACCCATACTCCGATACGAGAGGCTGGCATCTCAAGCAACAGCTTCACCCACTGTGCCACAGTGCTGCCCCTTGCTCACTGCTTTTTAATGGCATTTTCCCTTCAGAGTGGGAGACACCCAGAGAATGGGTAATGCCCAAAGAGGTGGCTTAAAAATTCAACATATGCAGTAGCCCCAGCCTCCCCCTGCCCCAGTCCAGGTTCACTTTTTCACTCACCCAAGGTCAGCTGAAGTCTGAAACTATTACATGGAAAACTCCAGAAGTCAGCAATTCCTAAGTCTTCAATTGCAAGTTTTTCTGAGCAGTGTGATGGAAGCTCACGCGGCCGCACTCCGTCCTGCCCAGGGTGTGAGGGGTCCCTGTGGCCTGTGCATCCGAGCTGTATACACAGCCTGCCCGTTAATGACTCAGTAGCCATGTGGGTTATCAGATTGTTGTGGTCTCCCAGTGCTTTGATAAGTAACCCTTGTTTTACTTACCCTAAAATGCAAGAGTAGTGGTTTTGGCAATTGGGATACTCCAAAGAGAAGCCATAAAGTGCTTCCTTTACATGAAAAGGTGCATGTGTAGCATAGGTTTGTGTGTAGAGACCACAAATATATAATCACCCATCGTTTTAATGTGTTGAGGGCCGTGTCCTGGGGTGATTTTGCCACGCCAGCCTCCCAGCGTGTGCTGACATGAGCAGCTGCAGCCTTGCCTGGCAGCCTTCTCTTGTGGGGCCACTGTCACACCTGCTGTCCGTCGCTGGCTATGTGGTGCATGCCTGTGTGCAGAGGGTTTGGTGTTGCTTGAGGTTCCTCACATCCTCGGTGGGTCCTGGGCCACGTCCGTCCTGGATACGGAGAGGCTGCTCTATCGCATCTGCAGCCGACAACGGACAGTTTTTAGGGACGAGAGTAAACAAAGGTTAAGCCTGCAGAGGGGACAGCGTGTGGCTCCGCAGGTACCCCGCGTGCAGACTCATTGGGCAGATTCCTTTGGTACTTTATCCAGGCTGGGAAGGGGCTCCAGGTTCTTCTGTGATCAGCCTTGGTCTTCCCTCTTGGCAGGGGGCAGCTTCACCTTTGCAAATGTGTGTTTTCCTTTTAGGCCAACGCAGGGAGGGGAGAGAACTTTGTTCTGTTTCTTCAACTCAAAGTAGTCCTTATGTCAAGGTTCTGTGGATCTGAGGGAGGGTGGCGGATTCTGGTCTTCAGAGCCGCTGGAGTTCCAGGGGTCACAGTTTTTGGGGGTGGGGGTGAGGGTGGGGGGTTGGGGCCAGAAGGTCCTTCTGGCCTGGCTGTCCTGTGTCTCTGGGGCCTCCTTGTCACATGGGTGCCGTGGGAAGCAGGGAAGGTATCCCTTTCCAGTGGACCCCTGGCTGCTGAAGGTGGAGGTCCGTGGCCCCCGGGGTCCCAGCATAGACAGGAGCTGGCGAAGGTGGCTGTGATGACCAGCTGTGTGAGTTACAGATCCGTCCTGTGCTGCAGTCTGGTTGAAAAGGAGGCAGGGATCCCAGACTCCCTTGCCTCACTGGCAGGTGAAGGTGGAATGGGGCTTTCCTGCTATTCCTAGGAACAGAGGGAGCAACGTAAGAAGGTAACTTGCAGGTGGCCAGAGGAGGCTTTCGGAGAACAGCACTCTCGTTTGGCCCTTCAGTGTTTCATTTTCATCAGTGAAGGATGGAATCCTGACTCCATCTTCCACGCCCATGCCCAGCCTCTCCAGCAGGCTGGCCAGTCCCACGGCCTCTGCCCTCCACTCCTTTAACCACGCCACTGCCCTTTGGCAAGCTTATGTTTGTCCTTATCCTCCACAACAGAATGTTGAAGCCACAACTGTGAGTGAGACCTCGTGTGGAGATCGGGTCTTTGCAGATGGCCCCTGTGGGTTGAGGTCATTGGGGTGGCCCTAATCCTGCTTTCCCTTAAGAGGAAGGGGGGGCGGTGTGGACAGAGAGACCTGGGGGTAGGGAAGATGATGAGAAGGCACAGGTCACGTGGCAGGTTCAGGGCCAAGCAGCACCTGAAGCTGGGGAGGGCGTGGAGCTGTCACTGTCGCCATCTTCAGGAGCCAGTCCAGCCGACAGCCCTTGGACTTGAGCCTTCTAGAATGGTGAGGTGATAGACACTGTTGTGTAAGCCGCCTAGTTTGCAGGACTTTGCCATGCCAGCCGTACCACCTCCCTCAAGACTCTGATTTTTCTTTTCTTCAAGGTTTATTTATTTATTTGAAAGGCGGAATTACAGACAGAGAGAGGGATCTTCCCATCTGCTGGTTGACTCTCCAAATGGCCACAACGGCTGGAGCCGGGCCAATCCAAAGTCAAGAGCCAGCTTCTTCTGGGTCTCCTACACGGGTGCAGGGGGCCAAACACTTGGGCCATTTTTCATTGCTTTCCCAGGCCATAGCAGAGAGCTGGATCGGAAGCAGAGCAGCCAGGACTCGAACTGGCACCTATATGGGATGCCGGCATTGCAGGCAGATGCTTAACCTACTACACCACAGCACTAGGCTGTAGACTGGTTTTTCTACTCCTCTGTATGAAGCCATTCACTTCTTCTGTGGCCCCTAGCTTGTTGTCCTTTGAGTATCATATGTAGCACACTACATTGCTTCTGTTTCTCTTAAATAGACTGTGGTAGTTAGGGCTTCTCACTTTGCATTCCTAAGGCTTGGTGTGGTACCTGCCACTAAGGAAGGGAGGGAGGCTGGATGGGTGCATGGGTGGCTGGGTCAGAAGGTCTGCATGGATATCTTGATTTCCTGATTCCAAAAGAGAAAAGCCAACTTGCATCAAGGCCCAAAGTTTAAAAAGAAATTAACATTTGAAAGATAGATGTGTCATCTCCATGTGAGTCCCTCTTTGGCAAGCAGTCATAGTCATGCCTTTCCCAGTGTAAACAACTCTGGATGTGTTAGAAAGTTCACCAGTGTTTAAGTTCATTAAATTAATGTTGTCATTTTGAGCTGCTGAATGAGTTGCAGGTTGTAAGCTCTTCATCACATTTCTGTAGTTCTGCTGGAGTGTCATCTTCAAGGATGTGGGGCACATTAAAAATAGAAGAGTTATTTCTGTCAAAGAGCCCTGGACCGGGAATTACGTTGCCAGGGCCTGCTGCTTAATGTGGTGTGGCTTTTACTGATTCATCCCTGTGGGCACCCGACGAAGCTCTGTGTGCCAACTTGGTGCCATGAGCTCTGTTGAGTGTGAGGTGTGTGCAGGTACGGGAAACTGGCTCTTGCCTCGTAGTCATGGGGCCCAGGAAGGGGGTGAGAGATGAATGAAGCCAAACTCAGGTGCAGGATTAGAAGTGAGATGGAGGATGTTAGCACAGGGCCCTGTGTGGGCATAGAAAAGGGGCACCCATGCCCCAACGTTGGGTGTCGGGAAAAGCTTGGTACCAGAGGTGATAGTGATGCAGCAGGTGATTTGCCTGCCCACAAATGAAGGGGTGGAAGGTGTTCCACACACAGAGAAAAGCATAAGAAAGGGGCCTGAGGCCTGGACAAGGACCCACAGGCAGAGATATTCCTAGGAAAAGGACAGCGTGGCAGACACCACATGGCCTGAGATAGTGAAAACGTTGAAGGTGCCTGCAGTTGTTGGGATTCAGATTCCAAGGCACTTATTCTAAATGCAACTACGAATAGCATTGTTTTTTTTTTTTTTCCCATTTGCAAAAGATTGGCTTGTTTAGCCTTTCAACACTCACCTACCCACTCACCTGTTAATCTGCGTCTGGAACACAGACTTGGGCACTATGCCAAGTACCGAGCACATGTCAATGAGCCAAACAAGCCTTCGGCAGCTTCTGTCTAGTGAGGAGGCCTCGTGTTCTGTGCCAACCCCAGGAGTTCACTGCACTCCTGGAGCCTACTCCTGCCTCAGGGCCTTTGCACTGGATGCTGGATACATTCTATTCACTCCCAGATGTACTTCTCCTTCTGCACCCTGCTCTCTGCCCACAGCCTCCTCTGTGTGGGGGGCCTCCTCAGGCCCTGGCCCCCAGCGTCCTGGTGGAAGGACCGGGGCAGGAGATGCTCAAGAGGGGAGAGAGGATGGTCGAGGGTTTCTTCCAGGCCTCTTCTCTGTGGGCAGGAGGGGTGAAGCAGCGATGACCACAGGTCCTTCGGTGCAGTTCTGCTGCTCATCCCCAGGCCCCTCCGTCCCGGGGCCACGCAGAGCCCGGCGGTCGGCTGTGCTCTGCTCTCACCGACCCTGGGCTCCCAAAGTGCTCAGTTCCAACTCTGTCCTTTTCTTCTGCAACAAGTGCACTGATGTGTAGACAAAGGGAATTTGTTCCCATGTAGTGCAGGCTGAGCGTGTTCTCTCCAAAGTGCTTGGGAGAAGACATTTTTCAGATTTTGGATTTTTTTTTTTTTTTTAATTTTAGGATATTTGCATATACATGAGATGTCTTGGGAAGGAGACTGAGGTGGAAACATGAATTCACTTGAGTTTTGCATGCACCTTAAACACATAGCCTGAAGGTAATTTTATGCACTATTTTAGTGTACCTGGTGTGGGATTTTCTACCTGTGGCATCATTTCAGCTCTTAAAAGCTTTCATTGTAGGGGCCTGCACTGTGGCACAGAGGGTTTAAAGCCTCAGCCTGCAGCTTGGGCATCCCATATGGGCACCGGTTCAAATCTCAGCTGCTCCACTTCCGATCCAGCTCTCTGCTATGGCCTGGGAAAGCAATAAAAGATGACCCAAGTCCTTGGGCCCCTGCACCTGCGAGGGAGACCTGGAGGAAGCTCCTGGCTTTGGATCAGCTCAGCTCTGGCCATTGTAGATGGAAGATATCTCTCTCTCTCTCTCTCTCTCTCTCTCTCTCTCTCTCTCTCTGTCTCTACTTCCCTCTGTAACTCTGTCTTGCAAATAAATAACATAAATCTTTAAAAAAAATAAAAAGCTTTGCATTTGCCCTGTAGATTTTGAGATTAAGAGTGGAAGTGTTCAAGCTGTATGGCTGAACAAAAAAAGCATTCTTCATGCTTAATTGTCATTATTTTTCTGTAGATAAATAGGGACCAGATGCAAAGACCTTTAAGTACATTACTTACTAATTCCACAGTTATTGCTAAAGCTGCCTTGTTTGTTTTTTAAACTACTTTATCAGGGTATGACCAACATACAAAAAGCTGTATTTATTTAGCAATATGAGTTGATGAGTTCGAAGGTAAGTATATAGCCTTGAAACTATCAACACAAATGAGATACATCTTCCATCTGCTGGCTCACACCCCACATGTCTGCAACAGCTGGGGCTGAAGCCAGGAACCAGAAATTTCACCCGGGTCTCCCACAAAGGTGGCAGGGACTAAAGGACTTGAGCCATTGTCTGCTGTTTCTCAGGCCCATTAGCAGGAAGCTAGGTCAGAAGCAGCGGGAGAGGAGAGACTGGATCCCATGCCGGAGTCCCAGATGGCAGATTGTGTGTGTGTGTGTGTGTGTGTGTGTTTATATTCATCTACTTGAAAGGCAGAGCAGCACACAGGGAGAGATGGAGATCTTCTATCTGCTGGTTCGTTCTCCAGATGCCCATAACAGCCAGGGCCGGGCCAGGCCAAAGCCAGGAGCCCAGAGCTCCTTCTGAGTCTCCCACAAGAGTGCCAGGGGACCAAGCACTGAGCCATCATCTGCTGCCTCCCAGGATGTATTAGCAGGAAGCTGGGTCAGAAGCAGAGTAGCTGGCACTTGAACTGGAGCCCCCACGATGGGCATCCCGCGTGGTGGCTTAGCTGCTCTCCCAGTGCCCGCCCTTGTTGTCATCGTCATCTTGTGATAAGAATGCTTACCGTCTACCTTCTTAGCAAACGTTCAGATGTTCAGTACACGTTGTCAATTATGGTGGACTTTGCACACAGCAAGTGTGCCGTGCGTCTCTAGGACTCACTCATCTTGCGTAACTACAAGGGCGTACTCTTTGACTAATGCCTCTTTGTTGCCCCCCCCCCAGCCCCTCAATCTTTCTCTTTTATTCCACTCTCTGCAAATTACCAATTTTGCTTTTTTATTTTTGTGCCGAAACCTTGATGAATATTAGATATTCCTTTTCTGGATTTTTCTTCCCCCTCCAATGCCCAGGTTTATCTCAGCTCTCACCATCTTACTTATTTCTGTGTGTAATGTCCCAGCCACGTCTCTCTAATTCAGTGTCCCAGCCACTCTCTATTTGTTCTGTTATAAATGCAGCTTTTTTTTATTTAAAGATCTGTTTATTTATTTGAAAGAGTTACACAGAGAGAGGAGAGGCAGAGAGAGAGAGAGAGAGAGAGAGAGGGAGGGAGGTCATCTATCTGCTGGTTCACTCCCCAGATGGCTGCAACGGCCGGAGCTGTGCCAATCCAAAGACAGGAGCCAGGAGCTTCTTCCGGGTCTCCCATACGGGTGCAGGGGCCCAAAGACTTGGGCCATTTTCTACTGCTTTCCCAGACCATAACAGAGAGCTGGATCAGAAGTGAAGCAGCCAGGTCTTGAACCGGTACCCACATGGGATGCCGGCACTTCAGGCCGGGGCGTTAACCTGCTGCACCACAGCACCGGCTCTGTACATACAGCTTATATCGTACATGCAGTGAGAATGCCTGTCACCCTGCCACAATTCCCGTGTCATCAGTATACGTTGTTAGATCACACTGCCTAAATTGGGTGCTTTCTGAAATAGAAGGTCATTTCAAAAAATTGCTTTTTTTCTATGACAATTAAAGCCATGAGCTTCTTGATCTATTTAGTAAAGATTACCAGACAAGTAGCGAGGCTGGGTATCATCCCATTGTCTGACTCCTCTACTGTTACTGTGGCGTGGGAGGACAGTCAGGGCCCAAGGAGCACTCAGATTTCAATGCTGGCTTTTTCTCTGCCTTGACTTGGGTTAGCTAAGTGCTGTACCCCATTATGAGCCTTGGTTTCTCACTGCTGTGTGTGTGTTTGTATAATGTTGGTACTATCAACTGCTTCCTTTAATAAGAGTATTGAATTCGACAGTGAATGTCTCACTTCTAGCCCAGCACCCAGCCCAGAAGAGTTGCTAATTAAATGGTTTAATCAAACCAGCCCCAGCTCCATTATTGGACGTAATCCCTTTGCACAGCCTGACATTTTGTGATTCTTGTTAACAACTGCCTAACAATATTGTCATAAGAACTGGAAAACACTGTTCTCTTTGGGGGCTAGTCCCCAGTCCACACAGAGCCACCTCCCGACACCTCCTGGCTGCCACGAGTCACCTTGACCTTCAAATACCCTTGTTTCTACCACCAGCATTTACCTGTCTGTGTTTGCTGTGGCAACCGATTCTCCCTACATTGCCTTGCTGATTCCACTCACATCGCTTTGCAAAACCTCTTTCCCTCACCCATATTGCCTTAATTTCCCGTCCCTCTGCCATTAAGTAGGTATTGATTTCTATTAAGATGAACATCAGGATTTATTGAGCGGAGAGGTAAATATTGACAGAGGCAGGGAAGCTTGATCCAAGTGGGAAGGGAATTCTGCACAGCCTGCAGCCCCCAGGCCTGCGTGCAGCTTCCACAGCCGGTCAGGTGCAGTCCCTGGGAGGCACCCCAGTCTCTGTGTTGTGGGGAAATTGCCCACCTTGGGCCTGGCCAGGTCATGAGCACTCTGCAGAGGCACAGGTTTAGAGAGAAATTGTGCATCTGGGGTTCACATAGTTCCATCCCTAGTACCATGCTTGGCCCACGGTGGATGTTGACAGCTATTTCTGGAAGGAAGAAGAAGGGGAGGGTGTGATAAGGTCTTGGGCACTTCCTGCCTTTGCTGAGGTAGGGGGAAGGGGTTCAGAATGTGTGTGGCAAGGGGCCGGTGCTGTGGTGTAGCAGGTAAAGCCGCTTTCTGCAGCATCAGCCTCCTATATGATGGTGCCGGTTCGAGTCCCGGCTGCTCCACTTCCAATCCAGCTCCCTGCTAATGTGCCTGGGAAAGCAGCAGCAGATAGCCCAGGTGCTTGAATGGGAGACCTGGAAGAAGCTCCAAGCTCCTGGCGTTGGCCCGGCTGGGCCCTGGCCATTGCCACCATCTGGGCAGTGAACCAGCAGATGGAAGATCTCTCTCTCTCTATCTCTTCCTTTTTCCAGTAACTCTGCTTTTCAAATAAATAAATCTAAAAAAAAAAAAAAAAAAAAAAAAGAATGTGTATGGTAAGCATTGCCTTGCCTTCTTGAACGTTGATACCAGGCTGGTCTTTCAGCTGCAGACAAAAACTCATCCTAAAAATAAGAAAGCTGAAAGTGAGTCATCAGCTTCCCCTCTGTGATCTCACCATTGTGGGCACTGCAGCTCGGAGCACATGGGGGTCAGGGTGAGAGACCCAGGTTCTCACGTTGGCTTTAAGCAGAGCTTGGTTTAAAGCTACTTTCAGTCCCGTCCCCGGTTCTTTTCCCTATTTCTCGATTTTCCCGTTTCTGTTCGACCCCGCCTGCCTGTCGGCAGCACTCTGCCTGTCCATCTGTTTCCCTGTGAGCCACCTTCCCTTGCTGGCATCTTGCAGTTGAGGGTGTTATTCCCTGTGATCTCTTCGGCAGGGATCAACAGCTGGGAAAGAAGTTGGCCGAGGAGTCAGTGCGCAGTGTCTTAGCCTCCGCACCAGACGTTCTGAGTTGGAGAGCTCGTTGTGGGATGCTGTCCTGTGCACCGTATGGTGTGTGGCGGCTTTCTCGACCCTCTGGATGCCAGTAGCATCCCTGCAGCCAGCGTTGACGTCACAAGTGTCCCCAGATGTCCCCAGGAAGCCACATTGCCCTCGCTGAGAAATGCGGGGGTGATGTCAGCACCGTCTTTAAATATTATCAAATGCATGAATAATGACGATTCTGCATTATTTATCTAACAAATATTAGTGCCTGCTGTGCACAGGACCAGGCACTGAGCCCCGGGAGACAAATGAGGCCTCGAAACCCACTGTTCCTGTCCTCTCGGAGGTTATGCTGGGGTGTGGTTGTCACACACTTGTGCGAAGGCTTCCAAGGGTGCTTTGAACGTTTTGTGCTGATCTAACTATAGCAGAGGGACCACAGCCAGGTAGACCTGAGAGGACATTTACCCACTCCTGGCCTTCTCCCCGGGGTGGGGGAGGGGGCACCCTCTGCTCTCCTCATCCCCTACCTTGGATCACTGTCAGAGTGTCCATAGGGAGAGCTAATGAGCTTGTGGTGGGTTCTCTGGTTCCTGATAAGCCCCGGGCTGGGAGAGCCTGTCCCTGAATCAGCTGTGGCTCCTTGAAAGGCAGACACCATTGTGTCCTTGCTCTGTTGTCTTGGCATTCCAAATGCCAGCCGCACGCAGCAGGCGGATCAATGCCACCTCGCCCCAGCCCTCTCAGCTTCTGACTGCTTCTTCCCTTGCATCACACAGCAGCCACCTCCCAAAGCTCAGAGCCTTCGAGACAACCTGCCCCTTGGCCTCCCAAGAGCTTCCTGAGCTGCTGAGCTCTGCACCCCTGCCACCTACCTCCCACCAGCTCAGGCCTCTGCTCCTCCTACCCACCCTTTCTGCTCAAGGCTATGGTTTGAATAGGATTTGACCTAACTCGTGCAGGACTTTAAACCCCAAAGTTGTGAGTTAAGGATAAAAGGATGGAGACTTACTCCATTACGGCATTTGGGAGTTTGGGCCCAGTGGAGGTCCCTGGGTCACTGGGGGTATGCCCTTGGAGGGAGGCTATAGAAGCCTGAATTTGGGGCCAGTCTCTCTCTCGCTTCCTGGTTCTCCTTGTGGTCCTGCTGTCCACCAGCGAGCGGGCCTTTGCCCAAACCTGCACTTTGCTGTCTGAACTGTGACTATCCCACATTGAGCAAAACCCAGCTCTCTACACCTCCCAGGGTAGGAGGTGTAGAGGCCTGAGTTGGTGGGAGGTGGGTGGCAGGGGTGCAGAGCTGAGCAGCCCAGGAAGCTTTCTATAGCTTTCCCCTGGAATGTCTTTGTTGTAGCTAAAAGCCCACCCTTCACTCCCTTTCCTCCTACCTCCACTCCATCCTTGCTGTGCCCCCTGCCGGCCCCTTCTGGGACTGCTCTCCCTCCGTGGCTGCCACCTGGCTCTTTCTGTAGGTCTTTGTTCACATGTCATCGTCACCATCCAAGGGACGCTTCCCACAGAGCCCTTGATGAAACAGCTCTCCTCCTTCTCCCCACCCCACCTTCCTCTTACGTCCTCCGCAACTCTTCCTACCACACCCCTGTCTGTGGTTACTGTTGAGGTTGTGGATGGCGTGTGTTCCACCAGAATGGAAGCTCCCTGAGCACAGGTGTGCTGTTGGTCTTGTTGAGTGTCCGCAGGAGGGCCTGGCTTGTCCTGGGCACACAATAATAATAATTGGTGAGTGAGCGAGTGGGTGAATGGAGGGAGGAGCTGTCACACGACAAGGTTGCCCGGTGTGTGTAGAGCTTCTGTTCACCGTTCCCTGGGAACGATGGGTGTCCCGTCCCATTTTCCACCAAGCCTGCTCAGGGAGACTTAGGTCTGTGTGATTGCAACTCTTCCCTCCTCCTCCTTGGGAGGATTCTCTCCTGGTTCATGAGCCCACCTGAGCGTGTGGATGAGGGCATGGAAGGTGACCCGTGTAGAACTCTGTAGCTGCGACTCAGCCATCCACATGGAGACGTCGGAACCCGTAGCATCATCATGTTCTGAGCCCCAGCACCGGGACGCTCCCTGCTCCCTCTGCCTGACTCACGCCCCTCTCCTACTGTCTCCTTTCACTCCTCTTGTCTGGTGCCTGCTGAATTGTTAAAAGGGGAGAAGAGACGGGTCGCATCATTGTCACTCCTCTCCTGGCTGTCTCCCCCTCAGCAGCCTGTGCTGCATCTCCTGTCATTTGGGCATGCTCCATCACCCACGGGCCTCCCATGCTCAGCCCGTGTTTCTTTGCACACTTGCACTTGGCTGGCCTCTGTCAATCTCGCTCGGCGTCCCACCCATCCGCCCTCCCTACTGACACCTCCTCTGCCCTGAGCTTCCGTTCACTCACCCCCTTGCAGGCTGTGCAGCCGTCTTCAGCTGACGTTGCAGCTTCATGCCACTTTTGCAAAGCAGGGAGCTCCTCTGGTCTGTGCTGGCTCCTCGTTTGCACTGTGGTATTCCCCAACTCCCTCCTTCCCTTCCCTCTGTCTACAGTGAGGAATCCCAGCTGGATTGCTGGCAGGGACTGGGCCTTTCTCAGACTCAAGCTGGTGTTGGGAGCTGTGCCAAGGAACGAGGTGCCCAGGGGAATGTGTCACACGTGGGGAGTGGAAGAAGAAGACAGGGGCTTAGAGGGTCCCGGAGGACAGGATCTGTTGTGCCAGTTCAGCACCAGTGTGTCTTCCAAGGCTGTCTTAGCCGTTCTTCCAACTCCATGCTCTGGTCTCCATTTACCGTGATTCCTTGATGAGTCCTCACTCGTCCTGAACTCAGATCTGCCTGGTATTGGAATGTGTCCATCTGTGGGCGAGGGTCGTGGAATCTGCCCATGCCTTTTCCAATCCTGTTTTCTATCTTAACACCTTCCAGTGCCTCCCTGTACACAGCAGGGTTGCCAACAGCTTCCACAGACACGAGCTGACTTTGCAGTCCTTTTATTTGATTTTATTCATTTTTTTAAGATTTACTTATTTGTTGGAAAGTCAGAGTTACAGGGAGAGGGAGAGAGAGAGGGAGGGAGGGAGACATCTTCCATCTGCTGGTTCGCTTCCTAGATGGGCACAGTGGCTGAAACCAAGCAAGGCTGAAGTCAGCAGTGAGAAGCCTCTTACAGGTCCCCTATGTGGGTTGCAGGGCCCTGAGCACTTGGGCCACTCTCTGCTGCTTTTCCCAGGCCATCAGCAGGGAGCTGGATCAGAAATGGAACAGCTGGGGCGTGAACCAGAGCCCATGAGGGATGCTGGTATTGCAGGTGGCGGCTTTACCTGCTACACCACGAGGCTGGGCCCGACTGTGCAGTTGCCTTACACTTTTCTAACATCCTCAGATTATGTCTCGGGAGGTCCAGGGGTGGCCTTTCTCCTCGGACTCCGTAGCTGTGCTCATCCAGTGTGGGTACAACTCCAGGCTTGCTTCGCAGCCATCATGGAAGTCGACGAATGCGTCTCCTCTTTATAAGAGCTTTGTGAAGTTTTAAATGTGAGCCTTCCTGGCCTCTGATGGCCTCAGTGGCCACCTCGAGCTCTTCCCTGACCTCTCCCTTTTCCTTCTGCCCCGACTATTCCCTCGGTCCTCTCCCGGGATTCCCCGAGGGATCTTCCTCAGAGGCCCTCAGAGGCTCCCTGCTGCCTAGGGAACCAGAGAGTAGGGCCAGGGCTTGTAGGGGCACATTCGCTGCTCTCCGGGATCTTGCTCTTGTTCCCCTTTGCAGATTTATCCAAAGAGCTCACCTGGCCCACCTACCCCAGCCCTGAGCCCGGTCGCCTGCACGCGCCTGCCGTGGCCTCCGGAGCTGGCTCCCCCTGCACTTGTTGTCCTTTGTGCCCTGTGACGGCGCTCACCCAGTGTCCCTGCTCCCTCTCAGGCCCTCTCCTCCTTGGTGTAGAGATCACCTCTGTCCTTGCCTTCTTTGGTTTGGCCGTTGTATTCCCTTCCATGGCTAGACTCTTAATGTGCCTTTTTTTTTTTTAATTGATGTATTTATTTGAAAATCAGGGTGTGTGTGAGACAGAGAGGGAAAGAGAATATAATATCTTCCCCAGATGGCCACAGTGGCCAGGGCTGGGCCAGGCTGAAGCCAGGAGCTTCTTCCAGGTCTCCCATGTGGGTAGCAGGGGTCCAAGCTGGCCCATTCATTTCTTTTTACTTTTTTTTTTTTTTTTAAGATTTTATTTATTCACTTGAAAGGCAGTTACAGAGAGGAGAGGCAGAGAGAGAGGTCTTCCATCTGCTGGTTTGCTCCTCAATTGGCTGCAATGGCTGGAGCTGCACCAATCCGAAGCCAGGAGCCAGGAGCTTCTTCTGGGTCTCCCACGTGGGTGGGAGTTGGACCATCTTCTACTGCTTTCCCAGGCCATAGCAGATAGCTGGATTGGAAGTGGAGCAGCAGGGACTCGAATCAGCGCCCATATGGAACGCCGGCACTGCAGGCAGTGGCTTTACCCACTACACCTCAGCGCCAGCCCCTGGCCCATTCATTTCTAAGGACAGGGGTGGTGTACGCCACTGATGTCCAGCTGGGTTCCATGCACGTCACAGGGGCCGAGTGCACCTTCATTGAGTTGGAGTGTTGCCTTTGGGCGCCATTTACTGTGATTTTTGTCTTTGCACTGATGTCTTCGCCTTCATAGTGACATAGAGCTGGCGGAGTCATTTCTTCTCCACGATCTCCGTCCGAGTTCTGACAGCTGGCTGTGAAGCAATAAGCCAGAAGGTGGAAACGCAGAGACAGCACCATGTGAGGGCTGCACATAAGGATTTCGTGTCCCTGTTTAGTACCGAGGAAAAAGACACCGTGCAGGACAGATGCTCCACAGTTTCCTGGGCTGAGGGGAGGGGGGATCCGGGGCAGCCGTTGGAAGGGGAGTTTGTTTTCCTTTGCAAGCCGCTGACAGTTTTCCATCTTACCTTGAACCTGCACCTCCCAGAGAGCTGAGGCTGAACCCGTGGCCGCTCGGTTTCTTCGTCTGACAGAGGTGTGCGCTGCTCCTCAGAGAGAGCCCTGGGCTCGACTGAGGAGATGAGCCTTACAGACTTCCTGGTTAGGGTGCTGTGGCACAGTGAGTTAGACTGCTGCCAGGGGCGCCCGCATCCCGTATCAGAGTGCCTGCCGGCAAGTCCTGCCTCTGCTGCTGATGCCACTTCCTGCTAGTGTATACCCTGGGGAGCAGCAGGAGGTGGCTCGAGTCCCCTGGGTCCCTGCCACCCCCATGGGACACCTGAATGGAGGTCCAGGATCCTGGGTTCAACCTGGCCCAGCGCTAGCGGGCATTTGGGGACTGACCAGTGGGTGAAAGATAGCTCTCAGTCTTTCTTTTGCTGTCGCTCTCTTCTGCCTTTCAAACAAACAAAAATAAATTAATTCAAATACCTAAAATGATAAGAAACCAGCGAGAGAAAAAAATAATTGCTTAGCAAAAAGACACTTGCTGCTGTCTTGTGAGCAGGTGCTCTGGGTGCTGCAGATCCGTGCCCTTTCTTGCTCCTGGCTTCTCTACTTCCTCCAGACCTTTGAGGGAAGCAGGGAACTTGGTGAGTGCTGACGGTCTCCCGTGATCATCCAGCATTGTCCCTTTAAGGGACTCGCGTGTGCGGTTTCTCGCCCTACTCTCATGATGGACCTGTAGAAACAGCTCACGTGGCCCACATTCCACTAGAGCAGTGGGCTCCAGAAGAATGTGTGCTTCACTATGGCTGAATGACGGCCCAAGATCTCACAGTGTAGCCGAGGTCTCCGTAGTGCTCTAGTGATGGCAAGCCCAGTCCTTGTCCCCTGCGTGACACTTGATTCTAAAGTCACTTTTCCTTAGGTAGGTGGCCTCGCTTCCTCATGCAAGTAACAAAGCCCAGCTCCAAGGCTGGGTTGACACTATGCTGCGGAATTCCACTGCCTTTTGCCGCATTCGTATTTCCTCTATGGCTTGGCTTTGATTATCTGAGTGTCTGGCTTCTTTGCAGTCCTCCAGGAAAGCACACTGACATGAAGACCCAGCACTCCTGGCTTCTCTGGCCCTGCCTGGGCATGATATTCCTGGAGATGGGCGGGTGGTTCTTCCAGCACATCTCCACTTCGTTGCCTCCCTCCCCTCCTGTCCCCTCCTGTCCCCTCTCTCCCCTCCCTCTCTTTTTTTAAAGATTTATTTATTTATTTGAAAGGCAGAGTTACAGAGAGGCAGAGGCAGAGAGAAAGAGAGAGAGAGGTCTTCCATCTGCTGGTTCACTCCCCAGGTGGCCACAACGGCCAGAGCTGTGCCCATCTGAAGCCAGGAGCTTTTTCCAGGTTTCCCATGCGTGTGCAGGACTTGTGTCATCTTCCACTGCTTTCCCAGATCACAGCAGAGAGCTGCATCGGAAGTGGAGCAGCCAGGACTCCAAACGGCTCCCTTATGGGATGCTGGTACTGCAGGTGGTGGCTTTACCTGCTGTGCCACAGTGCCGGCCCCATCCCTCTTAGCACCCATCTTCTGCCCTGCAGCTGGATCACACAGACACCCGTCTCATGCCTTTACTTACGACCCCAGTGACTTAGGGGAGTCTAAACCCTTTGGGTGTGCTTAGTGTGGCCGCTGTCCACTCTGTGGCTAGTTCCTCTGTGACACCTTGTGTTCCAACCTTATGCAACCACAGAACACGTCCAGCCCTGGTTCTTGGGCCTCCAGTTGTGCCCTGATACACTGCTCTTCAGAAAAGCAAAGCAAATCCAAAGGTATTTGTAGTACTTCCATAGTGTGTGTCCATTTCTGTGGCCCAAGCTCTCCCACCTGCCTGAAGTGCTCCTGCTTCTTTCTTTTTCTAGTTGATTCTTGGTTGTGGGAATTGGTTCAGATCTTGCTTCCTCCAGGAAGACTTTTTTGACAAGCGCCCGGCACTTCCCTGGCTGCCAGAGCTCTGTATTCTCACATGTCCACTTTGTGTCATTGCTTCTAAGCGTCACTCACCCCACTGTGATGTCACTGTGTGCACTTGGACACCTTCCTTCTGTTCCCTGCACCTGTGGGTGGGTGGGTACAAGCTGTGTCCTGTTTCCTGAGCTCAGCACTAAGTACTGGGTCAAAGACACAAATATGCTCAAGAAATGTTTGTTGAATGAACGCCTTTTTTTTTTTTTTTTTTTTTTTTTTAAGCTTAAAAAGACAGTAACCGTTGAACTTAGCTCTAGAAGAGTAATGCAAATGCAAGTTCTAATCCTGAGTAGTCCCGGTGCCGGGCATGCAGATCTGCCCAGGTGTACAAAGGGGGAAAGCGGTTTTATATGTGACATCTTGGTACATGCATAAAGACCCAGGGACAGCAGGTTTTGACCTGGGCATTTGGAAACTGAGTCTGTCGCCTCCAGAGTGACCACAGGGTCTGTCTGCTTGTCTGATCTCCCCCTCTTTCTCCTCTGGTGGTCAACCTGTTTGTCTTCCCCTGACTGTTGCTCCTCCACCCAGGTGCTCTCATTGTCTGCCTCCAGTCGTGCATCTCCGGTGTTTCCCTTATCCTACTGCTCCGCTTTCGCATAACCCAGTGTGTTCCTCCCAGCCCCAACTCTATGATCTGTGAGCTTGAGCACCTGCCATCAGTCAGGACCTCTGATTGCATGTGTGTCTTGGTCAACATTTCTGCAGGAAGAAATGTTATCGGCTTGGTGCTGCTGGTTGAAGCCCCCAGCCCCCTGATTGGGATGAGGAGTCTGCAGACGGGATCATTGGCACTGAGGGAGGCAGCACCAGGCTGGGACACACAGGCCACAGTGGGCTTGTCTTGGGGGCTCAGAGATAAGAGGACTCTCCTCTCGTTCTAAACGTGGTCCTAGGCAAAGCGTGATGGTGAACTAGAGCTGGGAAATGGGAAGTGCTTCACTCGCAGTCAGGTAACCGTGGGTCAGGATGGAAAGAGCTCAGCCCACTGGCCTTGCGGCCAGGCAGCTGCCACTGACGCCAGTGTCTACCACTGAGCCCCTCGGTCGGCTGAACGTCATTGTAGCTTCAGCTTCTGTGACAACCTCGGCAGTGTAGGCAGTACCTGCATCCGTTGCCTCATTGTGGGCAGATTTCCTCCAACCACCCTGCACCCCAAACCTGTTTGTTTTTCTCCACCTCATTCTGTGCCTTTCAGTGTGTCCAGTCGAGCGCCTCTCATGGATTGGTCACAGCCTTTGATTTCTCTCGAGCACATGGTTTGGCTCTGCGCAGTGTTGTCTTCAGTGAGCCAGCCGTGGCTCCAGTGGGCCACGTTTAGCCAGGAGTCACGATCTTGAGCATTTGCTCTCTGGATAGTTTAGTCCTTGTGTTAATGGACCATGAGCTCACCATGAGGGCACACTGGACATGGCTGAAGGGGGCGCGCGTAGACAAGGGCTAGGTTTTCTGCAAGCAGACAGAAGAGATCGCGTGCCCTGTGGTGTTGGGTTGAACCTCTCCCAGTGGTTTATCTTCAAAGGTTGCAGGGACCTAGAGATGACAAAGAGCTTTAGAGCTGAGACGGGAGGAATGTAACAGAGTGACGATGACGATGACAGGACCTCTCAAGGGTAGAAATTAAATGGCCGATGGACTCAGAGGGCTGGAAGAGGAATGGATACTCCGACTTTTGGGCACTGAGTGATTTTCATGAAATGTGTCTGAAATGAAATTGCAGTGCTTGGCTGGTTAAGTGGTTCCGTGGATGGTTTTGGTATTTTTTAGGCCTGGTGCACAGGAGGTTTCTCAGGTACATTCAGTGGTTCTTGAGGTTGTTCATGAAAGATGTTCATGAAAGAAACATTTGCTGGTTCAGAATCTTCTTGGGCGAGCTGGACCAGGGCATCTGGGTCCCGCTGCAGGTGCCTGAGAGCCTAGGGGTGGATTTATTTATCTACTAGGGCTCTTCTGTGACTTTCAGGGTTTCTGCAGAGTTGTAAGCCAACCCCTCAAGCAAGTAGTGAGTCAGTGAGGGGAAGATCTGGGTTAGGAGGGAGTCTGGGGCCCTAGCAGAATAGAGCTCTTGCTCTGTGATCAAAGCCGAGAGCACATTTGTAGACTGCACTGCTGGAAGAGTCCTGGGGACCGGCATTGGTGACTGACCGCAGAGCGCTGGGGACATGCACCAATCGGGATGCCTTCCAGTGGCTCAGAGTGCTAGGCCAGTCTATTCACAATAGAATGAATGGCTGAACAAATAGATACGTAGTGCATCGGGAGGCAGGGAAGAAGGACGGATGGATGGGGGAGTAGGTGAATGAAGCAGAAGGAACGGAGGAACCAGCAACAGGCTCCCAAACAGACGGAACTGTTTGGTCTGTCTGGAGAGGCAGAAATAACATACCCAGCCAGGGGAGTGTCCTTTGCGAACATCAGCTGAGGATCATTTGATACTGGTAACAGCAGCAACAAATAAGCTATGAGATCAGAGTTTATTTGTCTAAGTCAGTGGCTGCCTGGTGGTTGTTGACACTGGTTTTGTGGCCCAGCAGAATCCCTGCTCCAGATGCTCCATTCTGTGGGTGTTTTCACCTTCTCCTTTTGTTTGCAAAACGACTCCAGGATCTTAGTGCAGCAGCCAACAGTAAAAACTTCCCCAGGAGCTGATTCTTAAACATCTGCCAGCATACCTGTATGTCTTGTATCTGCAGCAAGGGAGACGTAGTTAGAGGATCGATGGTAGATACTTTTTGAATGATACCAATTGATTGCAGATAGAATGTAGGCTTCCTTGCCACACTGAATTTCAGATAAGCATCTGACTTTTTTTTTTTTTTTAAGTGTAAGTATCAGCTAAATATTGCACAGGACACACTTAGAGTAAAATTGTTACTGTTGTTCATGTGGAATTCAAATGAACTGGGCATCTCTTTTTTCTCTATTTGCTACATCTGACAGCTGTTAAGATATAGGAGTCACTTTATAGAAATAGAGTTGAAGGTTTGTGCCTCTTTCACAAAGTGAGGGCCCCGTGTTTTGATCACAGGTAAACATCTGGGGCATGATAGAAATGAATGTAGATTGTGCAAAGAGTTGGAACAATCTATCTAGAGGGAAACATGAAATTGGAATTAGTAGTTAGTGATGGGGAATTAACTCAAAATTAAATAAACTTGTGGAGGGCTTGTGACTCTTTAGGGAGACTTTATCATCATACTGGTTTCAGCACAACAGGAGGAGTCAAGGGCTTGGCACTGGGGCCTGGGATCATCCAGGAGATTGGCCCCTTGCTCCTGGTGTGCCCGTGCTGCTGGAGTCGCCCATAGGAGAGTTGTCTGATTGGGATCCTCACCACGTGTGATTGGATTGAAGCGTTAGGGAGAGCTGAATTTTGTAGGGAACTGGATTGAAATAAAGTGGGCCCTCAGTCTTGACGGGTCGCAGGGCTCCACAGTACCAAAAGGAAAATAACTGCATGTGTACTGGACACACGTGGACTTCTTTACTTGCCATCATTTCCAGCCGATACCGCGTGACAGCCGTGTGTGTGTGTGACATTCACACGGCATCAGACATCGTAAGTTCTCTAGTGCTGCTTTACAGTGTACGGGAGGCTGTATGGATACGGGGCCGCTTTAGACAAGGGACTTGCACAGCGGTGGCTGCTGAGGGCCAGAAGCACACACGCCTGGGCTCTCCTGCAGACTCATCGAGGCAGAGGCGCCAGGGCTGTGGGACCTGGTGGTCTTCATTGTAACTGGCCCTCCTGGTGCCTGTGACGCCCACTAAGTTTGGGAACTGGTGCCCCAGCCAGCGCACCGCTGCACAGGGAAGCTCGCCTTGCACTATGAGGCCTTAGTCTGGGGGATGAGTGTGCAGCCGGCAGAGGTTTGCTCACATGGGGGGAGTCAGCCAGGCCTCAGCCCCAAAGCCCCTGAGCAGCCGGCCCTACGATCATGAGCTCAAAGCAGCGAGATGCCTGGAGTGAGCTGCACCTGCAAGGCTGTGGCAGAGCCCAGGAGACTGGTGGTGACCTGAGTGGCCATGGTAAGGCGTGGGACATGGATGACGGGCAGATTCCTAGGTTCTGGCCCAGACCTGCCAGTGCCTTGCCCGGTGACTTCATCCAACTGCTTGGTGTTTCTCTGGACATCAATTTCTGGTCGGCGCTGTGGCTCAATAGGCTAATCCTCTGCCTGTGGTGCTGGCACCCCGGGTTCTAGTCCCAGTTGGGGCGCCAGATTCTGTCCCGGTTGCTCCTCTTCCAGTCCAGCTCTCTGCTGTGGCCCGGGAAGGCAGTGGAGGATGGCCCAAGTGCTTGAGCCCTGCACCCCATGGGAGACCAGGAGGAAGCATCTGGCTCCTGGCTTTGGATAGGCACAGCACCGGCCATGGTGGCAATTTGGGGAGTGAACCAATGAAAGGAAGACCTTTCTCTTGCTTTCACTTTCTAACTCTGCCTATCAAAAAAAAAGAAAGAAAGAAAGAAAGGAAGGAAGGAAGGAAGGAAGGAAGGAAGGAAGGAAGGAAGAAAGAAAAGTGAGGAATCCCAGGGAACAGCCCCAGTTTCTTGTGCACGTGAGGAAGATGGTGGAAGCTGGAGAGCCTTCTCTCCGTTGAGAGTGGAGTTCAGTCTCCAGGCTTCCCAGCCAGACTCTGTCTTCTCCTTCCTCGTTTCTCTCCACCTCCTGCCAGCTTCCTGGAGGCAGCACGCCTGCCTCCCTGAGGGGTAAGAGAGGAGGCTGCCTTGGCATCCTGGAGCCAGCTGAGCAGGTAAGGCCTCCTGGCTGCCTTCAGTCCCGGTGCTGGGATCCCCTGCCATCTGTCCATGGTCTGCGGTGGCTTAGGCAGGAAGTCCGGGTGCGGTGAGGGCTGGGACGTGGCCTCAAGACCTGTGTGTGGGTGGTTGTTGCTGCACAAGGCAGGTCAGGTCCTGGGGGGCTGCAGGCTGGGTGGCAGCCAGTCTGGTAGCAATGTCAGATGACATCACAGGTAGTGCTGCCCAGGCTTTGCAGATTATGTTGCCAGTCTCTCTCTCTTTTTCTTTTCTTTAATTGATTTCCTACCACAGCAGATTTGTCTTTCAGTTCTTCTTTTTTTTAAGATTATTTTTTGTTATTGAACGAGAAAGGGAGAGACAGATCTTCCATCCACTGGTTCACTTCCCAATGACTGCAGTGAAACCAGGGTCCTGGAGCTCCATCCTGATGTCCCACAGGGGTGGCAGGGGCCCGTGTTTGGGCCACCCTCCACTGCCTTCCCAGGCACATTAGCAGGGAGTTGCATTGGAAGCAGAGCAGCTGAGACTCGAAGCGGTACTCTCATGGGCTGCTGACATCATGGGCGCTGCGTGAGAGCAGGCCCCTGTCTTCAGTTCCCAGCTCAGCATTGATGTGATTCCAGCAGTCATTCCTTGTCACTGTCCCCAGCGCATGGGTGGTGTCCCTTGTCTAGACTTTGATTTTGGCTCCTGTAATGCTATGAAGCAGGTGTCATTGTTTCCCTCATCTCACAGACGAGGCACGGGCTGCATGTGGGTAAGGGCCTTGCCCAGTGAGAGGTACAGCACAGAAGCCAGGTGCAGACCCAGCTTTGTCTGCCTCCGGAGAGGGGCTCCTGATGCCCGTGCTCTTGCGATGCGAGTCCGTGCTCTGAACAAAGGGGTCCTCATTTTTTCCTGGCAACAGCGGGCTCTTCTCTGGTGCTTTTCTCAGATGATCCTGTCTCTGATGGAACTGAGAAAGCTTTTCTGGCCTGGCAGTCACCACCCTGGACAGAGTGGGGACTTCTAACCCTAGGAGCCACACAGGTGCCAGTCAGCATAGACCGATTTCCAAGATGATCTGATTCATCACTGGCAGTGGCTGGAGCTTCATCTGTAAATGCTAACTATCAAGGAGGAAGAGTAAACAAATACATGGAGTGGTCAGTTATGGCTTAAGACACCTTAACCTGGAAAAAAGTTGCCTTAAATAAAACTACTGGGCCGGCACTGTGGTGCTGTGGTGCTGTGGCACAGTGGATTAAGCCACATGTGATGCCGGCATCCCATGTGGGTGCAAGTTCAAGTCCTGGCTGCTTCAGTTCTGATCCAGCTCCCTGCTAAAGTGCCTGGGAAAGCAGCAGAAGACGGCCCAAGTGTTTGGGCCCCTGCACCCACAAGGGAGACCTAGATGAGGCTCCTGGCTTTGGCTTGGCCCAGCTCTGGCTGTTGTAGCCATTTTGGAAGTGAACCATTGGGTGGAAAACCTCTGTCTCTCTCTCTTCCACAGAAACACACACACGCACGCACACGCACGCACACATCTTCCTCTCTTTCTCTGTAACTCTGACTTTCAAATAAGTAACTAAATCTTAAAAAAATAAAACTACCAATTAGATGACAAAGGATCTCTACCTGGTGTGCGGTGTCCCGCTGTGCATGCTGGCTTGTGTGTTTTAACAATGACTGTGACTCAGGGGACCCAAACCATAATTGATGTGCTTCCAGTCGCCAGAGATGGTTCCCTGCATTTATTTCCCAGAGAAAGGGGTTGGGGGAGGATTTTCAGCCAGAGGCTGGGGTGGGGGTGGGTTCTACATTTTAATATGGTTCTTGGAGGGCCTGGGGAGATTCCTCTTATTCTCTTTATCATTCTAGGGAAGCAGAGAAAAGCTGGGACCTTTCTTTAAAATCAGCTCCGGACCTTTCTTTAAAATCAGCTCCGTCCACTTCCTTTTTTTTTTAAATTTTTTTGACAGGCAGAGTGGACAGTGAGAGACAGAGACAGAGAGAAAGGTCTTCCTTTTGCCGTTGGTTCACCCTCCAATGGCCGCTGTGGCCGGCGCACCACGCTGATCTGAAGGCAGGAGCCAGGTGCTTCTCCTGGTCTCCCATGGGGTGCAGGGCCCAAGCACTTGGGTCATCCTCCACTGCACTCCCTGGCCACAGCAGAGAGCTGGCCTGGAAGAGGGGCAACCGGGACAGAATCCGGCGCCCCGACCAGGACTAGGACCCGGTGTGCCGGCGCCGCAAGGCGGAGGATTAGCCTGTTGAGCCATGGTGCTTGGCCTCCATCCACTTCCTAAACAATCATCCGAAACCACCAATCCATCCAGTGGTGTTGAGCATAGCCGTTCTGTGCACTGTGTCCTTTCCCCCTGCACCTGTGCTGTCCATCCCCTTCCTCCTTTGTAAATGACACTGACTCAGGGTGAGAGAAAGGATGGGAAATGAAGCGCTGAGCTCCTTAGCCCACCTCAGCCCTCAGTGATGTCACCGCTCTCTCAGGATGGACTGGCTCTATGAAGGGGAGATTCTGAGAACAAACACAAGCCAATTAACCACAGTGGAGGCAGTTTAGGTGTCTTCCAATGAGAAGCTGTCATTGTCGCCATCCACAGATCTTTATTATAATGCACCTGCTGTGAGTGCAACCGCAGTGCGAGGCAAATTCCTGAAGGCAGCAGAGCCTGTGCTGTGGAAACATAATTTAAATTTCACTCTGCCTGAGCAGTTGAAACGTGCAGAGGACCAAGACTCCTGGCTCTTCTCCGTCCTGCTGTTGCCTCTACTTCCCTTTCAGAGTCCAGCAGGTTAGCAGCTCTCCTTGCTGACTGGCCGGGTGCAGGCTGCCTACCTGTGATGCACGGTGCAACACCCATGCTCTCTGTCCACCCCTCCCCGCCCCCTGTTGCTGTGACCCTGAGTCCTGTTGGTGTCCTCCACGTCTCCACCTGTTCCTCTCTGTCTGGTGACTGCACATGGAGCCGTGTCGGGGTTTCCTGGTGATTTTCCAGAGCTGCTGGAGTGCAGGGTGTGACTCAGGCTGTTGTCCAGGGGCTGCTCGCTGAGCACCCCCCTCTGTCCTCACCTTGAAGGAGTCCCCTGACCCATCTGACCCCGACTGCCCCAAGAGGGCGTGCACGCCCAGGGAAGGGCTATGTGTGCGAGGCGAGGTGGCAGTCCCTGCTGATGCAGTGTCTGTAGATCCTCAGCTTCCCTTCGAGGCAGCGTCTGCTGTTGCATTCTTCACCCTGCAGGGCTGTACCCAACGGTAGCAGTTAAAGTTCTAGAGTCAGTCGGCCTGGGGTTGAATCTTAGCGTGTGCTTCTACTGGTTGGGTGACTTGGGACACGTTTCTCCACTCCCCTGGACTTCAGTTTCCACATCTCTAAAATGGCACACCATTGCACATGTAGCAAGCATTTGCTCCGACCTTTATTTTCTGAAATACGGAGGATGCAACCCCTGTTTAAAACCTCTGTCCTTTCTTTCCCTGACCTGCTGTTCTTTCTGCTTGGTCTTGTTTCTGCTCATAGCACTTGGTGGTGGGCAACACACATTATGTCCTGTGTCGGCCTTCAGAATTTTAGGACATATTTAAATAAAAGCAGGGAATGTTCAAGACTGGGACATCAGGGGCCAGTGCTGTGGCTCACTTGGTTAATCCTTCACCTGTGGCGCTAGCATCCCATATGGGTGGTAGGTTCTAGTCCCGGTTGCTCCTCTTCCAGTCCAGCTCTCTGCTGTGGCCCGGGAAGGCAGTGGAGGATGACCCAGGAGCTTGGGCTCCTGCACCCGCATGGGAGACCAGGAAGAAGCACCTGGCTCCTGGCTCCGGCCGTGGTGACCATTTGGGGGGTGAACCAACGGAAGGAAGATCTTTCTCTCTGTCTCTTTGTCTCTGTCTCTCTCCCACTGTTTATAACTCTACCTGTCAAAAAAAAAAAAAAAAAAAAAAAGACTGGGACATGGCACAGCAAAGTAGAACCCTGGAAAGAGATCGATCCAGTCTGAGTGCAGAATCTCCCATTCTGCCCTTTCTCCTATCCTGCCCCTGTTCCTCTTGAACCCTTGGCTTCAGTGGTTTGCAGTGTCTGGGAACGCCCTGGCTGTACCTTGCCCTTGCGCAGCCCTGGCCTTAGCATAGAGAGAGGGCTCTTCTCTCTATTGCCTTGCTTCTCCTTGTTCACCTGTGGGACGAAGATGCGTCTCCTTGCAACCCTTGGCCCTCTCGTGTACACCCACGTTCTTGCACAGTGCCTTGTACACAGTAGGGGCACGATCAGTAATGTGTGAACTTCTTCCTAAACCGAGTATTTGGAACCCTCTGCTATCAAAGGTCTTTTCCAGCTCTGTGGTTTGTTGCTTTGGAAATTTCTAACAAGTTTAACACGTCTTCTGAGAAAGACTTCATAGAACACTTCCCTTGCACTCTGGTGATGCCCCTTTGTCAAGATAATGACCTCCTGTTGAAATGTGCCCTGGTCTTCAAAGGGTCTTTGCTGTGTCCCTCTCTCTCATTGATAGGACCTCCTGCTGGACTGGGGTCATGGCATTTGCCAAAAGGGTCCTTCCTTGGGTCACTCTACTCCAGTCAAGCGAGTGCTGCTGCAGTGCTATTAATTTCACGGAGACGTGCATGGTTTCATTCCTCTGCTCCGGAGAATCGCATGGATGGGCTCCTGGTGCCCACGGTATCAGTCTAAATCCCTCAGTCCAAACAAGGGCATCTCTGGTCCTCCAGGAACACCCCGAACCCCCTGCCGCTGTCGCGCCCCTCCTGTGGCCAGCCCATCTCCCTCTGGTCCCTTTTCCCTTCACACAGACTGTATGGCTTGTGGGTCTTTGATGGGTGCCACTGTTGTTTCTGATGCACCCAGTACCTTGATGGGTTCATGCCCATGCTCATAGCTGTTTTCCAGAGCCCGCCTGAAGGCTTCCAGTTTTAGTTTCTCATTTGATCCTTCGTTGCACTGAAATCCGTAGTCTGTTCTAAGAAGCCTTTATTGTTTAAAACCTTATCCCCGGACTGATTACTGAACTATTCTTCAAAGGCCTAACACTTATTAATACAATTTGTTATTACATTACTCTGCATTCTTGAATATTTTTTTATCTCCCTGAATTGCTTGTCAGTGCTCTGCTGTTATGAGCTATTGTCTTCTGCTTCTTTGGAAACTGCCCAGGGTGGTTTTTTGTTAGTGTAGACATTTGTTGAACGAGAATGGCATTTTCTAAGTAGAAACGTAGACAACAGGGGCAGTGGAGTTAATAATGATGGTGAAGTTTTTCCCTTTTCTCCACCTGGCAAAGGTCTGATGAGAGAGTAAAGGATGTCAGATTAGTGTGGGCATTAATTATAAGGGGAGAGCTTAATTGGCTTCAGGAACTTTGCATCATTCGGTAAAGGGAACAGTCCATTACTCTCAAGGGACGCTCCGTATCACTGCTTAGTTCTAGTTGGTGATGCCGCCCTGACATGCTGGCTGGGTGGTACCAGGTGACACTGCAGAGAAGAAGGGCCCTGGTTTGGGTCTGTTGAAATCCTCAGCTGCTAAGCAGTGTTCCCACCGTGTCTGCTCCTGGAGCAGAATCTTGGAACTTAAAGATGGGAAAGGCCTTTTGAGGTTCCCGTCATCACTGTATGTCCATGCATGCATGCACCCATCCACGCATCTGTCGCTCCCTCCCTGGTGATCGGGAAACCACGCGTGTGCAAGGTTCTATATGAGCATCACCAGGAGATCTCGGTGGGAGCACAGGTATGGATCGAATGGGGCTCACTGAAGATCTTTGTGATCGTGCAGTTGAATGGCCCTTTCATGAAGCATTTTAAACACCTTTCTAAAAAAGTGGTGAGATTTAAGAACTTGGGAATTAAAGAATTTAAATAAAGACTGAGTAGCTCGGCGTCACGAAGTGGCTAGGTGGTACCTTAGCTGGCCTTACAGAGGAGACTGAGGTGCCACGGTGGGGTTTTGCTGCTGCCTGTGCATGGTGTGGTTTCCATCCAGGGGCAGTCTTGGTGTGCTCAGAACAAATGGCCACTTTGGGGTACAGCTAGACAGATCCTGACATGTGTCCCGTGCTCTTTCCAGGCCTGCCACCCTCTGCTCTGTGACTTCACCTGCCTGGGCCTCAGCAGCCTGGTCTCTGAATCGGCCTCTGACCCAGCTACCCCACAGGTCCAGGGCAGCTTTGCAGAGGGACAGGTCCGTGGTGTCAGGGTCTTGGGGATCTGGGCTGGATCCCTGGCTTTGCCGCATGACACTGGGGTGGGTCTGTGAAGGCGGAGATGGCTGCTGTGGCCTGGGTTACAAACGCTCTGCCCCTTCGTGTTCATGAATTGAAGTCCTAACCCCAAGTTGACTGCAGCGTGAGTGTGTTGGGAGGTAGGGTCGTCACAGAGGTTGCTGGGTTAGAATCAGGTCTCTAGGACAGGCCCTCTTAGAGTGTAGCTGGAATACCTACCAGGAGAGGGGTTGAGGACATGGGTGTGCTTGGGGGAAGACACAGAGAGAGGACGGCCAAGGGCAGCTCAAGGGGAGAAGATGTCAATCCTGCTGACACCTTCAACTTGGACCTGCTGCCTCCAGACCTGGGAGAAATTAACCTCTGTTGTTTAAGCTGCTTGGTGATGGTCCTTTGTGATGGTGTCCCCTGCAGATAACGTGACTGTCACCTGAGGGGGAGAGGCGGCACTCGGAGGCAGGTGACATCTGTGTCTTGGTGTGTGGCACGTGGGAGGGAACCCTGTCTCCACTCGGGTCTCTGGATACATGTTTCCAACCATGGCCACTTGCACGGTGCTCTTTCCCTGTGGGCAGGCTCAGTGCCTGGTGCACAGTCTTGGATGTCAAATATTCTGTTTTTTGTTTTTTTTTTTTTTTTGAAGATTTATTTATTTATTTGAAAGTCAGAGTTACACAGAGAGAGAAGGAGAGCCAGAGAGAGAGAGAGAGACATCTTCCATCCACTGGTTCACTCCCTGGTTGGCTGCAGCGGCCAGAGTTGTGCCAATCTGAAGCCAGGAGCCACAAGCTTCTTCTGGTTCTCCCACGCTGGTGCAGGGGTCCAAGGACTTGGGCCATCTTCTACTGCTTTCCCAGGCCACAGCAGAGAGCTAGATGGGAAGTAGAGCAGCTGGGACTAGAACTGGCGCCCATATGGGATGCCGGCACTGCAGGTGGTGGCTTTACCCACTACACCACAGCGCTGACCCCTTTTGTTTTGTTTTAACGGCCTCTCCACTGAGTGTCAGCTCCTTTCCTCCGTCTGTGGAGACCCGACAGGTGACAGTGCCTGGCTTGGTGGAAAGCTCACCTCTCCTCCCGCCCGCGTACCTGATGTCTTTCCACGAGCCCAACACCCTACAGAACAGTCCAGGGACATTCCTCAAGGCTCCTCGTGGGTGCTCTCTGGGGCAGCAGCATTCTCTGTGCCTCAGACGTTGTCATCTTGGCTGGGTGTCGCCGCCTCTCTCCGAGACCCTGGCTTAGTCTGGTCAGCACGTATGCCCACGTGTCCACTGGCCGGGTCTCTGGGTGGCGATTCAGCAGGCATTGCCACAGCTAAGTACACATTGGTGCTGGCCTTGTCTGTGTCTCTGGCTTCTTCAGCTCCGCTCCCTGTTGTTGATTTTGATGGGGGTACTCACCCCCAAGGCCCTTTCAGAACCATAGAGATTACAGCAGTGACATCAGCCACTTGGGCGTGTGGGTCGCCAGTGGGAGGCAGCTCCATCTGGAAATTAGAAAGAGATACAAAATCCTCTTCTTTCACTTCCGCTGGACTTATCTGCAGCTTTGCAGGTAGACAGAGCCAAGTGGGGAATGTACAGATTTCCCAGTGCTTCCTAATGCAGCTTGCTTGCTTGTTTTCTTTCTCCCTTTATTTCTTTCTTTTTCTTTTCTTTCTTTTTTCTTTTTTCTTTTCTTCTCTCTCTTTCCTTTCCTTTCCTTCTCTCTCTCTCTCTCTCTCTGTCTTTCCTCCCTCCCTCCCTCCCTTCCTTCCTTTTTTTTTTTTTTTTTTTTTTAAGTCCTTTGATTCCAAAGAGCTGGGAACAGGCAGTGAGGCAGGCTGGGTACCCAGAGTCACTGGGTACTGAGAGAGGCCCGATGCATGTGTGCCTGGAGTCCAGTGTGCTGGAGAGACCTTGGCCGTGCCTGGCCAGCATGGCCATGAGCCCCAGCAGGAGCAGTTCTGTGCCCGCTTTGAGCTGTCAGCACCTACAGACTTCCTAAGTTACCAGGCAAAGAGGAGCCTTGGCCAGGCTTTTGCTGTGTGTGGTTTGGGTGTTTTTCCTGCTCACCTGCGCACTCCCTGTATGTTACTGATGGGTACGTAGGAAAATGACAGCTACCCTGCCTATGGCAGAGAGCAGGCAGGGGCCCCGGGGGGCTTCCCGCAGCAGCCGTCGGATCTGGCCAAGGTCAGGGCGGTGAGCGGAGGGGGAGCCAGGCTGATTGCTGCTTCCTCCTCACATTCTTTATCAACCGTAGCCTTGCTCCGCTCCAGCTGGTCTCATGCCATCTCCTGGAGATGACAGAATCTTCCATAATGAGGGATTTTGTTTTAAAGATAAAAAGATTTTATTTTTATTTATTTGAAAGAGTTACAGAGAGAGGTAGAGACAGAGAGAGAGGTCTTTCATCCGCTGGTTCACTCCCCAGATGACCGCAACGGCCGGAGCTGCGCCGATCCAAAGCCTGGAGCCAGGAGCTTCTTGTGGGTCTCCCACATGGGTGCAGGGTCCCAAGGACTTGGGCCATCTTTCGCCGCTATCCCAGGCCATAGCAGAGAGCTGGATCAGAAGAGGAGCAGCCGGGACTAGAACCAGCGCCTATGTGGGATGCTGGCGCTTCAGGCCAGGGCGTTAACCCGCTGCGCCACAGCGCCGGCCCCATGGGGCCATGACTTCTTTTTAGCTGCTTTCATCTTGCAGTGGTCCTGGGATGGGAGCTGCTAGCGGGAGAAGCTGGGGTGGCAGAAACAGGCCCATCCAGAGCATTCCGTCCTGTGCATTTTGCAAAAAAAGAACTTCTAAGATGGGAGGTTAGCTATGCAAATGACCCGGGGCCCAGATATCTTCTGTCTTGGTTTGCTGAATCACTTCCGTTCTTAAAAGCTGTTCAGTCTGTCTTCACAAGAATATCCCTTAGCTCCTCCAGGGGAGAACCTGAAAAGATGTGCAGAGGTTTCTCCTTTAATGATTGCATTCGCCTTCACAGGGCCAAGGCTGACTCGGGCCAGGTCACTCACGCAGGTCTGGATGGGCGGCCCTGGCACCTGCGGCCCCTCCCCCAGCCCGCGGCTCCTCCCCCGGCCCGCGGCCCCTCCCCCGGCCCGCGGCTCCTCCCCCGACCCGCGGCCCCTCCCCCGGCCCGCGGCCCCTCCCCCGGCCCGCGGCTCCTCCCCCGGCCCGCGGCCCCTCCCCCGGCCCGCGGCCCCTCCCCCGACCCGCGGCTCCTCCCCCGGCCCGCAGCCCCTCCCCCGGCCTGCAGCCCCTCCCCCGGCCCGCGGCCCCTCCCCCGGCCCGCGGCTCCTCCCCCGGCCCGCAGCCCCTCCCCCGGCCCGCGGCCCCTCCCCCGGCCTGCGGCTCCTCCCCCTAGGCGAGCTGTGCTGCTGCTTTCTAGGCACTCTCACCTTTCCTCCCCTCCACCGCCATCCTGCCCACAGAAGGGAGCCTCCCCTCCTCCCTCTGAGCCCCCGGAGGCGTCGGCTGGCAGCCTGCACTAGGGTGTGGGCTGAGCCTTGCCATCCGCGCTTGCTATAACGGGAAGCAGCGCTCAGAGGAGAGCTATGGGGGTTTGCATGCAACCAGTCTCATGGCGCTGAGAGCCACGCAGCTCTGATCACGCCACACACCGCCAGCACACCGCACGGAAGACACACTAATGTGCAGCGTGGGCTTGTCTTAGCGTCCTCTCTAGGGTCCTCTGCTCTCGCCGTCCCCCTGGTGTGGGGTTAACTCCTGGGGCAGCCCTGTGTTGATGCCTATTTTCAGGGATCGACATGGGACTCCTGCTAGGGGAGGAGTGGGTGTCTTCACTGAGCTCCATTTACTGCATCAGTAAACCAAGCATGCAACTGCTGGCATGCAGATTTGTGGAAGTTAAGACAATGGATGAGTGCAAAGCACTTTGTGCAATGCCTTGCACATGCCACGTGCTCGCTGGTAGGAAGGTCAGTGATCTCAGTGTGGTCATTCTTGGTTCCTTGACTTGCACGGATACCATGGTGAAAACAAGACACTGTCCAGGGTAAGACCTGCCTGTGGTCCCCTGTAACAGATGAAAGCTGTTGGCATAGCCGCGGGATAACTCAAAGAGCTGACTAATTCAGCAGCCGCAGAGGACCTAGAAGATTCCAGACGTAGATTCTTTGGCCAATCCTGTCTCAGAATGCACTGTCCTGGGCAAGTCCGTTTCACGTGATTTTACTATCAACCATCAAACGAGGCTACCTGAGCGTCGTACACTGTTGTGTGGTAATGAAAGAAGAGAATGCAAGGCAAATGCCTGCTCAGGGCTGGAGTATAAGGGAGGGGGCGAGGCCCTCAGTGTCTGTTGTATCTGACTTGCTGCTGACCACGGCGACCACCACCGCTCTTCAGGAGAGTGAGCGCTAGCTAGTTCATCACAAGCAATGGAAACGTGCACGGCCCGTCGCTCTGCCTGTTAACCCGAAGTGAGAACCCCGCCGGTGCCCCGTGCTGTTGGTCCCGCCGTGTCTTCCCTCCACAGAGCCCTCTGTGGCCTCAGGAATTGTGGGCATCTTGAGGAGGGGAAAGTGAGCGATGACGAAGTTTCCAGCCTGCTGTGTGGCCGAGGGCCGAGGGCCCTGCCCAGGTTGCACAGCTTCCGGGTGTCAGTGCCGACGTCTGTCCCTCGGGCACTCCAGCCAGGGCACTGCCTCGGAACCTCTGTTGTGCCTGTCCGGTAGCCTCGGGGTCTAGCGGCAGTGCCAGAGCACACCCAGCTTGTTCAGATCCGGGGTTGCTTGGATGCACCTGAGCGATCCCTTTGGCGGCAAGCGACACTGAGCCAGGGGCGTGACTGGCAGGTGGGATGTGAGGCCACGAGTGGGAGGAAGGCCTGGGACTTTGACCCCTAAAGGGTTTTCTATAGTGGGCAGCCACGAGGCCGAGGTCCTGGGGACCTGAGGCAGGTGAATGGCTGCCTGCGTGGGCCTCCCTGATGCTGAGGGTCTTGTCCTGCCCAGGAGGATGGTGGGAGACCCCCGTGAAGGGGGATCTTCACAATACCTGGGGACTCAGTGTACTCAGGGAGTGTTGATTGCCTTCTCATCTCTGGATTTGGGGTGGGGTGGGGTGGGGGGAGGCACTTGAGTGAGGCCCGTTTAAGCCTGTGGCTCAGAGTATTAGGGGGGCAATTCCCAGTATCCAGCACAGTCCCTGTGCTCACCACACACACACACACACACACACATGCACACACGTGCATACCTGGTCATTGCTCACAGATCCATGTGTGCGTCACTGAGAACATGAGAGGGGGACATGGAGGGACGATGGGGTCACATATTCCAGTAGGTTATACCCTCTTTTTTTTTTTTTTTTTTTTTTTTGACAGGCAGAGTGGACAGTGAGAGAGAGAGACAGAGAGAAAGGTCTTCCTTTTGCTGTTGGTTCACCCTCCAATGGCCGCTGCGGCCGGCGCGCTGCGGCCAGCGCACCGCGCTGATCCCATGACAGGAGCCAGATGCTTTTCCTGGTCTCCCATGGGGTGCAGGGCCCAAGTACTTGGGCCATCCTCCGCTGCACTCCCTGGCCACAGCAGAGAGCTGGCCTGGAAGAGGGGCAACCGGGACAGAATCCAGTGCCCCGACTGGGACTAGAACCCGGTGTGCTGGCACCACAAGGCGGAGGATTAGCCTAGTGAGCCGCGGCACCAGCCTATACCCTCTTTTCATAATGTGATTACAGTCTGTTATGAGAGAAATGGGAGTCAATAAAATGAAGAATTAGATGTGGGGTCAACTCCTAAGATTGAAGACCTAAACGTTTGACGATTCTGCGCTTTAGCAAGGGTGGTCTTATTCTAGCCCCTCACCAGTGTCCTCCTGCTGTGGCTTTTGCGGTGTGGCCTCAGTCTGCGTCCTCAGTTTCACTTTTCTTCCTCATTCCTGAAGGCCTCCCTTGACAACATGCATGTATCATGTGTTACAGATGAGCACACGTTTCATGGCCTCAGAGATCACTTGCTGACTGTTCCGTGGGTCTGCAGGTTGGAAGTCCAAGACCAGTGCACTGGGCAGCAGGTTGTCAGCGGGGCCAGCTTCTCTGGGAAGCTTGAGGGGAACATCCGTGTCCAGGCTGCTCTCAGCTTCAGCTGCCCTGTGCATCCCTTGGCTTCTCATCACTTCAGTCTTCCTAGAGTTCCCTTGAGTCTCTGCTCCACCATCATACCGAATCCTCTGATTCCAACCTGCTCCATCACCACACCCCCCTCGCCTGTCCTACCTGTCCATCACCCCCTCTTCCCTGTCCCACCTGTCCATCACACCCACCTTCCTACTCCCACCTGTCCATCACCACACCCTCTTCCCTGTTCCCACCTGCCCATCACACTCCCTTCCCTGTCCCACCTGTCCATCACACCCTCTTCCCTGTCCCACCTGTCCATCACACCCACCTGCCCTGCTCCCACCTGTCCATTACCACACCCCTCTTCCCTGTCCCACCTGTCCATCACACCCACTTTCCCTGCTCCCACCTATCACCACACCCACCTTCCCTGTCCCACCCATCCATCACCACACCCCCTTCCCTGTCCCACCTGCCTGTCACACCCCCTTCCCTGTCCCACCTGTCCATCACACCCACCTGCCCTGCTCCCACCTGCCCGTCACCCCCCCTTCCCTGTCCCACCTGCCCGTCACCCTCCCTTCCCTGTCCCACCTGCCCGTCACCACACCCCCTTCCCCTCACCCTTCTGCACCCTCTTACATGGAGACCCTGGTAATAACATCAAGCCCAGCCGGGTGAGCTAGGCACTCTCCCCACACCAGGAGCTTTAACCGTTGTCTACAAAGCCCCTTTTCCACAGAATGCAGCACTCACCAGCCCAGCCATCATCACATGGACATTTAGCCCACCAAGATGCAGTTGCTGAGGCCTGATTCCTAGTGTGTTCGTTGCCTGGGGAGTACGTTTTCCTTCCATCTTTGCCAGGGCAAGGCCTGTTCGGCTCTCAGAATCCAGCGTCAGCTTCTTCCCTACAAGGAGACTTTTCTGGGCTTTCCCTCTCCTGCCTGTCGGGTGTTTTTTTCCTGCTTACCTACCTCCTGGAGCCCAGGCCTCTGGTAGCCTGACTCCCCAGCTGTATCATAATTAGAGGTTTGATCCTTGGGGACAGAGGTGTGTGGGAATCACTGTCTAGCCCCTGAGATGGACTCTGGGCATTGTCTGATGGACACCCTGGATGGGCACCTCAGCCCCACCGAGGAGAAGCCCTTGGTCCTGATCTCCGTGTCACCTTGTGGGCCCAGAATTGCCTTTCTCCTGGGAACTGCAGTCCTCTGGGCTTCAACCTGTCAAGGTCCCATGTTTTCCTGTCCCTTCAGCTGTCTAATTCCCTCTTTGTTGGGCTGCAATGGATTAGCCTAAGTAAAAGCGCATAGACAATTTCCTATTAACATTTATATTGCTTTTCTTTTCCCTCTCTTGGCGAGCCTCTCCAGACATGGGGCTGCCGTGGAAAGCATTCTTTCATCTACATAATGGTCCCTGCTGGGTGCTGGAGTCCAGCTTTTTGCCAGGCTTTGGGAGAAGAGTGAGTGTGATGGACTCATGAGCTCAGGCGGAGGAAAAAAAAAAAAATCAGACCTAAAGGTCAGTGCAGAAACTGCAAGTGAGATCCAGGAAATGCAGAGTGAGTGCCCGCTCTGTGACTGCTCCCATGCCAGCTCTCAGTGTGCAGAACTAATATCTAGCGTCTATTAAGTGGTTACGACGTGCCAAACATATAATACGTGCTGCAAGCATTGTTCCAAGTGCTTTAATTTTATGATCTCCTTGACTTCTCCAACAGCCCTGTGAAATACAAGGCACCATTGGTGGTGTCAGTTTTCTAGAGGAAGCAACTGGGGCTTCTCAGGTTCAAGGTCACGCTGCAGTGAGTGGGAGGGGCTCCCCCACCCACTGCCATTCTGCCTTGTTGGTGGAGACCCTGCCCACAAATGCTCATGGTCTGGAGGTCATGTCTGAGCTGGCACCAAAAGGCAGAGGGAGTAACGCAGACAAAGGCAGGGAGGTGTGAACGTCAGTATTTTGTTCAGGGGAGACTGAGGAGCAATGCAGGAACGTTTAAGGCTGGAGGAAGGGTGGGCAGAGAGCCAGAGACGGGAAGGACGGAAGGCTGGACGGGACAGTAGTCAGAAGACGGTGTGCACTACCCACACCCTGGAGGTGAGGATGAGGTCATGGACGGCGGCATTTCCCAGTCTGTAGTGGGCACAGGCGCCTCCCAGAATCTTATCTTAATGCAGGCTCTGGCTGATGGGCCTGGGGTGGTGGCCTTGACTTTGGCTTTTTCAGGGACTCCCAGGGGAGGGAGAGTGTCGAAGGGGATGCAGGTGCTGCTGGGAGGTGATGTCATGGTGTTACTCAGTGTTGGGCTCAGTGGCTGAGAGGGGCCGTGAGGGAGTTCTCAGGGCTGAACAGTGGATGGGGAAAGGAACTGGGGGATCGGAGCGAAAGAGGCAAAATGGAGGAGGCACCTGGAGTGAAGAGGGGGCCGATGGGAGTCCGAGGGCACTTGTTCAAAAAGCTCCTGGAAAAAGGAAACGAAAGAGAAGTTTGGGTGCAAAAATGCTGAGGTCCAGGCACAGTGTTTTCATAATACGTGTTTTCCATAGGGTTTGCGAAGACCCCTCAGAGGCGTGGATTTCATGACCTCTGGTTTATCGGTTATGTATGATAAGTCCTCAGTGACGGTGGCTCAAGCCAGAGGGATGCTTGCCTCTGTCACATCCGAGAAGTCAGAGGTCGGCAGGGTGGCAGAGGTGGTTTGCTGGTGTCGTTCAGTTCCCCCAAGTCCTGTCTTGCCGCCTTGCCGGCCTCGGCTCTAGGCTGCCACACCTCTGCATCCAGTACAGCCCTGGAGCATCAACACTCTTGGTGTGGGCCAGCACTCCAGAAGCAGCAGGGAGAAGGCTGCATGGACACGCGTCTGGATGGGGAAGCTGGGAATGGCTTCTCTGAAGTCCCCCGCTGCTGTGCCCAGCTGCCCTGGAGCCCGGGAGATGCGGTCCCTTCTCCGCGGCTTGGCTCTCCCAGATGTAGGCAGAACAAGCAGCATGGAGGTGGGGTGGCCACGTGGCATCCTTGCTGCAAGGAAGAAGCGTGGTCAGGACTTTAAAAGGGGAGGACCCTAATTACTCAGGTTCCCCAGAGGGGCCTGGTGATGGCCCCTCAGGCTCAGAGGTCGTGGAATCTGTGTGCTTTGGTGTCACTAGCTCATAAATGTATCTCCTCCATCACAGTAGATCTGTCCACCTCCTTCTAGTGTAGGGTGCACCTCCGCTACCACCTCCTCTGGGAAGTCCACCAGGTCTCTCAGACCAGAACCGGTCCTGCATCTTTTTATTTTTATTTTATTTTATTTTATTTTATTTTATTTTATTTTATTTTATTTTATTTTATTTTTATTTGACAGATAGAGTTAGACAGTGAGAGAGAGACAGAGAGAAAGATGTTCCTTCCGTTGGTTCACTCCCCAAATGGCCACCACGGCTGGAGCTGCGCTGATCCAAAGCCAGGAGCCAGGTGCTTCTTCCTGGTCTCCCGTGTGGGTGCAGGGGCCCAAGCACTTGGGCTATCCTCCACTGCCCTCCTGGGCCACAGCAGAGAGCTGGACTGGAAGAGGAACAACCGGGACTAGAACCCAGCACCCATATGGGATGCCGGTGCCGCAGGTGGAGGATTAACCAAGTGAGCCACGGTGCTGGCCCCAGTCCTGCACCTTTTAAACAGCAAGCATGGTTTCGGTATACTTCAGGCAGCCCACATGTCATTCTCTTTGGTACCTCATTAAGTCTATTTATTTATGTATTTAGTTATTTGAAAGGCAGAATTACAGAGAGAGAGGGACACAGAGGAGAGAGGGAATCTTCCATCTGTTGGTTCACTCCCCAGCAAAGGCCTGGGCTGTGCCAGGAGCTTCTTTTGGGTCTCCCATGTGAGTGGCAGAGGTCCAAGCACTTACGCCGTCTTCCACTGGTTTCCCAGGCTGTTAGCAGGGAGCTGGATCAGCAGTGGAGCAGCAGGACAGGAACCAGGGCCTATATGGGGTGCCGGCAGAGCAGGTGGCAGCTTTACCCAATGCCACAGCCGACTCCCTTATTTTGTCTTTACATGTGCATTTGTGTTCTGTGGGAGGATGCTGGGTAAGCATGGTGCAGGTTCTCATCTCCATGGGGGAAAGAATTCAAGAACAGGATGAAGGAGAGCAGGAAGGCAAGATCCATTGAAAGGAAAAGTAGGAGGGGCCGGCACTGTGGCATAGCAGGGAAAGCCACCGCCAGTGGCGCCGGCATCCCATATGGGTGCAAGTTCTAGTCCCGGCTGCTCCTCTTCTGATCCAGCTCTCTGCTATGGCCTGGGATAGCAGTAGGAGATGGCCCAAGTCCTTGGGCCCCTGCACCTGTGAGGGAGACCCGGAAGAAGCTCCTGGCTCTTGGTTTCGGATCTCTGCAGCTCCAGCCATTGGGGCCAGTTGGGGAGTGAACCAGCAGATGGAAGACCTCTCTCTCTCTGCCTCTCCTTCTCTCTCTGTAACTCTTTCAAATAAATAAACAAATCTTAAAAAAAAAATAAGGAAAAGTAGGCATTCAAGAAATGAGTGTAGGCAAACTCAAAGAGAAGGAGCAGCAATTTATGTGAGTGGGGATGGACGTGGTGTCTGAGGCGGGGCTTTGAGTATTTGAAGGACAGGAGTCTGGGGCGGGGCTTGAGTGCCATACACTTAGGTGGCTTTTGTTTGGGAAGTCTCAGAGGTGACCTGGCTTGATGGGAGTGGGTGTGCTGACCATGATAACTGTATTACAGTGACATTATACTGACCTAAAGGTCCCCACAGGGAGCCAGCCTGCAGCCACCTTGGATTTTTCTAGCCTGCACAAACCCTGGCAGCTGTGTTTGCACGAAGTGTGGCTTGGGTGGGGTTTCCAGGTTGCAGCTTGCACCCTGGGTGCTGGCCGTGTCCCCTGCCTCTCTGTTCTGCCCCTCCCTCCCCCGACTTGCCTGCATCGCTTCTGCATTGAATGTGAGGAAGCCTTTGGCCCCTGGCACAGAAGGCGTCTGTTGCGGGGAGAATGCCAGGAAGGGCCAGTGAAACCAGTGAGCAGGGAAATCCAGCTGAGGGCCTGTGGAGCAGGTGTTACTCTTGGAGCCATGGTTTTCAGACTCCACTGACCATCAGGGTTCCCTGGGGCTTGTTAGATGACCCCTGTCCTCCTCTCCCACAACTTCCAGTGTACTCGGGCCTGGGGATTTCTAACAAGTCCCCAGGTGTAGCCCCTGAAGGAATGCATGCATTTGTTGCTCTGTCCCCCAGGGAACCTGCATGTCATTTAAACCAGCTCACAGGCATCAGGCATGGCACTTATGCTCAGGGAAACTCAGCCAATGCATGAACCTCTAGAGGAGTCTCAGAGGTCAAGGGTGCTTGGAGCCTTGCTTCCAATTTTTTTTTTTTTTCAAACAAATTCCCAGTTTGACCTAATCTTAGATGCAGATTGTAAGATATATTATTGTTTTATGTAATGCCAATACATTTTAAAAGGCTTTTAATTAAACCACAGCACAATGCTTTCTGATCCCTTTGAATCCCTTTGCACTTCCTAAAAGAACCCTTTTAGACTTAATTAGATAAGGTTTTATAATATTTGCCCTGACGCCTGTATAGAAGGGAAACACAAAAAGTATGTTGAATTAGACATTACAAAACCCTCTTAAGTTTCTTAGAAGAAATTTTTATTACAGATTTATTTATTTGAACATCAAGGTGACAGAGGGGAAAAGACAAACAATGAGAAAGAGAGAGACAGAGATCTTCCATCTGCTGGTTCACTCCCTAAATGGCTGCAAGGGCTGGAGCTGCACCAGGAGCCAGAAACTCCATCCCAGTCTTCTACGTGGGTGCAGGGGCCCGAGCACTTGGGCCGTGTTCTGATGCCTTCCCAGGTGCATTAGCAGGGAGCTGGATCAGAAATGGAGCAGCCGGGACTCAAACCGGCGCTCATATGGGACACCTGGGGGTGCAAGCAGCGGCTCAGCCCATGGTGCCACGGTGCCACGGTGCCAGCGCCTACATCTTCACTTTGAGTCTCACTCAGCATGCCCTGCGCCCGTGGTTCCCACACTGTGCCGCATCCGCTGCACCACAGCGAGCACGCTGTGTTTCTCCCGAGAGGCAATGAAGTCCCCGAGATGCACCTTGGAGCTATCTGGAGCTGCCCTCCTCCTGGCACCTCTTGTGGGAATGGCACTGACACATCTGAGTCTCTGTCCCATCCTGTCCTTCCCCCCAGCCCTTTGGTTCATACTGGTTGCAAAAGTGGTCCCCCAGGGGCTGGTGCTATGGTGTAGCAGGTAAAGCTGCCACCTGCAATATTGGCATCCCATATGAGCACCGGTTCGAGTCCCGGCTGCTCCACTTCTGATCCAGCTCTCTGCTGACCTGGGAAAGCAGTGGAGGATGGCCCAAGTGCTTGGGCCCCTGTACCCACGTGGGAGACCCAGAAGAAGCTCCTGGCTCTGGCCTTTGTGGCCAGTTGGGGAGTGAACCAATGGATGGAAGACCTCTCTCTTTGTGTAACTCTGACTTTCAAGCAAATAAATAAATCTTAAAAAAAAAAAAAGAGCCGGCGCCGTGGCTCAATAGGCTAATCCTCCACCTTGCGGCGCCGGCACACCGGGTTCTAGTCCCGGTTGGGGCGCCGGATTCTGTCCCGGTTGCCCCTCTTCAAGGCCAGCTCTCTGCTATGGCCAGGGAGTGCAGTGGAGGATGGCCCAAGTGCTTGGGCCCTGCACCCCATGGGAGACCAGGAAAAGCACCTGGATCCTGGCTCCTGCCATCGGATCAGTGCGGTGCGCCGGTTGCAGCGGCGGCCATTGGAGGGTGAACCAACGGCAAAGGAAGACCTTTCTCTCTGTCTCTCTCTCACTGTCCACTCTGCCTGTCAAAAAAAAAAAAAAAAAAAAAAGTTGTCCCCTCCACTGTCTCGGATCTCCATCAAGGCCACTGACACCCACTCTTTGGGATCCCTGAATGTGCCACCTGTGGCATTTGTGTGACCACGGCCATGTGGTCCTCCCTCCACATTCACTGAGTGCTTCTCGACTGCAGAGCCATCAGAATGTGAGAGGAACTTGTCGTAGAATCAGTAGTCCTTTAAAAACACCCCCGGTGGCCGGCACCGTGGCTCACTAGGCTAATCCTCTGCCTGTGGCGCCAGTACTCCAGGTTCTAGTCCCTGTTGGGGTGCTGGTTCTGTCCTGGTTGCTCCTCTTCCTGTCCAGCTCTCTGCCATGGCCTGGGAAGGCAGTGGAGGATGGCCCAAGTGCTTGGGCCCTGCACCTGCATGGGAGACCAGGAGGAAGCACCTGGCTCCTGGCTTCAGATCGGTGCAGCTCTGCTTTGGGACCATTTGGGGAACCAATGGAAGGAAGACCTTTCTCTCTGTCTCTCTCTCTCTCACTGGCTAACTCAGCCTGTCCAAAAAAAAACACAAACCACCCCTGCTGTGTGAAGCACTTGTCTCTATTGTCAAGGGTTCTCCCGTAACCCACCCTACTTCCTGTTTACTCCAGTGGGAGTCAGTTTTGTTTTTTTTTTCAAGATATATTTTATTGATTTGAAAGACAGAGTTACGGAGAGAGGTAGAGATAGCGAGGTCCTCTTTCCATCCTCTGGTTCCGTCCCAAGATGGCCGCAGTGGCTGGAGCTGAGCTGATCCAAAGCCAGGAGCCAGGAGCTTGTTCTGGGTCTACCACATGGGTGCAGGGGCCCAAGGACTTAGGCCATCCTCGGCTGCCTTCTCAGGGACACCAGCAGGGAGCTAGATCAGAAGTGGAGCAGCTGGAACATGACCCAGCACCCACATGGGACGCTGGTGCCGCATAGTGGGGCCCTCACCTGCCACACAACAGCATCAGCCCTGGGAGTCAGTTTGATAGAGGAGGATCCTGGGTTGCCCTTGAACATGTAGGCAGGCAAGCATTCCTTCACCCTTGAGTATTGATGGCATTCATTCTGTGTGCCAGTCACATTCTAGGTACTGGGGATACTGGAATCAGCCTTCTCCTTGGGGATGGTCACAGAAATTGGCATGTAAGATCGCATCATGTAGGTGCTATGGGAAAAAATGCAAACGTGTGTGAGGTTTCCAGGAAGGCTTTTGAGTAGCCATTAGTGTGAAGGCCAGGCATGCACCATCCAGAGGGTGGCACAAGTGCAAAGGCCCTGGGGTAGGAGTGCGCTTGTCTTGTTTGTAGAACAGTGTGGAAGCCAGTTTTGCCAGAAGAGTGGAGGCTCAAGAAAAGTGTAATAAATGCCCCAGTGAGGGAGGTGACTGAGCTGGAATTTCTGAGTCTGAGTTCCAAGTCGAAGGTTTTTCCACCTGCAGGTACGTATGAGAAGCCGCTAGAGTTTGCACGCATCCTTGTGGACTGCCGTGAGTGTTATCTTTTAAGAACAAAATGGCAGGGCTGGTGCTGTGGCATAGTCGGTAAAGCCATTGCCTGCAGTGCCGGCATCCCATATGGGCGCTGGTTCAGGTCCTGGCTGCTCCACTTCCTATCCAGCTCTCTGCTGTGGCCTGGGAAAGCAGTGGAAGATGGCCCAGTGCTTGGGTCCCTGCACCTGCGTGGGAGACCCTGAAGAAGCTCCTGGCTTTGGATTGGCACAGCTCTGGCCATTGCAGCCATGTGGGGAGTGAACCATCAAATAGAAGACCTCTCTCTCTGTCTCTCCCTCTCACTGTCTGTAACTCTTCCTCTCAAATAAATAAATAAAATTCTTTAAAATAAAAAAACAAAACAAAAAAAAGGACAAAATGTCTTAATGAATTCAGCTCCAGGCGCAAGGCCCGGCAGAAGACGATGCTCATCGCTGGTTCCGTTGTGCCTCCTGCGAGGTCCCCACAGCATCTGACTCCTGGGCAGCAGCTTAACCAACCCAGCAAACATAACCACACGTGTGGGGTGAAAGGAGTGAGAGCGGAATACAGACGTTTTCATTCCCTGCGCGTGTTCTCAGAATAGAACACGGGGCTTTCAACTCTCTCTTCTTTGAAGAGCGTTGTCAGCACAAGGACTCCGGCAGCTCATGGAAGAAAGTGGAGGGCTGGGTTTTGATCCCAGCTCTGCCAGTAATTAGCCCCGGGACTGTACCCATTAGAGTTCAGTTGCAGACAAGAGGATGCATGAGTTTAAACAGAAAAGGGTTTATTGCTGTGAATTAAGTGCCTCACAGGATCCAGCTGGAGCTGCCAGAAGCAGCTACCAGAACCAGACCACCAAGGAGACTGTGTGTGGTTAGGAAGCCGGGGACCTCGCCGCGTCTGCTGGGGGCACCTGTGATGGCAGCATGGCCACCACGGTCCTGGACACTTGAGAAGTTCGGGACTGGGTGCAGGTTTTCTTTTCTTTTCTTTTCTTTTCTTTTCTTTTCTTTTCTTTTTCTTTTTCTTTTTCTTTTTCTTTTTCTTTTTCTTTTTCTTTTTTTTTGACAGGCAGAGTGGACAGTGAGAGAGAGAGAGAGACAGAGAGAAAGGTCTTCCTTTGCCGTTGGTTCACCCTCCAATGGCCACCGCGGCCGGCACACTGTGGCCAGCACACCACGCTGATCTGAAGGCAGGAGCCAGGTGCTTATCCTGGTCTCCCATGGGGTGCAGGGCCCAAGCACTTGGGCCATCCTCCACTGCCTTCCCGGGCCACAGCCGAGAGCTGGCCTGGAAGAGGGGCAACCAGGACAGAATCCGGCACTCCGACTGGGACTAGAACCTGGTGTGCCATCGCCGCAAGGCGGAGGATTAGCCTAGTGAGCCGCGGCGCCGGCCTGCAGGTTTTCAATGTAGTTGTCTGAGAAAGAAAAAAATTAAGCTGCCTTGCTCATGCTTGCCAGGAAATAGCAGAAGGTGGCACCAGCCTGGCCTCTGCCCCCTGCTGCTGCACTCCCTCTCTAATGCCATGCAGGTGTGACTGCTTGTATGCACTAAGTGTCACAGCAGGAGTCCCGGACAGGAGGGAGCTTGGAAAATGTGTATTGTGGCTCTCAGTGCATGTTGGGAAAGACTTAAGGTAAATCTGTCATAAAAGGGAGAAGAGCAGGATGCAAGGGGCTAAGTTGTCGAGAATCCGTACGATGTCAGCCCTAGTGTGGTTGTGCATGCCATGTCGTGATTCGTGTCCAGTTATTCGTATGTCTTGTCAGTTGTTCAGAATGTTACACAAAGAAAGGTGCTATAAGCACTGTAGGCCAGTGAGGATGGACTTTGAAGCAGCGTCCGAATGTTCCACAGGAAGGCAGGAAAGCCCACCAGGAGATGCCACTGCTAACCCAGCACAGTGGCTAACATTCAGAAGCAAGACTGACAGCATCAAGTGTTGGCAATGGCACAGCACAGCCATCACTGTCTCTTGGGACCCTTGCAGAGGGAGTGGCGTGGCCCCTGGGAAGAACGCTCTGGGGCCTCCTTGTAGAGCTGGAGAGACGCCCACCCTCTGACCCTGCCCATCTGGCTGTAGCTGTCCTCCAATCTCAAGGCACCCCAAGCTGTGCACTGATAGAGGATGGAGAAGTAGCTTGTGTTATGTTAATAGCAGCGATAACTAGAAACAGGCAGCTAATATGTGTAATGATACTGTTGAATCCCATAACAGGAAACAGCAAGGTGGTTTTTGCTGAACTGGGTAGAGTGTGTAGAGCTTAAAACATGGGTGGCTGAGGCAGCTGGGACTGGGGTGCAGTGTGGATAGAGTACCCGTCCACTGAAGATGCCCAGGAACTGTTTCTCCCGATGTCTCTTCATCCTTGCCCCTAAGCCCACCCCCAAGTTCATGTTTGTTTTGCAGAGACATGAGCAGTGGCTTTGATGACAACTTTTATACTTGGAGAGAACCTTGCCACACCAGGATCCGCTTTCTCTCTTCTCCCCTCCCCACCTCTTTCCTTCCTTGCCTTTCTTTCTTGGTGAATTTCATCATGCACAACTCTTAGCTGATTTTGTAGGTTATGGTATTGATCACACCACATGGCCACTAACATGTGAAAAAGAATTCCTGGGCTCGATGCTGCTATACACAGTGACTTTTATTGAACCAACATTGATTAGTAGGCACAAAATAATTCAAGCAACTGAAAAAGCGTCTCGAAATATCACACCTAAATATGTGCAATTATCTCATGCGAAGCAAAAGTTGTACAAGACTCTCATGAAGGGTCAAAGAAAAGTAAGATGATTTTTAAAAACGTCTGTGACCTCTGACCTTTCAGGTGCTCTGAGCCGGTCTTGCAGAAAGCCAGGCAGGTGCGGCTGTTATGTAGAGGTCATTGCTGTCACCTGGAGAGTTGGCAGCAAACAGGCAGAATTCCTCGTAGCGAGAGCTGAAAACAGGGCATTGTGGGGCCCCTCACACCCCTCTCTGGACGTGTGCATGTCAATCTGATGTCAACCTCTGTACATTTTCCCTGTAGGTTGCGGAAAGGCGGGGGGTATTGCTAAAATATTATGACCAGGTCACAGTTTGCAAGCGCCCTGTCTCGCCAAGGTCGAGAGCTCTTCACTAACGTTCATCAGCTGCTAGATTGTCTGGCCTGGATCAAGGCAGTGATAACCCAAGGTGCTGTCAAGGTTTGGGGAGGGGGGGTCCCCCTGGTCCACTGTAGCTGGCTCCACCCCTTTGTCCTATAGCATGAGTAGATTATCCTCATGCTGCAGTGTCTCCTATGAGTCGGGGGCCCACCCCACAGGGTGATTCTGGGTTGAGATCTTCCAAGGAGAGCAACTTGTCTGGCTGTTTTACTGGTGGCAAAGTATACGTAACATAAAACCTAACTCCTCCCATAAAATAATACCGCCCCCTACTACTCCTCCCAGCCCCGGGAACCTCTGTGTTGCGGTCTGTTTCTCTGAATTTTACTACTCTAGAGACCTCGTGTATGTAAAATCCGCAGTGTCCTTTTGTGTTGGTTCCTTTTCTCTTGGCATCATGCTTTGAAGGTTCATGTGTGTTGGAGCAGGTGGAAGGCTGTGGCTGGTCTTGTGTGTGTGTTGCCTGTGCTTGAGTCATCTGTGCGTGGACATTCGGATTTTTTTTCCACCTTCTGACCTCTGGGAGTAATGCTTGTGCCTCTAGTGGCTTTCCTAGCCAGATTTCATAAACTGTACAATGTGTTTAGGGTCATATTCAAAAAGGGGAACTCTAAGTTTGTATTGCCAAACTTTGTGCTTTTACCCCCCTGATGCGTTGTGATCAGCACTGCATTATGGGCCCATGCGGTTGGTAGACCATGCAAAAACGGTTATTTTGGTAAAAGCCCAAGCATCATTGAGAACCAGAAGAGGGACTAAGACGCTTTGGGTACTGAGCACAGCCGCACGACTGTGCACCTGCCGACTGTTCCCTGACAGCGCTGCGAGCAGTGCTGTGATCAGGAGCCGGTGTTTAAACACTTCACACGCTAACAAGAGCAGCTGTCATGTACGTACAGGTATTTTATGATGTCTTCTTTTCATTTTCCTGAAATTGGGAGAAGACAGTTGGCTTGGCACATGAGGCATTGCCATTTTTAATTGTAATTTATAATTTCAATTACAATTTCTTTTCCATGGAAAGAGTGGGAAATTGGTTCTATGTTAGCTTTTCAGCACAAAGCATCTTGTTTTCAGACACAGATTCTCACAGTAACAAGGGAGATGCTTGTCTTTTAAGGTCTCTTCCTGATCCTCTGTCAGTCCTCACCTGGAAGAGGGGAAGGGGTTTGGGTGCAGAGGCAGAGAGAGAGAGAGTGCCCCCTGGAGGCCACCGGGCTGCCTGGAGAAAATTCTGGGTCCCCAGCTCATGCCTCGGGGGTCCTCCAATCATCCTCACACAGAACCTTTGAAGGAACTGGGTCCAGATGGAGGAGGAGGCTCAACTGCTCACAGGAGCTGTGAGCTTTGAAGTCAGCCACGATGGCCCAGGGCATGCTGGGACATTAGGGGAGACTGACGGGGCTGAGCAGATGTTGAAGTTTGAGTGTGTACGGAGAGGTATGGATGAGAACAGGGGGTGCAGCGTGTGTGCTGGCCGCCCAGTCTGGGGCCCCCAAGGTGTGTTCCTGCACAGTCAGTCTTGCTGGTGAGCAAGCAGCCTTCCTGGGACTGTCCTGTCCAGTACCCGGCCTGCTAGGTCTCCTGTGATCAGTGTTGTGTGCACGGCTTGTTACGTCAGAGCGGCAGCAGATCTATTTCCAATTCCCTTCTTCCTCCCCATCTTTTAGCAATTGTGCACCCCCTCTTCTGGCCAGCAGGCCTCTCCTTCTGGCCCCCCACCTCCTCCACCCCTACGCCAGTTAGATCGACATTTTGCTGCCAGGGCTGCCTCTGCCCACAGCGTGTGGCTGTGCCCTGCAGCCTTCTTGGGCTTCCGAGGTTTCTTTTTTTTTTCATGGATGCCCATGGCAAATCTGCACTGCTCTCTGGCACAAGCAGGCCTTGTGCTCCTGGCAGGGCTGCCCTGGCCCGCTGGGGCCCTCCTGTGGGGAGGACACTGCTGCAGGTTCCAAGGCTCGGAAGGAGCTTGTGGAAAGCCCAAGGCAGGGTCTGTGCCCGCACTTGCTTCGTGCAGCTGTGGTTGGCTGTGTAGCGCTGGGTGAGCCCAGAGAGCACTGGATGCAGTGATGGCTGAGTGCTATGGGGACAGAAGAGCCATGAAGGGACCGTTGGAGGTGGCAGCACTGGCTCCCAAGAGCTTGCCTTGCCCGCTCGAGGGGCGCATGATACCAGGTGCAGGTGGCCCCACAGCCTCTGCGTGGCTGCCCTGGTGCAGGTGGCCCTACAGCCTCCACCGTGGCTGCCCTGGTTGTGGAGGCCTTAGGAGCTCAGTCTCTTCTTCCCTTTTCTCTCTCTATTTATTTATTTTTTTGTCGCTGGTCCTTTTGCCCTTCTCACTGTTTCTGTTCTCTCCTTACGGGAAGGGTCCTTCTCCCTGACTTTTGTGCCCTCATTTCCACGATCCACTTCCTCCTCCTTTCCCACCGTGGTCCCAGGTGGAAGGAACTTGGGATGTGTTTGGGTTCTGCCTCCTGGGAGGGGATCAGGTGTGTGGCTTTGGGTCCCAGCTTCTCCAAGGGCCGCTTGGGCATGCAGAGGCCTACATCTGGGGCTGGCGGTGGGGCTGGAAATGCGTGTGCAGTCGCCACTGTGGGGCAGGGGGTTAGGCCGCCACTTGCAATGCTCACATCCCATGTCTGAGCATTGGTTCGAATTCTGGCTGCTTCAGCTCCCAGCTCCCTGCTGATGTGCCTGGAGAAGTAGCAGAAGATGGCCCAAGTGCTTAGGCTCCTGGCTTTGGGCTGGGCCAGCCCCAGCTGTTGAGGCTGTTTGGGAAGTAAAACAGTGAATGTAAATCAATTTCTCTCTGTCTCTGTCTCTTTCTCTCCCTCCCCGGCAACCCACTCTTTCTCCCCACCCTCCTCACCCCCAATCTCTCCCTCTCTCTATCACTCTACCTTTCAAATAAATAAAATAAATCTTCAAAAACAAAAGAGAGAGTAACAGCCATCACTCAACTGTCAGCATAGCACCTGCTGGCTCTATACAGGGAGTCCCAGTACTGCTCACGGAGTGCAAACCACTCTCTTCCGTTTACAGGTGGGGCACCCCAGGCCTGGAGGGGTTGGCCAGCTTGATGAGGGGTGCCTGTCTGTTCCGTGGTGATGCCAGTGTTTGGTCCTGGTGCCGCCCGGCCCCAGAGGTTGTGCCGCCCTGCACACCATGCCCACGTGGCCCAGGGAGGCGGCCGGCCCAGGGACACGAGGGACTGATGTTTGCAGAACAGCTGTGGGCGAGGACTTTAGCGTACGTTGTGGAAGACGCACATGGATGGTATTGAAAAGATCAAGTATTTGCAAATTTCTCTTTTCCTTCTCCTTATGCTCTGCTTATTCCTTCTTTGGGGGATTTCACTCAGCTTTCCTCTTTTTTTTTAAGATATTATATATTTATTTGAGGGGTATAGTTACAGACAGAGAAAGAGAGAAACAGAGAGAGAGTTCTTCCATCTGCTGGTTCACTCCCCAAATGGCCTCAATGGCCAGAGCTGGGCCGATCCAAAGCCAGGAGCTGCCTCTGGGTCTCCCACGTGGGTGCAGGAGCCCAAGCACTTGGACCATCTCCTGCTGCTTTCCCAGGCCACAGCAAGGAGCTGGATTGGAAGTGGAGCAGCCGGGACTGGAACCAGCGCCCCTAGGGGATGCCAGCTCCGAGGCTTAGCCTACTACACCACAGCACCAGCCCCTTATCTCCTTTCTTGACTATGTTTTATCTCCTTGCTGGATTCTTCCTTCTTGAAACCCTGTTCCGGTTTGGTCTTTCTGTGTTCTGCACATCTCCTCTCGCTCTGCTCCGTGCCCAGTGGTGGAGGCGGTTTACTTTATCCGCCTTCCCCGTCTGTCTCACTTCCCTCGGTTTCCATTTGTCCCGATTCTTGCCAAACCCAGTCCCCAAACTGCAGCAAAGGTTGTAGTCGGCAGCTGACACAGCACAGCCCAAGCACAGGGGGTCCTGCTGGCCTGGGACCTCCCGCTCCAGGGTGTACAGCTATGGAGGATGTGGTGTGTGGTCAGTTATTCTTGTTGGAGCAGATGTACCACCTCCGGGGTGGGGGAGTTGTCACTGATGCAAGGCTACTGTGCAGAATGTCGCCTCCTGGAATCAGAAAAGTTCTGAGATGGAATTTTTCCCTTCTTTATAACACACACACACACACACACTCACACTCACGCTAACGCAGTAAATTTGTCAGCCCATCCAGGAACACACCGTTCTAACTATGGGCACAGTAGGAAGAGAGATGGTTACTGTGGGAACTATAATTTTTAATTTACTGGCTTGAAGCTCTAACCCAGGGCTTGGTGCTTAATGTAGTGTTTTTTACCTTTGGATGTGTGCTCAGAAAGGACATAAAACTTGGCAGTGCTCGGGCCGATGCTGGGAAAAGTCACCCTAGCGAGGGTTCGGGGGTGGTGAAAAAGGCAGGTGGACTGGGGCCAGTGTGGCCGGTCGGGAGGCGCTAAGAAATCACGGGCAGCCCAGTGGGCCAGGGGAGGGGGCTTCATGTCCAGCAAGGCTGCCATCCTCTACTTGCAGACCAGGCCGCCAAGATCCAGGAGGGGTGGGGAGCTGGGGGCAGGCACTGAGGCGGAAGGTGCAAACGTGCTGATGAACGCTGCTCCTTGGGCGGGTACAGTTCCCAGCAAGGCAGCAAGCACCCCTTCCGTCCTGCAGGTGCTGTTCTTGCTCTCGTCTCTGCCTGGTAGGTGCACGCTGAGGTTGAGAGGGCAGGAAGGCTGGGACGTCACCCCAGGGTGTCTGCAACACTGAAGTAGCTGGGTTTTGCTGCAGCTGCCTCCTCTGTTTCCTGCTGCCTGTGTTCAGTTGGGCAAGTTTCTTAACCTTTCCCAGCCTTGACTTCCGCCCTAGGACATCGAGGACAGGAGCACCTTCCTTGTGTGCTTGCGGTGCGTATTGGCAAGCACAGGGAGTTCTCCATAGGTGTGATGTAGGTTTACCATCACGAGAGGAGGTGAGTGAGGGCCCCTGTTAGAGGAAGAACACCACAAAGATTGGTATTGGGATGTTTGCAGTTTGTCAGTTGGACAGCACTGGGGTTGGCACTGGGCCTACCTGACAGGCAACAGATTCTCTTCCTCCTGCCTCCCCCCCCCCCCCATCCTCTGTGTGAGAGGCAGTTTGGCCCTACTTGTCCCTCTCCCCCTCCCATCTCGCCACACCCTCCCAGCACAAGATGTGCCTGCAAAGTGAACGCCACCTGCTGGCACAGCTCCTGGTGTGTGGCGTCTCTGTGCACACGCACCGCTTCAGCAGATGTTGTGACGCACCTGCTACACCCTCGTTCTCAGCTCCGGGGAGGCATCAGTGACTTAGATAGGTACAGGCTTGGCCCTGATAGAATTGACTTTCCAATAAGGAAAGTGGGTGCAGAGTGTTGGTGAGTGTTATTGGATATAATGATAAACAAAGTAAAGAGAAGGACTCTGGGGTGGGTGGGGAGTAAGGTTTGAGTGTGGCTTTTTTGAAGCCTTCTTGGAGCAGAGGAGGAGCGAAGCGGAGACCCTGGGAAGGGAGTGTTCCAGGTAGAGGGAACTGCATTCCTGATGGAGGGAACAGCAGTTACAGCGATCCTGAGACTGAGAAGATGGACCTTCTCCAGAGTCAGGCAGGGAAGAGACAGAGACTTGGGGCGATGCTGGTTATGGTGGGCTCATAGATGCTGCGAAGGAGGTAGAGTTTGGTTCCATTGACACAGGGTTGTCAGATAAACTAGAAGATGGCCATTTAAGTTAGCATTGCAGACAAACCACAGATAATTGTTTAGTGTGGATAGAATTGGGCATCCAATCTTTAGTTGCAAGTCTGGCTACCCCTCATTGGCAGGCTCAGAGCAGGGTCTGCTGTGCAGAGAGTGTTGCCTGGAAGGAGGCGTGCCATCAGGGGCTGGGGAAGGAGACTGCGGGTCCAGGCTGTGGTGCCGGAAGTGGAGGTGCTGAGCGATGTTGGGGTTCAGGATGTGTTGTGATTCCCATGGGACTTGGTGATGGCTTGGATATGCCAGGGAAAGCGGGGGGTGTTGGGCAGAGCTGGATCTAGGGAGGAAAGATTGAGTTGTCTCAGGGTCTGGTTGCCTGTGTACCAAGTTGCCAATTATATATGTGAGCCCACCCCATATGCTTCTTGGTGTGTTAATGATTCAGGTACCGGCGAGGCCAGAAAGCAGGCTGAATTAATTTGCTACCTTTTACTGCATTTGTTTTTGCACTCAGTAAATTTATATGCACTCTGCATAGATGGATGAACCGATTGGTACGATCATGAATGAATCCATCATCTTCTGAGCACTTAGCCGGTGCCAGACCCTCTGCTAATTGCTCTCCACGTCTGTCTGTTCTTGGAGCCGCACACAACCAGGTGGGGTTGATCTGTGATCACCAGCTGAGGGAATGGAGGCTCAGCCAGCATGTGACACGCATACTCTTTGCTCTGTGATGTCAAGGGTGTGTCTTTGCTTCCTAAAGTTCATGGGCAGAAAATCTACCCAGCCACCTTCAGCCCTCGGCAGGGGTGTTGTTTAGGTGCGGTAACATCTTGCAAAGCCATCTTAATCTGAAATGCCAGAAGTAGAACCCAGTTCTGTCTGATTCTAGAACTTTCTACAGCAGTGTTCTCAGACAGCAGTGGGAGTAGAAGCCAACGGGGGGGAGAGGGGAATCTGTTAAGCAAAGACTCCCCCTGAGCCTTCTGCTTGGGGTTCTGATTCAGGCAGACTGGCGTGTAGCTGAGAGAATTTGCATCTTGACAAAACCACAGTTGATTGGGGTGCCATTATTCTTCTGTCTGCTTTAGGAAGGGCTGCATGACTTGGCCTCAATTAGGACCAACATAGAAACCCCTTGTCCCTCGAATGCCTGATCCCGTCATGGGTATCAGTATGTGAGCGTGAGTGCGGTATGATGGCATGTGTTACTCAGACCCATATTTTTAGGGATTTCCACTGCTGTAATAGATGCCTCCAGGCAGAGCTGCATTCAGCACTGCGGCCTGAAATCGCTGTTTCTCGTGCATATTCATACACCCCCACGGTGGCCCTGCCTTCACCCGGCACCTGGGGCTTTCTTGTCCCTGTCGTGCTGCCTTCTCCCCACCCTTCTCATCACCTGTGCCAGTTGCCCTCAGATGCTCTCTAGACCTACAGTGTCACTCTCTCTAGCGTGCATCATTTCGGATGGGGTCTGGTGGGCTCCATCTGGGTGCCCGGAAGCCCCTGGTATAAAGAGCTTTGGGCGGTACAATGGATCTCTGCCTGAGGGTTCCACCCAGACACCTGCAAGCCCTTGAAATCAAGGTGCAGATACGGCCTGGCACCTTGAAGAAGTCGAGTAAAAAGTTCAGAACCTTAGTGGAAAAGCCAGGAGCAAAAAGAACAGCCGTCCCCGTGGGAAGGCCAATGGGAGTCGCATGGCATCCTGGGAGTGTGTGTGGGAGACCACAGGGAGGAGGGGTCCGGGTTATGCAAGGAGTTCTCAGCGACACTTCAGCTTTATGACAGTCCCCTTCTTCCCCCTTCTTCCTTGGAACTTTCTGTTGTGCACACAGTGACCCCTGACGAGCTGGGGTCGGGAATTCCACAGTTCCTTAAAGAGTTGTAGGCAGCCACTAACTGGTCCTACATGGGTTCTCCCCTTGTTAGAAAGCAGTGCTGATTAGGAAGGCAGTGAAACACAAGATTTGTTAATCAATGAAAGGATTCTCAGGGCAGCCTGTATCTTTTATCAGTCTTGGTTCCTGTAACCAGATCATGGCCTCTGGGTGCAAGGCGGGTGAAGGATTTAAAAGTCACAGATTCTATGGCCCGAGTTCATGTCCTTGTCGCCCATTGGCATTGATAATTGTATGATTGTCCTCTATGTTACCTACAAATTAGTTGTCAAGGTGTTGGTGGTGGGGAGCACATAACCAGTGAGAAGGATCCAGAAGGAAGTGTGGTACACCCCCTGTCCCCTCACACCTCCCACACTCACTACCCCAGTGTGCACCCTGCCATGATTCCCCATGCTGCTGACTTAAGGGCACACACACTTGATACTAAATGTCTCTTCATATCTCACTAAAGAGCTGCTCCCTGTAAAATGGTTCTGTTAGAACTTGAGATCCTCTCCACCCCACTGGCTACTATGCCAAGTACGGTCCTCAGGTTACAGCAGTTATACTGCTGTGACCGCTGTTAATGCCACTGCTGGTGTTGTTAAGATAGCTACCGTGGACCGGCCTCTGGTGCCTCCCCTGTACTACTGGCTCCATTCTGGTACTTCTCAACCCAGGCGTGGGTTTTCCATCAAGGACTCTAGAACAGTCCTCCGTGCCCCTGGTGGTATGTAGTCAACCTGCTGGGAAGAGAATACATGGATCCAGATTGGTAGGGTTCTGATACCCTCTCCACCATTTAGCGGCTGTAACTCTGGGTGCATTGGTGAACCATTCTGTTCCTTAGTTGCTCTTACCTCTGAAAATGAGGACATGCTATTTAGTGTTCTCCCGGGAAAGAGCATTTGCCTGTCTAATCTCGTGTATATATCCTGTCGGTTCTGTTATATATGATATAGAAAGGGGTTTATGATAAGGAATTGGCCCATGTGACCTTGGAGGCTGAGAAGTCCCAAGTGAGCTGATGGTGTCGTCTGGTCTGAAAGGCAGCTGGCTTAAGAGCCAAGGAGACCTCTGTCTCAGTTTAACTCCAAGGGCAGGGAATGACCAGTGTTCCAACGCAAGGCAGTCGGGCAGACCGGCTGACTCACGTTAAGGAGGGCAGTCTGCTTGGTCTGTCAACTCAAATGTTAATCTCATCCAAAAACACTCTTACGGACCGATATGCCCAGGATAATGAGGGAGCAGACATCTGGGTGCTCCATACCACAGTCAGGTTGACACATAACACTTATCATCATAGTGCATAATATCCATCTGTATCCTATGGAGTGAGGATGATAAGAATAAATGAAAAATGCAGGGTGCCTAGAACAATACTTGTCGTGTCAGAAACCCTCGCGTATGTTACATGGGATTATTTCTATCACGATTATCAGCGTCGTTGTTTTCACTGCGGCAGTGGTTTGGGGCCAGGAAACTGGATGGAACTGCTGGCTCAGCTTGCTACTGTCGGAGTGGCCTTAGGCTAAGGATTAGGATGCTGAGCTTCAGTAAAAGGTGTTCCCTTGGGTTCAGAAAACACAGGAGCAAGCACAAGGCAGGTGCATGGCCCGTAGTAGGTGGTACAGTCACCAACGTGTCTTCACCAGTAGTTCAAAGATGTGTGGTCCTTGATTCCAAGGTTTCCACTGTTTCCCAAAACACAGATGTGAGGAGAAAGGATTTCACACACAGAGAGTTGCTGAAATGAAGACTCTCTGAGAGTGGCGGAACCCATCAAGAGCTGACTTCTGCCTGTAGGAGTCAGGAAGACTTCACATGCATTGTGTGTTGAAGGGGACCGCAGAGTTGAGTAGGAGTTTCCTGCTTCGGGTAATGGTGGAAGCCCCAGCTACAGGAAAGACCACGGGGATGCTGTGGTGAAAGGTAAGGGGTGGGAGGAGTGGGACGGAGAAGGGGAGAGGCCAGGGCCAGATCAGAGGACGTTTGCATTCGGTTCCTTCAGCTTTAGTAACTTGCCTTCCCTTTTGCAAAGCACATGTTTTTCACAGACGTTATTTTCATGTCAGTTGGAACTTGTTGCAACCTCTGTATAGAAATAGCTTGAATAAAGTACTCAAGGTACCAGATGTGTACTGTAAGTTCTGACAGACCTGAAAAGCTGACCAAGTTCAAATCGGTGTTTTGATGAGTCAGGTGATGCTGTGTCCCTCCCCAGCATGGAGAGGGGAGGGTCAGTGCAGTGTGGGGAGCCCATACGCCACCTCATGGCTCCTTTTCCTTTCCTCTGTTCCAGCCAGAGATTCAAGGCCTGTGCTTGGTGTAGCTGCATCACTAATGTATCGAGCCCTTCTCTGTCCTTATTCAGCTAGGCCAGTTAAGGCAGTGGGCACAACCTGGGACTCATGTGACCATGAGCTGAGGTGCATTGGCTGCACTCCAAGGTGGCACTGTTAGACTTGCAAAATAGGAATGAAAAAGGGAAAATTTGGGGGGCAGTCTGGTTAACCAAATCATATACGTAGAGTGCAGAGCCGTGACGATTACTGTACAAATGATGGTAATGATTCTGTTCTATAGAAGATACTCTGGCTACCGCTTTAATTGTGCTTACAGAATCTTTATATATGTTATCTGATTTAGTCTTCACCGCACCCCCATAAGGCAGGTATCACTAGGAAACCCGCTTAACAGAGGAGAAAGATAAGGCCTAGGAAGTTGTTTAACTCCTGAGTGGAAGGACACAAGGCTTGTGGATGGCAGAGCTGAGACGTGGACCCTGGCAATCTGGCCCTGGATCCCATTCTCCTAACAACTGAAGGGCACGAATTAACATTTTAACTCCTGTTTTAATAGCTTCCTACACAAATAACTAATGACCCATTTGCATTATTCTCTGCAAGTGTTTGGGGGGGGTGTGACAGCTTGTTAAAAAATTTAATATTCAGAGCGGTGCTGCCACAGCTCTTTGACAGTTTCAGATATAAATTTACCTTAAAGATGTACAAGTACAAATTATGCAATTTGATTTTTAAGTGCTTTTCCAGCAATATAAATAATGAAGTGTGTTGGAACTGGCAGGTATAGTACATTAAATTGAGTGCAATTAAAAGACCGTGGTATTTTTAAATTAACAAGAAAAAAAAATAATGGGTGAAATTACGAAATCTGAATCTGTCTTTGCTGGCTCCCGCAGCTGATAACGAGGCAGCTTTGTACCCTGGGTCTCTAGCACAGCCATAGTCACATACACCAGAAAGAGCGCTTGGATTTCACTTCTGTAACAGGCAGCTGCCGTTGCCAACAACATCATCTTTTCAGTTCTCCTTTGGAAAGCAGATGACAAGGGGGTATTCTGCAAAGACATTGGAGCTGAAATGATGGCCCGCCTTCTGGGTGATGTCTCCGTGACACATGTGACAGGCAGGATTCTCTGTGCAAGACGCAGGGAACATCTGCATCTCCCCCTCGCAGGGGTGGACTCCAGCCTTTCCCGCAGCCGCGTCTGCCCGCCGGTGCAACTGTTCATGCTGTTGGTCACGACCTTTCCGAGAGTTTGCTGTGTCGACCAGGAGTTCCTGTAAAACTCAGGCTTCATCACTATAGACTTCTGTTTCCAGCGTCTCCTGCGCCCGCCCCGCCACCCCGTGTTCCAACATTAGTGAGATGCAGGCCAGTCAGCAGGGACAGACTTTGTTGTCAGCACACCTGCGCCCTGACATTCCCCTGAGTAGCGCCTGTCACCCCACCCACCTGTCCGCTGACTCTATCAGTAACACCCTGTCTCTGTATTTAGAGACTTCACGGGAACTCTTTGTCTTTTTACATCCAGACACTTGGCCTGCCGTGTGGGTGTCCTGTGGCCCAAATGGGGACCCTGAGCAGCTTTGTGCTGGGATGTTCCTCCATGTTCAGCCCCTGTGCCAGGACTGTGCTGAGGCTGCCGTCACAAAGTGCCGGAAACACAGCGGCTTAAGCAATAGTGGTGCACTGCACCCTGCTTTGGAGGTGCCACAGTGGCACTCGGTGTTGGCACAACCAGACTTTTTCTTTATTAAAATCTTATAAAAATTAATAGGGAAAACTCATCCATTTTTGTGGGATACTTGTACTATTCAGTATACATATACACTGTAAACAAATCACATAAGACAATTCACATTGCCGCTTCTGATCTTTTACAAAAATTTATTTATTTGAAGAAGTTAGAAAGAGGGAGAGAGAGGTATTTTTCGTCTACTTGTTCACTCCCCAAATGGCCACAACAGCCAGAGCTGGGCCAAGCTGAAGTCAGGAGCCGGGAGCTTCCTCCAGGTCTCCCATGTGGGTGCAGGGGCCCAAGGACTTGTGCGATCCTCCTCTGCTTTCCTAGGCATGTTGTCAGGGAGCTGGAATGGAAGAGGCGTGGCTGGGACTCTAAGCAGCACCCATATGGAATGCCAGGGCTGCAGGCAGCAGCTTCACCCACCGAGCCAAAGCACTGGCCCCGTTCTCTGACCTTTATGTTTGTCAACCTATGAGCTCCGTTCTTCCAGGTCTTCTCCTAGTGTGTGACATATCGTTTGGAACTGTGGCCATCCACTGTGCTGGGGAACACTGGAGCCTATTAATGTCTGTCTGAGTGTGAGTGCCTGTCACCTAACTGCCGTGTGTCCCTCCTCCCACCCGAGTCTCAGCTTCTGATAATTGCCTGGCTTGTGGCTGCACGGCTCCAGTCCTGTGCCATCACCTCCCCCTGTTCTTTTCACAAGGGGCTGTGTCTCCATCTCTAACCAGCTAGCCACAGGGCATAGTGACAAGAGTCCTGGGCATTAAGAGCCCAGCAAACCTGGGTCCCAGTTCAGGCTCTGCTCGTGCTAACAAGCTGGGTGACCCTGTGCCAAGGATTAAGGTCCCCAAGCCTCCATTTCTTCATTTGTAAGATACAGATACATGATATGTGCTTCCCAGAGTAGAGGTGTGTGTTTTTTTAAAAAGATTGATTGATTGATTTTGAAAATCTGATTACAGAGAGGGAGGGAGACACATAGAGAAAGAGAGAGGTCTTCCATCCACTGGTTCATTTCCCAGATGGCCACAACAGTCAGGGCTGAGCCAGGCTGAAGCCCCCAGAGCCAGGAGCTTCATCTGGGTCGTGGGTACAGGGGTCCAAACGCTTGGGCCATCTGCTGCTTCTCCCAGGCCATTAGCAGGAAGCTGGATTAGAAGTGGAGCAACCAGGACCCAGACGCACCACACCACAATGCTAGCTCCAGAGTAGAGCTTTATAAAAATTACAGCCTTAGGAAACATTCGCCTTTCCTTCCTTGTGTGATCTCTAAGCTCTGTGTTACTGCTTTGAGGGATATGTGAAGGCTTGGCCTTGACCTTTAAGGAAGGGCTGGCAAATTATGACATGCAGGTAAATAATGTTTCTGTAAATGACGTTTTATTGGAACCCAGGCGCTGTTTATTTATGTATTGACTGTAGCTCTTTCAGGAGCACCCGGTGGTAGTTGCAACAGAAATCATGTTGGCACACAAAGCCTAAAAGATGTAGTGTTTACACCTTTAAAGGAAAGGTTTTACCTCCATTCAACAATCTTGCAATCTTGGTGGGAGCTAATAAAATGCCAGCTATCATACGTATTGCCTATTATTGTAGACTTTAGGTTTCTTTTTATTTTTTTATCTTATCATGTAGCTCTCTTGGGTCTTTGATAGCTATTTTGGCTTTTCTGATATGTTTTATGTCATTCTTAGTTCTCTTTTACGGTTGCTATAAAACATTTTTAGTTATCCAGCTGTTTTTTCCCCCCTTTCCATAGACTCTTCTCCATGTGGTGTGCAGGTTTAACCCACTTGGCACAGTCTGTCATATGCAGAGAGTTCACTGTGGCTGGGGATATCTCTAAAAGGATTTTCAAACCTGTGACTGAGTGGTTCCTGCTTTCCGAGTTTCATCTCCAAACGCTGGCCCCAGTGGGGAAGCTCAGAGCTGTGACTCGGGACTTCTCAGCAGCCACTGGAGAGAGCAGTGAATCTGCATAAGCCATTTTCTGATGTTTTGTGCAAAAATATCCTTTGTTGCCAAAATATCACCCTACAACTTATACTGCTAGTGTCTGTAATGCATAAAAACATTGAACTGTCTTTTGGAATAAGCACTCAAAACAAAACAAAACTCCAGGCTGTACAGGAGCCATGATTTGGTGGGAATATGGATTTGAGACAGATTTTTGTCCATACATCAGACCCTCTTCATTTACCAGCTTATTGCCGTGGGCCATTATTCAACTTCTCTTAGCTTTAGTTTACTGGCCTCCAAATTGGAACGAATACCTACTGCAGAGAGCTGGTGAGCGGATTAGTTGGGATGATGCATATACAGCAGTTAGGGCCATTGCCCTACCTGCAGTCCTTGCTTGAGGGGAGTGGGGTCTCGAAGGATCTTTTAGAGATAGTTTCTCTGCAAAGTCCCTCACAATTACGGTACCGTTTGTAATGGAACCTCCAATGATCAGAAGTCTTCATCAGGGGCTGGCACTGTGGCGCAGCGGGTTAACACCCTGGCCTGAAGCACCGGCATCCCATATGGGTGTTGGTTTGAGACCCAGCTGCTCCACTTCTGATCCAGCTCTCTGCTATGGCCTGGGGAAGCAGTGGAAGATGGCCCAAGTCCTTGCACCCCTGCACCCACGTGGGAGACCCAGAAGAATCTCCTGGCTTTGGATTGGCGCAGCTCCGGTCGTTGTGGCCAATTGGAGAATGAACCATCAGATGGAAGACCTCTCTCTCTCTCTCTCTCTCTCTGCCTCTGCCTCTGCCTCTCCTCTCTCTGTGTAACTCTGACTTTCAAAGAAATAAATCAATCTTTTAAAAAAAAAGTCTTCAGCGGGCACCTGCTTGCCATCACCTTTAGATTCTGCCACATCAGATACCCATCACCTGGACCCCCTCCGTGTTCACTCTGCTCAACGCATATGGACGTCTGCTTTGTTTGGACTTCGTGTGTTTGTTTATCTTCCAGTTTCCCAAATATATCAGCCTCACCCTTATCTTAGGGCTTTCATATCTTACCTTTCTGTCTTACCTGTTCCACCTTTCCCACTTTGGCCCGGTTAGTTCCTTCTTATTCTTCAGTTCTTGATTCAGTTCTCACTTTCTCAGGCCTTTCCTGAACCAGTCTTGGTCAGGCTCTATGGTGATCCTATTCTAAACAACAAACAAAACTTCTTTCTGAGTCCCTACCACATGCCGGTAAGTACACTGTGTGCTGCAGATAAAATGGAAATCAAAAACTGCACCACCTCTCCTTGTGTGGAACTTGCAGTCAGCAGGAGAGAGAAGGATTGCAATGATGCAGGTAGACCTGGATTCCTCTGTGATGGAGTTCTGCAGACCCCCAGCCCACCTGCCTTGAGAGCCAGCTCACACTCAATGAATTAGATGCCTTGGGGCTTGCCAGAGTCTGATGATGAGTCTTGGCTCTTATTGCTTCCAAGGCCCAACTGCTTCCGATGAACAAGAGTGAGACAGATCCCAGGACAGTGACCCATACAGTGGGAATAGCATGAGCCAAAGCCTGGTGCTGGAGAAAAAGGTAGGACAGTTTACTGGACCTAGAAGAGTGAGGGTAGACGTGCTGCACCAGGGGTGTCATTGGACACTGATAGGCATGGCTGTTGGCCCCATGCAGTTGTGTCTCTGTCCCTTGAGAAATTAAAGCCACTGAGGGATCTTCAGTGGAGGAGTTACATGGTCAGATTATCTTTTAGAACAGAATCCCCTGTGGAGGATGGATTGGGGACAAGAAGGCATGCAGGGTAAGGATGTGATGCCAAATGTAATAAGTCAGGCCCCAAAACACAAATCCTGCATGGTTCCACTTAGGTGAGAGTCCTAGGATGGCCAGATTCATGGAGGCAGGAAGTAAAATGGTGTTTGCCAAGGCCTCGGAGGAGGGGTTGAGGGAGAGTTATTATTTAATGTGTTCAAGTTTTAGTCTAAGAAGATGAAAAGACTTCTGGAGATGGATGTCAGTTAAAATGGTGTAGGTGGTAAACTTCATGGTCTTGTGTTTGACCACAGTTCAAATTAACTTTAAAAAGAAAGATGGGCTCAGGAAAAAACACTGACAGCTGCTTGTAGCAGTCAGTGAGAGAGATCTACAAAGAGTGAGGGATGTGAAGGTGCTGGTAGAAGTTTAGAAAATACAGTTACGTTAAGGGGCTTTGGGGAGGAAGACTAGCTAGGCCTGCATGTTGGCTGAGCTGTGGGGCAGTTTGGGAAGAGGGCATGCTGTGGTAGCCATGGGTCCATGCTTGTCTGGCTGGTGGGACCACTGATCAAGACAGAGCAACTTAGTTCAATCTCTCACAACACTGTGACTTTCAACACTTATAACTAATTAATTGGGCATTTGATGAGCTTCCTAATGAACTATAAATAGCACAGAAGCAGAGGCTGCATTTGCCTTCTTCAGCATCCCCATTACCTGGTGTACTGCCTTGAACACAACAGAAACTCCATAGATACTTGTGAAAGGGGCATGACTTGCAGTTTACCATTCCTGCCTTTCCACTCACTGACTTGATTCTAAAGCTGATGTTTAGCCTTGAGGTCTTAGGGAGCAATAAATAATACCTCCTCCTTCTGTGTCTACAATGCAAACAGAAGGGTACCAGAATACCACTTTTGTTCAAACCATGTAGACTTGTTTCCTTGCCCAGTTAGACCGGACAACATCAGGTCATTTTTCAGAGACATGGCCAGCTGCAGTGGACAGACCAGGAAAGACCAGGGAAGCAGGGCCAGCAAGAATGCTCAGTCCTCACACGTACTTGGCGCTCAACTGTGTTGCTCCACTTCCCTGAGAAGGAGTGTGGTTGAGAGGACTGGCGTGTTGCTTTGGGAGAACTTGTTCCTCCTGGAAAGCTGAAGAATGAGGTGGAAGAGTTGTTATGTGTAAATCAGATAGATTTTTGTGCTGCACTTTTCAGAGATGTAGATTTTTCAGGGAGGGAATCTTGGTGGAAGCCAAAGTCTCTGGACCATTTTCTGTCAAGTCTAAACTGAGCACGAGATGCAGGGTAGGGCACCTGTCTCCTATTTTGTGGGCTCATCTGGGGCAGCCTTTATAACATTTCTCTTAGTTTTTCTGCTATTTAAGGACCCAGAGTGAATGTGGTGGTTTTTGATCACCTGCTTCTCAAGTATTTTCTAACTTTTGGATCTGCCAGATAAACTGGGTTAGGTCTTTAGTCTGTTTTATAGAGGAAAGAGGCTGTGGGAGTCAGGGACATCCAAAAACATGGTGCCGGCATCTGCTTAGCTTCTGCCGAGGGCCTCATGGTGGCTGAATTCATGGTGGAGAAGCAGAAAGGGGAAGCTAGTGTATGTGAAAGAACATGAGAGGGAGACAGGGAGGGAGGGAGGAAGGTAAGGGGGCTGGAGAAAGAGAGACAGACTATGCAGGACAATTTTTACATCATGACCTAACACATACCTGTATGCACACTCATTGACCCAAAACAAAAGTTTCAGGAAACAGTTATATAGGCCCAAATATAGATGAAAGAAAGAGTTATTCTGTGATAAGAAAGGAAGCAAGAGAGCAGGCTGAGAAAACCAGACTCATTTTGGACATCCAGTCTAGCCCCTGTGAGACCTAAGCCACTTCTGTGATGTGGGCATTAATCCCTTCCAAATGCAGTGACCTATAATCACTTCCCACTGCCCCTACCTCTTAAAGGTTCTACCACCTCTCAAACCATTACATTGAGGAGCAGGCTTCTAGCACAGGAACCTTCTGGGGCCAAGCCATATGCAAACCATAGCAAGTGATGTAGTTAGTGGAGCTTTAAGCTGATAAGATCTTGTTGTGCCAAGTATTGTGGTTTGGATATGAGTTTGGATGCTGTATGTTCCACAAAGGGCCTTGTGAAACACTTGGTCCCTAGCATGGCACTAGTGGGACTTTCAGGAGACAGGGCCCTGTGGGAAGTTCCTGGGTCACTGGGGGCTTACCTTTGGAAGTTGGTTACCAGGGGAGAAGGTTGCTATAAAAGTCCAAGTTGGGCCCAACCAGTTTCTCTGCTTCCTGGGTCAACACGTGAGTCTTCCTCTGCCAGTGGCCAGCAGTCTGCCAGATGCAGACACCTGATGGCCAGCCAGTGAGGCCTCCTGGTGATGGACTTGAACCACAAAACCATGAAATCGAGGATGCTCTCCCTTCTACAGGGTTAGGTACCTCGCCTGTTTAGTTGTAGTCACAATGAGCTCACTCTTCTCCTCTTCCTCCTCCTCTTCTATCTTTGCTTCCCTTCCCTCTACCTCTCCCCTTCCTCCTCCTCCTCCTCCTCCTCACTACTTCTTGACTTTACTCAGTAACTACTTCAATAGGGAAAAGAGCTGAACTTAGTTCCACTTGCTCCTCAGTAACTAGGTATTTATTTATTTTTTTAATTTCACTTCATTTTATGTATTTGAGGGGGAGGGGGGAAGGGGAGAGGGAGAGGTCAATCCAGTTCCCCTACATGGGTGGCAGGAACCTATCACCTGCTGCCTAGCAGAGTCTGCATTGCTAGGATGCTGGAGTCAGGAGTCAGAGCCAGGAATCCAGCCCAGGTACTCTGATATGGGATGTGGACATCCTAATTAGCATCTTATCTGCTAGGCCAAACACCTGCTCCAAACGTCACACTTGAAAGGAAATACTTTCATGTGAGACGTTTTAGGAGCCAGGTCTTCAGGATTCTTCACTGTCCCGTATGTCACACATACAGGCAAGAGTAGTCAGCATTCTTCAAAATCTTAAACGAGGCTTCAGAGAAATGACAATGTGCTTTGTTCCTGCTTGCTGAGCAAATCAAACTTTTCATGAATGAAGCAACTCAGATTTCACCACGCACCTCTTTCTCTTTGTATCTGAAACTTGCTTTAGGAATTAGAAAATAAGAGATTCTAGTTATACCTCGCCTATGTGTGGGCAGTCATAAAGAATAAAGAAAGGAGACATTGACAGCCTGCCATGGGAGGGCTCAGGCAGGACTTGGCTGTAGGCGAACTAATTATGGAATATGTAACACACAAATGTAAATGCTAGGTCTTGATAAATTTCCTTTGAAAAGCATTTCCATATTTTACATAGAGCTAGCTGTTATTTCGGTGCAATGGATCATGTGCAATTGCAAGCCATTTGGTAGAGACCTCGTAATGACTTTCTTCTTGCCTGGTGTGGACTCGCCTACACAATGGGTTGTGCAATGCAGCCACTCTGAGACTGTGGCCAAATGCGGCAGACTCAGCTGGCGCTGCACTCCCTCCAACAAGGAAGGAAGTGGGAAGCGCTTCCATGGCTCCCACTGGCTTCAGTGGGAACCTGAGCGTTGTAATGTGCTTACAAGGCTCTCTCTGATCTGCTCCATCTATCTTTCTAGCATTTTCTTTCATTGGTCCCTACCTCACCTCCTGCGCCTTAGTCATATCGAGGAGTTATATCCTTACCATAAGCATTACTCCTTCTGGTCCTCAATCATAGGCTCCCACAATGTCTTATTTTCTGGGGCCTTTCATATCTTAGTAATTTTTTCACAGTGCCCATAGGCCAAATGAAATACCTGTTTGATTTATTGCATCTTTGTGTCCTAATAACTTTGTAGTATTTTGGAAAAAAAAAAAGAACACAGAGAAATGGAAGAAAAAATATTGTTATTTCACTCAACTGCAATTATTTCCTTATGGAATGTGTGCACCTGTTACACAAGCTCTCAGATCTTGGAATCAGGCTGGACAAGCTGGTGTACATCGATTTTCATGCAATTATTTCTTTTTCTCATATCGACTTTGAAAATTCGGCTTTACAAAAGGTACAGCTTCAGTAGGATTTAATGCAGTTTAGTGTCACAACTCTGAACTACCTTGGCTAGTAGTTGGGGTTGGAGTCATTTGTGCCAGATACTGAGACTTGCTCGGCTTTGCCTGATTTTCATGGAAATATGTTGGTGCCTGTGCGGAGCTGGCAGCTTTGGGTACCTTGGCACACGGTTTGGGAACCATGGTTCTCAGTGTTAGCACATACTTTTTGCTCTGTGTAAGCTCATCTTGCCAGGCTCACACAAACTTGAAATTCTCCCTTAACCTTGAAGACTGAGGTAGGAGGTTCTTCCGTGTGCTTTCTTGGTACATTGTCATTAGCCCTACCGTGTTGTCCCTTCACACTCTGATGTCATCTTTGTTTCTCGTGTCCCCCACTGGGCTTTAAGTTCTTTGAGGGATCGGGACTGAGTAGCGAGTGCCATATTGTAGTTGCTGCGTAAATGTATGAATTTATTTACTTATTTGAGAGGCACAGAGAGGGAGACAGGCTGACAGACAGCTCCCATCTCCTGGTTTACTCTACAAATTCCCGCAATGGCTGGAGGAGTGGACTGGAGCCAGGAACTCCATCCAGGTCTTACACCCGATTGGCAGGAACCCTACCACTTGAGCTACTGCCTGTAACCTCCCAGGGTCTGCACTGGTGGGAAGCTGGAATCAGGAACTGGAACCAGGGGTCCTCAGGTGGATGCATCTCACCCAGCATCTGAACTGCTAAGCCACAGGCCTGCCCCTAGGAATAGGAATTTGACGACTGAGTGCATATGATCAGATCTTGCTCAGACTGAGTTTGCTGACTGGAGAAAATAGTACCAATCCGAGAGATGCGCAAGTGCCGGCTCTTCTCCTTTGTGGATGAATGTCGTTTGTAGAAGCCTGACCTCAGGGGCGTGCAGTGTCTCTGTGTCCTGTGACCGTATATGCTCCTTGGCTGCATATTGCAGCCCTCCCTGCTCACGGCACAGGGCCTCATGAATTACAATACAGTAGTATTAGCCGTAGAGGTCATTTCAATCCTTTTGCATTTATTCATGTTGTGAGACACTGACCCTTATGCCATCTCTTTGGTTCAGAAATTGTAGGTGTAACCTGCTTCAGATGTGTTTGGTCCTTCCTTTAGAGGGAAATATATTAAGTGGCCTGATGGCTCAATCTCCTAGCACACTGTAGCATGATAGAAAATTCGCTTGTGCTGCAGTTATTTAATCTAGACATGATGGAGCCTTGGGGACCATGCCATAGGTCCTACCAGGGAGAACAGAACTTGGGTCTTATACCACAGCAGGTGGGCAGGGTCTCTGTAGGCCTCAACTAGCAGATGGTGGCTGGCCAGGTGCCTGTGCACTGGTTCTGTGTGTTTCTGGAACTAATATAACATCAGCAGCTTCTTCTGATATAATGGACATCGTGGAAGAGGGATGGCCATTTCCCCCACCAAGCTAAAATCACTCAGATGGCTTTCCTGAGCTCTGTGCATAATGCTTTGCTTCAATTTTGCTTTATCTTCATTGTATGAAGATGATGATGCTATATTTCACCACAGGTGGCTGTTTTTTATTACCAAATTCAACAACAAGGAACAGGAACATTGGCTAATAACAGTAATACTCATCCCACTAAAGGTCCTATGTGTTTCCAGTGAAGAACATCATGTCCCATGCGTGTAAGATTTCTTTACCCAGGCCTTTGCCGTGGGCTTTTAAACATGTGCATTTTAAGCCTCCGCCTGCAGCACTGGCATCCCATAAAGGACCAGTGCATGGCCCAGCTGCTCCACTTCCCATCCAGCTCTCACTGCTAATGTTCCCCGGGAAAGCAGTGGAAGATGGCCCAAGTGCTTGGGCCCATGTACCCATGTGGGAGATGTGGAAGAAGCTCCTATCTCCTGGCTTTGGCTTGACCCAGCCCTGGACATTGTGGCCATCTGGGCAGTGAACCAGTGGATGGAAGAATCTCTCTATATCTCCCTGTCTCTCTATAACTTTGACTTTCAAATAAATAAAATATTTTAAAAATGCATTTTCAGAATAACCTGGGAGGTAGGACAGTTTGTTCCCAGTCAATCAAGGCTCAGAGGCATTGAACTGCTTGCCCAAGGCCAACGCATCCTGTAACCCTTCTGTGTCCTTGTCTGTAGCGGCTCGGTTGCTGTATGGGAGTCTGCTTTCACCCGGGCTGCACCTGCGTGGGTGTTGCAGCCCTTAGCCACACAGCTTGTGGCTTCGGAAAGACTCAAGGTTAGCTGAACCGTTACCCGTGGAAAGATGAAGGTCTGCATAGCTGCTTAAAATCTACTCTCTCTTGACCTTTCTTTATTGAGGGAAAAGATCTGTTTCCATTATCTTTTCACACCATTACATACTGATACTGCTGCCGAGTGTTAAGAGTGGTAAGGAGCAGCAAAAGGAGTACTTGAAGCAAGTTCAGGGAATGTGAAATAGCATGAAGCCAGCACTCTGGTGTAGTGGGTAAAGCCACCGCCTGCAGTGCTGGCATCCTGTATGCTCTGCTTCCCATCCAGCTCCCTGCTAATGCACCTGGGAAAGCAGCAGAGGATGGCCCATGTCCTCGGGCCCCTGCACCCACGTGGGAGGCCCAGATGAAACTCCTGGCTCCTGACTTTGGCCTGGCCCAGTGATGGCTGTTGCAACCATCTGGGGAGTGAACCAACAGATAGAAGATCTCTCTTTCTCTCTCTCTGCCTCTCCCTCTGTTTATCTAACTTTGACTTTCAAATAAATAGATCTTAAACAAAAGGGAAATGTATTTTTAGAAAACAGCGTGGAGGGTGGGGGTGAGTGGTGGAATTGCTTCTCCTTTGGCTTCTGCTCCCAGCATTCCTGGAGACAGTTGGCTAGTGCCTGTGCATCTCTGGATCTCATGTGCTTCATGTAGTGTGGACAGTTACAGTGGCTTCTCTGCTGGCCTCCAGGGCATCAGCAGGTGAGTGCTTGGGGGATGATTCTTATCTCATCTGGGCTTCAGAACACCTCCAATAAGCACAGGTGCCCCCACCCCTTCTGTCAAGGCCCTGGTCAGTGCGTTGCAGACAGGACCTCCCGGCTGCTGGCCTACTTTCCTATACTGTTAAGCATTGCTGACCCCACCTGTACACTCACATGCTGAGCAAAAGTCACTTCAATATGGGATCAAGCCTATTACCTCTGCCCTGTCATTAAATAATATAATGATTCTATAAAGCAATGAAAGTTAAGTGCAAGAAGAAATACTCCTATAAAAATTAAGTTGCGTGTTAAGGCAAATTGGCTGAAAAACAGTTGTCAAAGATAGGCAAGATTACTACAAGCTGGGGAAAAGATAAAAATATGACAGGGATTCTGCACTGATTCACTTACAGATGTCTTTCAAGATCCCTGTGTACTTAAACTCAGGCTGCAAGCATTTGGCAGTTTCTTTGTGGTTTATGCAAGATGGGCAATGTAGAATTTCAGACAGCGGGCACCTCCTTGCAGGAAAGGCCTTTTCCCTGTTGGGAAAAGATTTTCAGGTGAATTCAAGCTTGCATTGAGAACTGAAGTCAGCCCTGTTGGTGCTGGATTAGAGGATTCCTGCTCAGTTGTTATCCCCATTCTCCAGATGAGAACAGTGAGGCACCTTGAGGATAATCAAGGATGGAGAGAGCCAGAGTGAAGAATTATCATTGGTATCCGTTGTCTGCTTCTGTCTTTAGAATGCCATAGATATAATTATAGACAGCAGCTTTTGTTGTTGTGGTTAAAATCAGGCTGTGGCATGCACAGCTGACCTTGGCATTCTGAAGTCCCAGATTTTTCAAGCCAGGCTAAGCACTATGTCCTCACCATCCTGCTGGGAGTGAGGGCGTTTCTCTGCTTAGCCATCCTCTCCCATGGGAGGAGAGTTGTCCTCACAAGCCAAGAGAAATGCCACCACAGAGATAAGACATCAGATACTTGGAACTTGATGCATCCGTCTCATTTGTTCTTTGGGGCTGAAACAGGTGCAAAGCCTGCAAAGTGTCAGGAAGAAGTGAGCAGCATAGAAGCCTTCTTTCTGGAGAAACTCGTAATTGTTCTGTCTTGGGATAGAAACAGCCCAGGTGTGCGTGTATGCAAGGGTGTGTGCGTGGGCACCTGCACATGTGCGCCAGGCTGGATAATCACAACCCTTCTATACGCTTACTGTGTTGGAACCCATCCTCGGTTCTGGAGAGAGAGAGAGAGAAAGAGGTCTCTAATGTGTGCTCTGGATTTCGACAAACGGCATATTTTGGGATGTGGGGTTTGTTTCTGCTGAATATCTGGCTTGATTAGCATGGAGCAGCTCAAGCAAAACAGGCTGGAACCCCACCCCACCCAGCGCTCCGCTCCCCAGGGCTGTACAATCAGGAAGCCCATTCTCCCTCCCATTGTGGCTTTGCAGGGAAGCGCGCTTTACATATGCAAATGCCAGCCCCAAGTTTCACTTAATAATTATCAGCTGGAGATTCTATTGATGAGCAGCTGAAGCTACTCATCAGGAGAGACACTCTGAGTTAACCGTTTCTAGACCCCCGCTGGAGCCTGCTGCTGGGGACCAGCCTGTGGTGGCAGACAAAGTTCCCAGACCCCCACCCTTTGCATCTCCCTGACCTGCTGCTCGCTACTGCCCATCATCCTCCACCCCCACACCACGTCTGTCTTATGGGCTGTGGGAGGCAGACCAGATCCGTCTCTATTTGCAGCAGCAGGCTTGCCCACAGCTCTAGAAATAATGGCCCTGTGGAGTCCCTGCAGCTCAGGCAACTGATGGCGTCCTTTCCAAAGCAGGGTGCCCCGGGTGAGTAGCACAGGACAGTGGGCACCTGCCTCCTTCCTGTGGGTCCTCTTCATTCTTCTGCATCTGCGCTTCCCTCTGTGTCCTGGGGGGGCGCTGGTAGGCAAGGGTTCCTTTGGATGGTCCCAGGGTTCCTCTTCCTGCAGGAAGTCCCTCACTTTCCTGAGGCTTGCACAGCCTGTCCTGATTCTATGACTTAACTGTGTGGTGAGGGGCACCCCGCACCTCAGTACATGGGAATACCACCTGGATTTCCCAGAAGGAGCTATTGAAAGGTAGAAGGTAGAATGGAAAACAGGTTTTCTGAAGTCTCTTAGATCTCAGTTTTAATTTTTACCTTTTTTTTAAAAAAAAAGATTTATTTATTTATTTGAGAGGCAGAGTTACAGACAGGAGGAGAGACAGAGAGGGAGGTCTTCCATCCACTGGTTCACTCCCTAGATGGCCGAAGTGGTGGAGCTGGGCCAATCTGAAGCCAGGAGCCAGGAACCTTTTGTGGGTCTCCCATGTGGGTGCAGGGGCCCAAGCACTTGGGCCACCTTCCACTGCTTTCCCAGGTGCATTAGCAGGGAGCTGGATCAGAAGTGAAGCAGCTGGAACTCATGCCTATATGGGATGCCAGCACGGCAGTTGGAGGCTTTAACCTACTACGCCACAGCCCCAGCCCCAATTTTTATTTTCTTTTACCTTAAGTCTTAGCAAGTTACTTAAACTGAATGAACCTCTTCCTGCTTCTTCTTCTTTATTATTTTTTAAATATTTATTTTATTTATTTGAAAGAGTTACAGAGAGAGGTAGAACTAGAGAGAGACAGAGAGAGGTCTTCCGTCCGCTGGTTCATTCCCCAAATTGCTGTAATGGCAGAAGCTGAGCTGATCCAAAGCCAGGAGCCAGGAGCTTCTTCTGGGTCTCCCACATGGGTGCAGGGGCCCAAGGTCTTGGGCCATCTTCTACTGCTTTCCCAGGCCATAGCAGAGAGCTGGATCAGAAGTGGAGCAGCAGGGACTAGAACCGGTGCCCATATGGGATGCCTGCACTGCAGGCAGTGGCTTTACTACCCACTACGCTACAGCCCTGGCCCCTCTTCCTACTTCTTTAAGATGGGGACACTAAAACCCAGCTCAGAGAATTGCAATGATGAAATGCGATAGCGTGTGAGGCTCAAAGGCCAGGGTCCTAGGGAGCTGTAACCGTGATCCTCCTTGGAGACACCAGTGCTGTTTTCAGCTGCCCTACTCACTTCCTGGATGCACTTACTCAAGACCTGTTTCCTGAGTGACGATTGTGTGTGTGCTTCTAGTCCCTGGGCATATCATCAGGCACTGAGGAGGTCCACAACAGACCCTGCTACCATTGAACTTACACTCCAGAGGCAGAGGCAGGCAAACAGGCAGGGGACAAAGAACTTCATACTTGGGGAGAGAGTTGGCATGTTTGCAACAGAGAAGAATAAGCCAGGGACCGAGTGGGAGAAACCCTGAGCCTTCGGGGTGGACAGGGATGGGTGTTAGAGGCTGGTTTACGGCAGCTTCTCTGAAGACTGGCAGCATTAATGCAGGTTCTTAAGGGGGTGAGAGCCAACAGCAGGTGCAGAAGCCCTGAGGGAAGCTTCTGGAAGGCCGGATCAGCAGAGGCACAGGCGTGTGTCCAGGTCGGAGGGATAACTGTGGCGGAGGCCGAGGGGAGCCTTGGAAGACCCCGTCAGGTTTTCGGGTTTTGTTTCCTGGAAAGGTGTAGGAGGGGACAGCTGAGGAGGACAATACTGTGATCAGAAGACCATTTTTGTTCCTTCCTTCTTCCCTCCCATTCTTCCTTCCTTTGAACAGCAAAAAGAGAGCTACTGCATGTGCTGGTTTGCTTCCCCACTGTTCACAATAGCTCGGACTGGACTAGGGTGAAGCAAGAGCCTGGAACACAATCTATGTCGCCCACACGGGTAGAGAGGACCCAACCTTTGAGCCATCACCTGCTGCCACCCGGGGTGTGCATTGGCAGGAACCTGGGACTGGAAGCAGAGCTGGGGCTCAAACCCAAGCTGTCCAGTGTGGGATGTGGGCGTCCCAAGCAGTATCTTCGCTGCTGCAGCAGACACTTTCTCCTGATGATTATCTTTTTAAGCATCTGGCTGTGCATGGCAAGTCAACCCACTGAAGCAGGTTAACCTGTTTGGTAGCTGGGGTTTGCATACAGGTGAGAGGTGGTAGGGGTGAGATTGGGGGAGCAGTGCTTGGGGCCATTAGAAGAGTTTATCCTCAGGGTCTACTTTAAAGGTAGAGCCAACATTCATCTAGTTGCTAACGCAGTGCACAAAGGACGTGAGAGAAGAGATTAAAGAGTGAGCTGGTGGCCACATGTGCACACTTGCTGCTCACACACATCACACTGTATGGCACTGGCTCTTGCCAGCATGGTGTCTGCCCCAAACACATGTTTCTTTTGTGTATGGTGAGGGGATGCGTAGTCACAGTGAGGAGCAGGTTGGCAAAACAGCCATTGTCCATGTAGTCGGTGCCACTACCTCCATGTGTATTGTGCAGAGTAACAGGGAGTCCAGTGACAGGGAGAGCGATGGAGGTGGCAATGCACCCTGGTTGAGAAGGTTGAATAGGGTTTCCCTGAAGTGCTTTTTGAGCCTGGAATCGGAAGATCAGTGTTAGTTCAGCAAGTGACTAACACCTGCAGAGCACCGACACTCTGCTTACTCTCATTGCCATTCCGGCACCCAGGAACTTAGAGCTGGGTTTCTGTGTGTAGGGAAATCCTTGTTATTGAGACTCACTGGTTTACCAAGGAGCCAGAAGATAGAATCATAAAGTGCATAGGATTTCAATAGAATCCAGAAAGGCTCGGACCAGGATCTCTTCCTGACACATCTGCCCCATCACCCACGGATCCTGACACCGACTGCGGTCACTCCCACAGGTGAGCCCCAGTTCTACATGGGGCCAGGAACTGGGATCCTGTCCTGGAGGCACCATTGTCAGAGGCATCCCTTTGGTCCCCTCTGTTTGCTCATGCTTCTTCCTCCCAAACCCATGCTTTCTTTCAGCATGCAGAGGAGAATCCTTGCAGTGGAGTTGAGTTGAGGGTCCTCACTTTTATTCTTCTGCCTTTTGTAAAACTGTTGGAAACACCTTGTAAAATAATCCTGGGAGTAGGTCTCGTAAGTAAATACCGGTCCATCAGAAGTGGATGTGGCAGGTTTTGAGCTCTCTAGGTATTAGCAAACTATTTTGCCCAGTCTTCTATCTTGCTCTTGTTAATGCATCACCATTGCCAGGTGCCCATCCTGATAAAGTATTACTTTTGTTAAGCTGAACTCTTGATAAAATCTTCTAGCCACCCCCCTCTCCAGTCCATCCTAATAAAACCTCACTTTGATTTCTGATTTCCTCCTAAGACGTGATTTGGATTTGTCAGGAATGGGTAGAAAATAAAAGGATGATAGTTTTTTTCTCTAGTCTGTTTTCTCTTCCTGATGAAGATCCTTGCGGGAACTGGAATTTCACTTTAATCTAAGTCAAACTGATAAAGGGAGCTTGGTGACTGTGAAGAAGAGAAAAGAATGTAGGGAAAAGATGGACAGTCATTTAGAGGCAAAGGGATGTCTGGGCAGGCTTTTGCCTGTATCCTCTTGTTTTTAATTTACAATTGAGCTGTGGAGGATGGCACTGATGTAGGCAATGTGGCGGTTTAGAGCAGTGAGATGCTATGGATGGGATCAGCCACGTTCACAGATACACCTGCTGCCATTTCTTTCTGAAATATGTTAGAATGTTCTGCCTGGCAGCTCCTCGTGGTGTAGGTTGGCTCCATGGCCCTTGCTCACATTAACAAATGCAAATCTAGAGCCCTCTGTGTCTTGGATAACTGCCTCTTTCAATCACTGTTTCTGACTGTTTGCTTTGGGTGTCTCTCGTGGTCCATGTCTAGAGAGAACACCGCAGCTCAGAGTCGGACTCCCCTAGAAAAGCGTGGCCTGCAGAGAACGGCGTCCTCAGAAGGGCGGGCCGGGAGTGGGAGGCTGGGTGAGGGGCAGAGGCTCTGCCTCAAGGCCTGTTGACCGTTGAGGACGTGAAGATGCAGAGGGCCTGGAGAAAGTGGCACAGCCATCAGTCCTTGCTGATGCCAGGGCACCTGAAAGGTTCAGAGAGGGGACAAGGAGTTTCCCCCGTGGCAGTTCCTGTTTGTGTGCAGTGTAGAGGAAGTGAACTTTGGCTCAGTTTTGGCATAGTTTTAGATGCAGTCGTCAGATAAGCAAACCGACCACCGTGACTGACATGCAGCATCAAGAATAGTCTCTGGACTTTTGGTTCTGTCACATGTTCAGTTTTCCTCTTAGGGGCCTAGGGTATTCTTTTTAAATATTTATTTGAGAGGTTGAGAAAGAGAGAGAGAGCACAAGAATATACATACACACTTGCGTGAATTCCCTCCCCAACCACTGGTTCATCCCTCAAATGCCCAGAACAGTTCTTGAGTGGGGCCAACGCTAGGAGCCAGGAACTCAATCCAGGTCTCCCGCTTGGGTGGCAGGTGTGACTCTAACCCAGATGCTCTGGTGTGGGCCATAGGCATCTTCACTGCTGGGCGAAAGCTCTGCCCTGCTCTGGGTATTCTCAAGGTTACTGACCCCCACCTACATGGAAAGATTTTGAAGTCCCTGTGGGTTAATTGGTAGTCTACTTCCCCAGGAGCCCAGGTCACTGTAGTTGAATTCTGATGTAGTCAGTGAAAGATACAATATGATAAGATTTTTCTTTAATAAGCATATTTTTTTGGGCCGGCACCATGGCTCACTTGGTTAATCCTCCACCTGTGGCGCTGGCATCCCACATGGGCTCCAGTTCTAGTCCCTGTTGCTCCTTTTCCAGTCCAGCTCTCCGCTGTGGCCCGGGAAGGCAGTAGAGGATGGCCCAGGTGCTTGGGCCCCTGCACTCGCATGGGAGACCAGGAAGAAGCTCCTGGATTCTGGCTTCGGATCAGCGCAGCTCCAGCTGTAGCGGCAATTTGGGGGGGGTGAACCAACGGAAGGAAGACCTTTCTCATTGTCTCTCTCTCTCACTGTAACTCTACCTGTCAAATAAATAAAAAAAGCATATTTTTATTTAATGTATATAAAATTCTTTAAACTTTTTGGATAGATCTAAATTTCACTCAGGTGTTTGGGCCCTGGAATAGTGTGTATATATATATATATATATTTTTTTTTTTTTTTTTTTGACAGGCAGAGTGGACAATGAGAGAGAGACAGAGACAGAGAGAAAGGTCTTCCTTTTTGCCGTTGGTTCACCCTCCAATGGCCGCCGCAGCCGGTGCGCTACTGCCGGCGCACCGCGCTGATCCGAAGGCAGGAGCCAGGTGCTTCTCTGGTCTCCCATGGGGTACAGGGCTCAAGCACTTGGGCTATCCTCCACTGCACTCCCGGGCCACAGCAGAGAGCTGGCCTGGAAGAGGGGCAACCGGGACAGAATCCGGCGCCCTGACCGGGACTAGAACCGGTGTGCCGGTGCCACAAGGCGGAGGATTAGCCTGTGAGCCGCGGCGCTGGCCAGAATAGTATTCTTATAGCTCTGGAGGCCCTAGAGGATGCCCCAGGCAGGGGTAGGCGGGGCCTGGGCTTTGCACACTTGTGTGGTGTCCTGAGATGGTGCTGCCTGCCACTGAAACTTCTCAGCCTCTGTCAGCTAAAGCATACATTGTGGTCAGTACTCCCCTGGCCAATGAACATGGCCACCAGGAATGCGAATTTTAAGTTGATGGCAAATGAGGGTCCCCTTGGAGAAAAGGATCATTTTCAACACCCTTAGTGTGATAAATGTAAAATAAAATTGAACGCCTTTGATGAAGATGCAATACATGGTTCTGTAGATCTGAACAAAATTTTGGCTACTCCCCTCCCCCAATAAACCCAGCCTCATTAATGATTTTTAACTGTACAATATTGTCCTCCTCTGCACATGGAATGCATCAGTGGGATTTTATAAGGGCTGTGAATATTTCATATAAAATAACACATTTATTGCAAAGATTTTTTTTTAAAAAAACTAGATCATTGGGAAGACACTTGTGAAATCTTTCATCCTGAGTGCTGATAAAAAGAAAACTAAGAAATTCTAGAATGTTTCTACATCTGGTTCTGTAGTCAGGAGCCACAGTGATGGCTCGGGGCGGGGAGGGGGGGAATGCCAGTCCTCGGGTCGTGCTCAGCGGTTGTGTAGGAACACAAGGAGCAGTGGAAGGAAGAAAGATGCTTTCTCAAACGCCTCCGCTGGGGATCACCGCAGAGGCTGCCGGTGTCTCTGAAACCGTGTAGAAGGAGTTGGAGGGAAGGCACTGGGTGGAGGATGTGGATGCCCGAAGCTGGTTGGAGTGTGGATTTCCCATGATCTCACACACGGTGCTCTCACACAGCCTTCGGGGTGAATAGCTACTCAAGTCGTCCAGAATGCACAGTAGTGTTCTCCTGCCATAACTGTTTTCTGAACCCTTGGAGCTCTACTAGAAGACCGGACTGCTCTCACGCCATTAAAGTAATACATGAGATACAACATGAAATACATTACCCTCGGGGCTGGCATTGTGGGGTAGCAGGTAAAGCATTGCCTGCAAAGCCAGCATCACATATGGGTGCTGGCTGCTCCACTTCCAATCCAGCTCCCTGCTAACGGCCTGGGAAAAGCAGCAGAAGATGACTCACGTGTTTGGTTCCCTGCCACCCACATGAGAAATACAGAAGAAGCTCCTGGTTTCCCGTTGGCCCAGTACCGACTGTTGTGAGCATCTAGGATAGAAGATCTGTGTGTGTGTGTGTCTGTCTGTCTCTCCCTCTCTCTTTGTAACTGACTTTCATAATAAATAAATCATAAAAAATGCATTAGTCTTTGTCTCGTTTGGCACAGATTTGAATGCTACTCACCCTTTTGTCCATACGTGAACATCTTGGACATCAAAGAGAAATAGAATTTGCCAGATTTCAAAGCAAAAAAAAAACTCACTTTCCCTGCTCTGAGAACATAGTTCAAGGATCAAGTGCTTCAGACTTTCAGAACTTAGGATATTTGGGGGGGAAAAAAAAGGAAGGAAGGAAGAAAAAAAAAAAAAAGAAAAAAGAAGCGAAGCTTTGAAATCATCGAGCCTGAAGTTTCAGAAGCAGAAGCTGGTATCATTGCTCATGAGGACACACTCTGCGCATTTATAGCCCAAACTCAGCTATGGATACAGCAAATTGGTGCTAAAAATGTCTCCATTTTCTTGACTTAATGAAGCTCTGTAAAAGACAAGGTTCTGCACATCGTCCCGTGGAGGAAGAAAGTCGGATCTCACGCGGTGATCGTGGTGGGGCGGATCTGGGCTGCTTTCCCTGCAATTGTGGTTGCAGAGTTGACATAGAATCTTGCAAGGAGCTATTTTATGACTGTGTTTCCGTCTTTGCCAGAAGCTCTCCAAGGCCCTCGCTGGAACTCAAGTCGCCTTTGGTTGCCAGAGAGAACTTCCAAAAAACTGCCTCGGG